>NW_028258324.1:12912727-13236363 GCF_053883595.1 Heterocephalus glaber
CCCATATACCTTAAAACACTATTTCTCAACCTTTACCAACCCCAAAGAAGCTCTTTTAGATGTTTTTTCCTAACACTCTCTTTCACAAAATTTTAGTACCAAAAATATACTATATATCTATGTGTGTTGTATATATCTGTGGTTAATATAAAAAGAGCAATAACTGTTTATCCAGTGAGAGCCAAGGGAAAGAACTGTGGATAAAACAAACTTGCAGCGAGAGAACTTCAGTCCAGTTACTAAACTGAGTAGTTTAATCTTTCTTTCAAAAATATGGACAACCAAGAATCAAAAAACCTGAGGAAAAACAAAGATATAAAAACAAACCAACCATCCCAATTGCAAAAGAAATACCTCCAATAATCAACAAAATGGATTGTATCAGACTAAAAAGCTTCTGTACAGCAAAAGAATCAATCAGTAGTGAAGAGACAACCTACAGAATGGGAAAAAAATTTTCCCAACTAGTCTTCAGACAGAGAACTAATATCTAGAATATATAAAGAACTCAAAAAAATTAAATCATCTAAAATTAAAGACCCAATCAAGAAAGGGCAAGAGAAATGAACAGACACTTCACAGAGGAAGAAACAGAAATAGTCAACAAATACATGAAAAAATTGTCCAACATCTCTGGCCATTAGAGAAATGTAAATTAAAATAATCCTAAGATTCCATTTTACTCTAGAAAGAATGGCAATCATTAAGAAATCAAACAATAATAAACACTGGCATGGCTGTGGTGAAAAGGAAACCCTCCTTCACTGCTAGTGGGAATGTAAACTAGTACAACCATTATGGAAATCAGTACGGAGATTTCGCAGAGAACTGAAATTAGAAATTCCTTGTGATCCAGCTATCTCCCTTCTAGGTATCTTCCCGAAAGGGCTTAAGACTAATCATACTACAGTGATACATGCATACCAATGTTGGTGAACCTATAGCATACGTGACACAGTGAGCTGTCTGTATCACTGAAAGCTCTAAAAGGTTTTGCCATCAGTGCTATATGCCCATCAACAGACAAGTGGATAAAGAAAATGTAGTATCTATATATAATGGAATACTACCTGGCTACAAAGAATGACAAATTTGAGACATTTGTAGGAAAATGGATGGACCTAGAAAATATAATGTTGAGTAAAATAAACCAGACACACAACCTTAAATACCACATGGTATGCCTCATTTGAGTGAGGCAAAGTACAGAGTATAATAAAGGATTGATAGAAGGGGACAAGGGGGATGATGGATCTCTTGCAATAGGACCAAAGGAAAAAGGGTGAGGGATGAGGAGGCAGAGAGAAAATAACAATAAAAATATGCCACATATAGGAACCTAATAACCTCAATGAATGTAAATATTATGTCATAACATGAGCTAAGATTAATAATATCAATAAGAATGAAAACTGAGATAGAGGAACTGGAGAAGGGAGAGAGGGAGGGCAAGGAAAAGGAATTAAAAAAAAAAGGAAACAAGCTGTATTATGCGTACATGTAATCACTCCCCAAGATGATTGTAAACTACCGTAAACATACATTAACAAAATAAAACGAATTATATTAATAAAATAAAACTTAAAAAAATAAATCAACAAGAGTAATCAGAGAAGTGGCAGATGACAAACCCAAAGGGTGAAGGTACAAACCAAAAAGGATTACTCCCAAGCTTTGAAATCAGTGAAATTTCTCCAGCTGGCTTGAAATTCCTTGGAACTTACAACTCCTTTATCCTACCTTCTCCCTTTTGAACCAGAATGGCATAACTGTCCCAACCCCACTTAGTTTCAGAACTTCACAAAGCATCACCATATTTATGATTTTGATAAGTGATTTAGGACTTCTGAGCTAACAAAATTTACATGAAACTTAGAACACATTAGGGTGAGATCTTTAGGGAACACAGAATAGGGTAAATTTGTTTTATATAGTTGGATATGAATCTCCAGCAGCTGGAAGATTGTGCTAGGCAGTATTTGGCGCCCTGTGATTTCTGCCTGCTGCTGTTATTCTTGTATATGTTCCATTACACAGCAAAAGGGTAATAAACTTCAAAATAGGAAAATTATCATAGGCTAACCGGGTAGGTTTGATACAATCACACTAGCTCTTAAAAGAAGAAAGCAGAAGAATCAAAAGATGCAGAAGACCTCAAGGAACTAGGGCTAGAGGTCCCATGTGACCCAGCTACTCCCCTGCTGGATATCTTCCCCAAAGAATTAAAAGACTCATGCCACAGCGATATATGTGCACCCATGTTTATAGCGGCACAGTTTGTAATAGCTCAAGCTTGGAAACAGCCCAAGTGCCCATCAAATGGAAACTAGATAAAGAAGATGTGCTTTTTTTATAAAATGGAGTACTACTCAGCCATAAATAATGACAAACTAGAGACATTTATAGATCTGGGATGCATATTGAGGCCATACTCTTAAGTGAAATAAATAGGACACACATGTGTAAATACCGAATAGTTTCTCTAGTGTGAGAAACTGAAAGTATAAATAAGGATTAAAATGATTAAAATGAATAACTGATTATTTGAAATAGGAAAAGGTCCAAAGGTGTAGGGGTGGTGGGAGGGGAAGGCGAAGGGAAAGAAGGGAAAGGAAAAATTATGAGAAAAGAAAAAAATGGAAACGAAAGCTATTTAAATAGGGAAGGGTGGAGGGGGTGAAGGGCGCACAGGCAATGGGGAAAAAAATAAGAACCAAGATACATCATGTACAGATACAAGCACCCAATGATAAATGTAAACGTATTGTATACCTAAAATGTATCTACAAAAGAATTAAAAAAAAAAAAAAGATGCAGAAGAGGAGGCCAGGGATTTAGCTCAATGGTTCCCCCACCTGCCTTGCAAGCGCAAGGTCCTGAGTTTGATTCCCAGTACCAAAAAAAAAAAAAAAAAAAAAAAGATGCAGAAGAGGCAGGAAACATCTAAACCTTGAGAGAAACTCCACCCCTCACTGCGAATTCTGAAATGAAGAGGACCATAAGCTAAAGAAGTAAGTAACCTCTAGGAATTGAACAAGACTCATTAACCCATGCCAACAGCCAGCAAAGAAATGGGACCTCAGTTCTACAGCCACCCAGAAATCAATTCTGCCAACAGTCTGAATGATCAAGCCTGGGTGAGTTAGCAAAACCCTGTCTCAAAAAAAAAAATTTTTTTTAATTAAAAAACAAAAACATGGTATGTGTTAGCTCAGGTTCCCAGGGAAGCAGAACCAAGGCGAAGTTAGAGATGTAAAAATTCTATCACAAAATGCCTACCAGAGAATGAAGGGAGAAAGGACAAGAAGAGTAAGCAGAAAAAAAACCTTCAGGCTGTGATACAGATCTGTCAATTGTGAAAGCAGAAAAAAAATTTAGGTAGGAACAGACTAAAACCAGCACAGCACTGGACTGTGAGCCCAAAAGGAGCTCATGTACAAAGAGAAGCCCTAGGTAGAGTGGAAATGGCCAAACCCTAGTACCCTGCTGTGTTTAGTTACTAGGGGAAAAGCTGCTCAGGGAGAATATGGCCAAAGCTCAATGATGCAGTAAAGCTCAAAGCTGTCTAGCTAGATGCTGTCAATTAGCAACATTCCTCAGGCAAAGTTTTTTCATGAGATCAAAGCTGTCACAAATACCAAATAATCAAATAGTTTATTCAACTATGCTTTTTCAAATTTTTTTTTTTGAGACAGAATCTTGCTACACTGTCCAGATTGGCCTCAAACTCACAATCCTCCTGCCTCAGTCTCCCAAGTAGCTGGGATAACAAGCATATGCCTGTGCACACAGCTTGTATTTCTTATATGAAGCTCTAACTGTTAAGGAGTGAAGACACTGTGGCTCTGTAGTTCCACTCCACCTTCAAATAGAGCAGTTCCAGTTTCGTTTCATTTACCTTATTTCTCCATTAAAATCTGTAAAAGGGTTGCAATGCTGAAAAGCTGGAAAGAGTATTCTTCACAAAAAGAACTTTCAAGTGGGGCCGGGGATTTAGCTCAGTGGTTCCGCTGCCTGCCTCAAAAGCTCAGGGACCCAAGTTCAATCCTTGGTACCAAAAAAAAAAAAAAAGAATTTTCAAGTGAAAAAGTGTGTTTAACTTTCCTGCTGGTATGTTAGCCTGAGACTGAAACAAACACAAGCTGAGTGTGGTATAACCCTGCTAGTTACGACAAGGGAGGGTGAGGCAGGAGGATTGCTGGGAGTTTGAGGCCAGCCTGGACTACACGGGGAGACCCTGTATCAACAAACAAAAAATCCCCAAACATGAATACACACAAATTGGAAAAGTAAACATAAACATGTTAACAATGGTTACCTAGTGGGTCATGGGATATTTTTTTCTTTTGTATTTTCTACACTTTTTACAACTGACATGACATGACTTTAGTAATAATTTAAAAATAAGTAATCTTAAAGTTTTATATTTAAAAATGAGAGGGAAATGTTCTGAATCAAAAAATTAATTCTTCCCACAACTTCAGAACTGTATTACTATAGAAAATAATTTGGCCTCTAATTAACTTGTGGCAAAACCTGTTTACAAATTAGTTCATAACATTCATATCAAAGAGTACTCCACCTGTTAAAGAACAGTATGTGTGTCTAATTATTCGATATAACATCTTTATTACTTAAGGACATTCAACTAAAGAAATTATGGCACTTAGTAGCAGTTCACAAATTAAAATCTATCACATATTTTTCAGGAAATTTTCAATGATCTCAATATATAAATGCTATCAAATAGCAGTATTAGTAACAACTGGTAGAAAGTATGTAACTGCACAGAATTCTCTTGGTTTTCTCAACCCTACAGCCAAGAAATCTTCTTGTAATCACATTTCATAAAGGTGGAGTTTGATGTATGAGGCCAAGGTCATGAAGCAAACAGGTGGCAAAGGCAGGGGAAAACACTGATTCATAATTAACTGATTTTTTTTTTTTGGTTCCGGGGATCGAACTCAGGTCCTTGCGCTTGCGCAGCAGGTGGCAAAACCACTGAGCTAAATCCCCAGCCCAAGTGATTTTTAAAATAAGCTGTTAGAGGCCGGGGATTTAGCTCAGTGGTTCCGGCACCTGCATCACAAGTGCAAGGTCCAGAGTTCGATCCCCGGTACCAAAAAAAAAAAAAAAAAAAAAAAAGCTGTTAAGTCTCCTGCAGAAATCATGCATTCTGACACGATCTTTTTTTTTTTTTTTTTTTTTAAGGTGCTGAGGAGCTGGTCTTTGTACTGAGAGGGTGAGACAAGAAGATCACAAGTTCAACCCCAGCCTGGGCACTCAGCAAAACTCTGGCTCAAAAGAGAAAAAGGACTGGGGATGTAGCTCAGTGAGAAGGCCCTGGGTTCAATATGGAAGTGGGGAGTGATTGAAGATCACAAGGCTTTTACATGTGAGGTAAGTGCTCTACCATTATATACCCACTCCATCCTCCAGTGTCTTAACTTATCAGCATAAAAGTACAATCACTTTAAAGGAAAATGAGCTGGAAAGGTTGTTTGTTTTTCTTTTTAATCAATTTGTATTTACAAGTACAATGATGTATACCAAAATATGTTGGGGATAAATGTTAACTGATATCACTGGGGGTTTCAATAATGGCTGGATTCCCCAAGTATTAAATAGTTCTGCTTGCTTTTGTCTTCTATAAAGACTGCTGGAAATGGCTTTGAGGAGGCTGGGGGCACAGGTATGCAACATTGTACCTGGCTAGACACTGGAATTCTGATAAGAGTTGCTTGGGATCTATAGATTGCTTTGGGTAATGTGGACATTTTAACAATACTGTCTTCCAATCCATGAATAAATGATACCTTTCCTTTTATTTTTGTCTTCTTCAGTTTCTTTCATTAATGTATTCTAAATTTTCCATGTACAAGTCTTTCATTTCCTTGGTTAACTTTTTTTTTGGTAGCTACTGTAAATAGAATTGTTCTCTTTATTCTCAAAAAGTTCACTCTACTGTAGAGAAACACGACTGATTTTTTCACAATGATTTTGTATTCTGACTACTAAATTTGTTTATCAGCTCTCAGGGATTTTTGGTGTATTCTTCAGGGTTTCTGCGTATAAAATCATGTTTGACAGAAACAGTGACAGTTCCACTTCTCTTCCTACTTGGATGCATCTATTTCAATCTCTTGTTTACTGTTCTGAAAAAGATTTTCAGTACTATGTTGAATAAAAGTGAAAACAGAGCATATTTGTCTAGCTTGGATCTTAAAAGTGTTACAATTTTTCTGAATTAAACATAACATTCTCTGAACTTTTTTTCTTTTTTATTTTGGTACTGGGGATTGAACTTAGGACCTTGCGCTTACAAGGCAGGCTGGTGGCACCACTTTACTAAATCCCCAGCCCTCTGTACTCTTTTTATACATGGCTTTTACCTTTTATACCTGTTTTTTAAGGGTTTTTTAATAGTGAAAAGAGGTTGATTTTCTAGTTCTTAAAATATATCTTAAAGGGGCCATGGATTTAGCTCAGCAGCACCGCACCTGCCTTGCAAGCACAAGGTCCTGAGTTCGCTCCCCAGCACCAAATAAATAAATAAATAAATAAATAAATAAATAAATACATCTTGAAAATGATCACATGATTTTACCTTATGGTGCCACATTTATTGATTTATGAATGTTTAACCATACTTACATCCCAAAGATAATCCCAAATGAACATGGTGAATAATCAATGTGTTACTGAATTCAATTTGTTAGTACTATGTTGAGGATTTCTGTATCTCCTCACATAAGATGACAAATAGCTGGTTTGATTTGGTCACTCCACACTGTATTAGAAAGTTACATCATCACTTTATACACCATAAATATGTACAGCTACATTTTGTCAATATATAATTTGGTTTAAAGAACCTCTTAACTTTAATGAGTTTTTTCCGCCTAAAAACATTTATTTTACACACACACCCCAATAAAACTGTGAGAGAAGACAGGACAAGGTGATTGGAAAGGGTGAAAATGATCAAAGTATGTTATGTGTATGTATGAATCTGCCAAAATTAAACCCATTAATCTGTATAACTAATAAAAAACAGAATGGGGGAGAATAAAGATAGAAGGAAAAGAAGTCTATTTTAATTTAGTGCACATGGAACAAATACAGTGAGATGCATCCCCATCCCATTGCTTAAAAAAACAATTACAGGGACTAGGGACTTAGTTCAGTGATAGACCACTTGCCTAGTATGTGTAAGGCCCTGGGTTTGAACCTCAGCACTATAAAAAAATAAATTATTGCTCACATTTTTTTTTCTTCTACATAGCTTTTCCACTTGTGACAGGAACTATCTCACCCTGTGATTCTCAATTCAGTCTACTACCTTCACAAACACAGAAAGAAACACAGGATTCAATATGTCATTAGATAATTCCTTTCATAATATTAACAAAAATGTTAACATAAACTGTGAAGGAAAGACTTTAAAAAGAGAAGAGCTGTTAATGAGTAAGTAGTGTACTAAAATGAAGAGACCATCACTCAATAACTGTGGAACCAAAAAGAAAAAAGTTATAAACTAATACTGTCCTCTTCAGTGACTTTTGAGGTGACAGAAAACAAGGCATGAGCTGACTCAACCTAAAGAGAGGTAAAGCATATTTCTGCTGCTTCATTCAAATAAATATCCAGAAATAGTTTCTTTTTTAAAAAAACCGTTTACCAAAAACAGGATTCCCTTGATCTCTACAGTTAGCAATCCAACCCACAAACATGTACCTAACAATAATAATATAAACATCATGGGAATTCAGACTGCCCCACAAAAAGCCTCCAAAGCAAAAACTGTCATTACTGCTAAACTCATTTGTTAACATGGAAATAGCATTTTTTTTCCCTGTTGTTGTGACCTATTGGGGATCAAACCCAGGACCAAGCATATGCTAGGACAAGCACTCTAACAGTGAACTACATCTCCAACCCTTTTCTTATTTTGAGACAGGGTTCCATTTAACTGTCCAGGCTAGCTTCCCACAGGGATTCTCCTGCCTCAGCTTCCCAAGTAGCTGTGATTACAGGCATGTGCCACCATTCCCAGAAGAAATAGCATTTTCAATGGATATATGCATGCACAGAGGTACAGTGGTATCTTGGTTGCCAAATGGTTCCAACCTTGAACTTTCCACTACTTGAACAGTTCAAAAAAAAATCTGCTAGGTGTTCTCAACTGTTCCATAGTTCAACCAAAAATCTAACTTGAAGAGTCAAGCGGTGAGGACATAAAGGGGTGATACTTCAGGCTAAGCACAGCTCTCACCCAGAAAACATACATATGTATAGTGCTTGTGCGTTAGTGTGTTAAAACATTCATCACTGGCCCCCCCACTGGCTTCATTTGTATGAAGTATCATAACTATGTATCCAAAGCAAGTCTGTGATTCCAACAATGAAGCTAAGAGAAAAATGTGAGAAGTACAACAGAGTTAAAGAAAGAAATCATCATGAAATTTATTAAAGTCCTGGAAAAATAAATGTGTAAGTGTAATTTTGGGGGGCCTCAGAACCAATTATATGACTTCCAATTATTTCTTATGGGAAAAATATGTTCAGTTCTCATAGTTTTTGGGGTTCAAACATGAATTTGGAACTAATTGAGTTCAACAACTGATGTATCACTGTATTTGGTTAAGCTGGGGAAGTAGGTGCTAAAAGCAAAGTAAGGGTAAATTCTTTTTTTTGGTACCAGGCATCAAACTTGGGTCCTTGTGCGTGTGAGGCAGGCGCCGGAACCACTGAGCTAAATCCCCAGCCCTAAGGGTAAATTCTAAAGCCCCCCCGCTGGGGATTTAGCTCAGTGGTTCTACCACCTGCCTCCCAAGCGCAAGGTCCTGAGTTCAATCCCTGGTACCAAAAAAATAAAAAATAAAGCCCCCAACCAGAGGCAGAGTGACCAATTTTGGCTACTTCCAGATGTATTATATCCCTAAATAAAAACTATGTGTGTATTAAATGTAGTTTTTACACAACACAATTTAGAGAAAAAGACTATCACAAATTTTTGCCATTTTATGCTTCCCCCGCAATGCTGGAGATAAAAGAGAGGATCTCCAGCATGCTAAGCAAGTGTTCTACCCTTGCTATTTGTACCTTTAATATCCACATATTTCCATTAAAAATGCACCACAATATCCAGACATTAACAAAGCATTATCATCAAGATGTAAAAATCAACACGGGGATAGAACGCAGGTCCTTTGGGCATGCGCAGCAGGCGGAGAATCCACTGAGCTAAATCCCTGGCCCTCAGCAAATACTTTTAACCCCACTCTAACCCAACTCAACCCAATCAAGGTGGGGAGAGAGTGGGGAAAATTGCAGAATTAAAAACACGTACCTCCCCCAAGTAAAAACTAGATGTTCTTTTTGGGGGGGGGGGTACCAGGAATCAAACTCAAGATCTTGCACTTGCCAGGCAGGCACGGCACCACTGAGCTAAATCCCCGGTCAAGACTAGATGTTCTTTACCCTTACAGTAAAAGTAGCTTTCCCAATGTCCTGATGCTATGATCATTATCATAATACATGATAGAGAGCACTCTTCATTAGATTAAAATGACCATAAAGACACAAAATAAATTTCTAGAACCAGCAATGATGATTTTAGACTATTTCAATCTGCATAAATGGCCTGTCAGAAAGGAGGGAACACTTCAAGAGTAGGTATGTTAGCACGAGTTATACAATTAAAAGATGATTAGTGTTAGCTCAAAACACTGAATGAGTTTGCTGACAATTCTTACTACTAATCATTAGGTGCCTGAAAATCACTTCACCCTGTGATCTTGGATGTATTCTTAGCTCAGGAAAAACAGATATTTCATTTCCTATTTTAGAGAGAAAGGGGGGAACAAATTAAATATAGTAGCAGTAAGATCCAAAATGAGTTGGATTCTAAAATGATTAATTTAGTCATCAGAATAACTGATTTAGTTCGGGGAACTAGCAAATTGGTCCCAATAGCCCTATCATATGCTGTACGTATATGATCCAATCCCACTAACTCAATTACAGAATTCCAATCTGTTGTCATAACCAGTATCTATAGGAGCTGGGTTTGAGCGTGCATGTCTATACTCCCAGCACTCGGAAGGCTGAGGCAGGAGGATCAGTCCAAGTTGAAGGCCAGCCTGGGCTACAAAGGGAGACCCTGTGTCAAAAGAAAGAAGAAAAAAAAAACACTCCACCAATATCTATAGAAAAAGAAGAATACAAGTTTTATTTTAAAGACTGCCCATTAGATGACAAAGCTTCTTGGTCACCAAGTTTGCTGTATTTGCTGTATTTTTATAACAAAAGATATTGTACTGGCTAAATTTGAGACAATCTGAAATCTAAAAGAAAAACAACAACTGATGCCTTGAAAATACAAAACTCCATGAATCCACAAGGGACTTGAAAAAGACAAAAATAGAAACAAACTAATTTGTTACTTCTAAAGTGTATATGGCACTAACTTACTATGCTTTAAGAAATGATAGTTAAGGGCCAGGGATTTAGCTCAGTGGTGCCACTGCCTGCCTAGCAAGTGCACGGTCCCAAGTTCAGTTTGATCCCCAGTACTAAAAAAAAAAAAAAAGTTAAGCAAGAAGGACTAAGTATTTCTTTTCCATTTTTAGGCAAAGATAAAATTTATCCTTGGTGTCAGAGGAAAAGTTCTCTTTAACTGAAAAATGCCTGAGAACGCATGTATAAAAAATAAAAACTAGAAGACTACTACTGTATTTCCTAAACCCTAGTGAAATAACTGATTTAGGTAAGCCATCATCAATGTATTCTAATACCACTATGTGAATGATAATGGTCAAATTTAATATTACTAATGATAGGAAAATACTGACATTACATACCCCCTCAAGTGATGCAATAGAAAGTAAAACGTCACCTACAAACCATTGCCAAAAAATGTTCAACTAAAAATTACTCAGGTACTTAGACTTAATTTTCAGCTCATTGGAAACACACAACAGAGAACCAGAGCTATTTAAAAATTAACATCCTTGTCTATTAAACATCTCAATTATCTTAGAAGGAAAAGATACAAGTTATTCTACAGTAAAATGGGGAGGGGGAAGCACTATAAAAGATTCTTGGAATAAACTGGGTAAATCTGAACACAAATTTAGATTTTTTTATACTGTAGTAGGTGATTATTGTAGTTTTTCTTAAAGGTTAACATGATACTGCAGTCAAATAGGGAAATGACATTTTTAGGAAATGTAGACTGAGTATATATAGAAATGAAAACTTATATCCATACAAGGAACTGTACACCAGTATTCAAAGAGATTTATTCAAAATTACCCAAAACTGATTACAAACCAATATCCAAAAAGAACTAAATGAATAAATAGAAGGGTATATAGCAATACGATGAAAGTTACTCAGTAATTAAAAAGAAAAGAATGACCTATTAATACATTCAACAATATGCATGGCTCTTTAAAAAGACATTTATTTGGATCACTGCAAGAAGCCAGAGCAAAAATGTAGTATATGGTCTCATCTATACAATATTCTATACAAAAATTCTGTCTACTATGATGATATAAAGCACAACTTTATTTCGTTTTTTGGTACCGGGGATCAAACTTGGGATCTTGCGCTTGGCGAAGCAGGGGCGGAACCACTGAGCTAAACCCCGGGCAGAAGCACAACTTTATTTCAACTGAAACTGGAGTCTTACGAATGACTCACTGAGAAGGAAAGAAAACTTTCTGGAGTGCTAGATGCTTTGGGTTGCCGTTGCTTGTCTTTTGTTTGTTTTAATTTTTTGAGATAGGATGTTGCTATCTAGCCCAGACTGGCCTTAAACTTGTAATACTCTTGCTTCAGCTTCCTAAGTACAGAGTTACAGATATACCCTGCATAAATGTTTTCATCTTGACTGTACCCATGTCTATATATTTTCAAAGCTGAAAACGTGCACTTAAAATGAACACACTGTGTATATACTACTCCTAAGTAAAGCTGATTTTTTTTTTGGTATTGGGGCTCAAACTCAGGACCTTGAGCTTGCAAAGCAAGCCCAGAGTCACTGAGCTAAATCCCCGGCCCTCAAAGCTGATATTTTAAAAAAATATGTGTATCTTGATTAGGTGATGGATGTTCATTGTTATACTTATGTCAAAACTTAACAAATTATACTGTACACCTTACCTACAGTTTGTTATATATCAATTCAACTCAATGCAGTTTAAAAACAAAAAAGCTACAAGGAGTCTTACACAATTGGTTCCCTCTGCCTGTTTCTGCAAATAAAATGCTGCAGATAATCCATGATTGCAGAGAATTTTAAAAGACAAAAATCCAGGGTCAGGGATGTAGCTCAGTGGCACTGCACCTGCCTGGCAAGTGCAAGGTCCTGACTTTGAACCCCGGCAAAGGTGAAGAGGGTGGATAAAAAACTACTAACCTTTGAAAACTACTTAAGCATAAGTGAGACTATCAAAACAACAGGAAATGGCTTTCTAAAGTGTGAAGCAGTAAACAGCATTAGTTAAAATAAAGATCCATACAAAACAGCTCATTGTGCCAAGAACCTTCTGACCCACAACTCAATCCCCATCACCATATTGTCCCTAATGAACTTCCAGACAAGAGTATAGCCATTGAGATGTGATGACTGCTTCGGGGTTCTTGGTACAGTCACTGCTCCTTCCCTGTCCTTTCTTCCAATTCTGGAGCTACTATAGCTATATACAAACATGAAAGGAAGGCTAAGAAGTGATTATAGAGACATATATCCTGATATCACTGTACTATCAAGACTATAGCTCTGCTTATTACATAACAAAAATTAAGACCTGTCTTATCAAGCCAGTCTAGTCCAAAAATTAAGACCTGTCTTAACAAGCCAGTCTAGTCCTTGTCTAATTAACCCTGATACTATTAGTCACTCACTTTTTAACTGAGATATAATATATATAGCATAAAATTCACCTTTAAAGTATATAATTCAGTTGTTTTTAGTATATTCACAAGGCTATATAACCATTACCACTACCTAATTCCAGAACATTTTCATCATCCTCCCCATCCCTCTTCCCTTCTGTCTGATTTGTCTGTTCTGGTTATTCACATAAATGGAATCCTATGGTACATATATGAACCTTTCTGTTTGGCTTCTTTCACTTATTTTAACATTTTCAAGGTTCATTCATGACTCAGTACTGTACTTAATTCCTTTCCATGGTTAGATAATGTTCCACTCAAGATAAACCATTGTACAGGCACAAATTCCCTATTTTGAATGTTATCATTATGTATATCTAAAATGTACCAGGGCCAGGGATTTAGCTCAGTGGTGCCACGCCTGCCTCACAAGCACAAGGTCCTGAGTTTGATCCCTGGTACTGGGGGGAAAAAGAAAGTACCAATAAAGATTTTGCTTTAAAACATTTTTTAAAAATACTACATTTGTTTATTTATCATTGGCAGTTGAAGAAAAGAGAATTTAAAAAAAAAAAAAAAACAATAGCTTTGATACTGGAGAAACAATAATCACTATGATGTAAATGTGCATTCTCCCCCAAAATCCATCTGTTGGAATCTAATACCCAATGTGAAAGCATTAAAAGGTAGAACTTTCTGAGAAGTTATTAAGTCATGAGGACTCTGCCCTCATAAAAGAAAACTACCATCTTTATCTTTAAAAAGATTGAAAGAAGCTGCCTGGCCCTTTCTGTCAAGTAAAAACATGGCAAGGAGGCATTATCTTTGAAGTAGAGAGCAAACTCTCACTAGACACCAAATCTGCTGGTGCTTTATTTTATTATTTCCAAGCCTCAAATTTCTGTCGTTTACAAATTACACAGTTTAAGGTATTTTGCTATACCAGACCAAACAGACTAAGACAAAGATCTAAAAAACAAAAATGAGATTAAAATATTCTCAATAGAAGCAATGCCTATAAGATTTTAGAAAAATTTAGTAAATTGGCACTAATGTGAAGTCATTATACATTCTTATTATAAACATTTGAAAAGTACTGTCATAAAAATATCAACTGTCCTCTTAATTCATAAAGAAATAATCAAGCTGAAAATAAATGCTACAAAATAACCAAAGGTGAAAAAAATTGGAAACTGCTTCAAATAAGAAAATAGGTTTTAAAAATTTTAAAAAACAGGTTTATCATGCACAATAAACATAGGATTGATGCAGGAATATATAAAAAATAGTATTCAATTGATTTAAAAATCTCTATAAATAGGAAAATTTTAAGTAAAACAAGATCAGTTAAGTCAAGGAGCAATAAATAATTTGGGGGTGGGGGGGGTGCCTGGGATCGAATTTGGGACCTTGCACTTGCGAGGCAGGCAGCGGCACCACCGCGCTAAATCCCCGGCCCAATAATGTTTCTTAAAGCACCGGTAATCCTCTAGAAAAAAAATGAGCGATCTAACGTTATCCAACATACAAAACCTCAAGATTTTTTTTTTTTTTTTTTTTTTTTTTAAGATTATTGAGAGCCGGGGATTTAGCTCAGTGGTTTCGCCACCTGCCGCACAAGCGCAAGGACTGGAGTTCGATCCCCGGTACGAAAAAAAAAAAAAAAAAGATTATTGATTATGTATTGTATGTGTGTTGGTTTTTTTTGGTACCAGGGATCGAACTCAGGACCTTGCACTTGCGAGGCAGGCGCCGGAACCATTGAGCTAAATCCCCGGCCCTGATTATGTATTGTAAAAAATAAAAATCCTGCAGGAAGAGTTTGGAAAAAACTCAAACTTAGAAACTACATAGATATTCACGTTTAAAAATCTACCTGTGGTAAAAGAAAAATATTTTCAATACAAATAATAGAGAAGTAATGTTTTTAACATAAGCTTTTCCAATTTGAAAAAGACAATTCAAATAATATTTGGACAAAGGATATAGAAGAACAATTCACAAAAGAACAAAACTAAATACATACCACATTTAGTGGAAATTCAAATTAAATGTAATAATGAGATAAAATGCTATATACCTACTGAGCCACCAAACTTAAAAAAGTTTTAGCCAGGGGGCTGGGGATTTAGCTCAGTGGCACCACGCCTGCCTTGCAAGCGCAAGGTCCTGAGTTCAACCCCTGGTACTGGAAAAAATAAGTTTTAGCCCTATTTTTGTCATAGATACAGAAGATAGAATTCTCACAGGTTCGTGGAAAATTCTGGGAGAAAGCAATTTGGCAGCATTTACTGAAACATAAATATAAAACCCTTTAAACCCAGTAGTTCGCCTGAAAATTTATCCCACAGAAATAAAAGCATCATGAATTAGCCACACATATTCAGGGATACAAAAATGACTGAGAAAAAGAAAGGGAGTTTATTCCCATACCTGTGAAAATGGCTAAATTTTATACAACACAACATAAAGAATTTATTATAAATCCCTGCAGAGAATAAATTTCAGTTATACTTTAGATGGGAGAATTCCCTTCATATTATTCATGAAAACGTAAACTGTAAAATGTTTAGCAACCTTTTTCTTAACATCATCAAAAAACCATTACATATTTACACAGAAATACAAGTAAGTTTAAAACATTGTATGAGTAAAGAAAAATATAGAGTAATAGATAATACTATTCATACATACCTGGGGCAGGAGGGAAAGGGTAGTTCTGTTACAGTGGGATGGAAAGGAGAGACACAAGTCAAAGAGAATGGCACTGAAGGGTAAATTCTCATTTACGTTTTCATGTAGAATTATGAAAACAGTATTAATTTTAATCAGAGACATTAACATAAATTTTGTCCAAGATAAAGATGAAAAAGGTACACTTACATATAACAATAAAAAACTAGTCCAAAAAATAGTATTATTACACCATTAAAAAAACTTAGTAAATAAATACATGTATAAAATTATGCCTATCAGTTATATCTCAGATCTGCCTGTAGCCTTAGGAGAATAATATAAATACTTTAAGTTAAGCATAATTCAAAAAAGGCAGTATATAAACATTAAGTTATAAATAAGACTAAAGTACCAGGCTACATAATAAACTCTCCATCTACAAAATGAACACAGCCCCTAGCCATTTACTAAGATTGGCAATATATATATATATTTGTGTGTGTGTGTGTGTGTTTTTTACCAAGGATCGAACTCAGGACCTTGTGCTTGTGAGGCAGGTACCGGAACCACTCAGCTAAATCCCCAGCCCGGCATTATATTTTTTTAAAAAGCTAATTTATGGGCCGCGGATTTAGCTCAGTGATTCTGCCGCCTGCCCAGCAACCGCAAGGTCCTCAGTTCGATCCCCAGTACAAGGAAAAAAAGCTAATTTAATTTTTCAAATGTTTCAAGATTCAACAAAACAGCAGAAAACTGAATTCAACAGAGTATTAAAAATAATGTACATGTACAGGGCCAGGGATTTAGCTCAGTGCCACTGTGCCTGCCTCGCAAGCACGAGGTCCTGAGTTCGATCCCTAGTACCAAAAAAATAATAATAATAAAATAATGTACAGCTGGGGTATAACTAAGTAGTGAAGCACCTCCCTAGTATGTACGGGCCCTAGGTTCTATCCCAGGTACCAAAAAAAACACCCTGACAAAGTGAATACTAATTCCTGGAATATAAAAATAGTTCAAGACAAAAATCAATCAAAGCAATGCACCACACATTACAGAATTAAGAAGAAAACCATAATTACCTCACTGCAGAAAAAGCATTTGGCAAAATTCAATACCATTAAATGATATTTTTAAAAATACTCAGAAAACTAGGATATAAAGGATTTTTTCAACAAAATAAAGGCAATATACAAAGAACTGAAAGCTAACATCATACCAAAGAGTGAAAGACTAAAAGCTCTTCCTCTAAGATCTGGAAGAAGGTAAAGATAACTACATTCACTATTTCTATTCAATACAGCATACTTGAAATCCTAGCCAGAGCAATTAGGTAGGAAAATGAAATAAAAGATACTATGGATTGGGCAGCATTTAATAGTTGGATATCATTTAATGGAACCAAGAGCCCACTACAACTAAAGGGCTGGTCTACACAGTGGTGATATTGGGAGCTGACAGACCTTTGTAAAGTATAGCCTTATTGAGAGGTCCGTAGGTCATTGGAAGTACTCTCCAAAAGTGAACTGTGGAACTCTATCTCTGTCTGCTGGCTCAAGATATGATTGCTGGCTTCTACACACATTCCTGCCATGATATGCCCCCATCTGCTATCCTTACCAACTGAGTCATTTAGGCATCATGCCTTTGAATCTCCAAAGCTATGAACCACACAAAACTTTTCTCTTTATAAATTAGTTTTCTCGGGTATTTCATAGTAACATAAATCCACTAATATAAAAGGCATCTAAATTGGAAAGAAAAAACCTCTCTCTGCAAATGACATGATCTTATAAATAGAAAACTAAAAATGCTATACAAAAAACTTTTAGAATTAACAATGATTTAAAAATTTCACACAAAAAGCAATTATATTTCTAAATACTAAACATGGACAATTCAAAAATAAAATTAAGAAAATTCTATTTATAGTACTTTAAGAACAAGTAAAATATTTAGGAATAAATCCACCCAGAGAAGCAAAAACACTTACTGAAAACTATGAATGTGGCTGAAAGAAGTTAAAGATACCAATGATCTAGCAATTACACTTCAGGGTACACATTCACAAGAATTAAAAGTAGGCTCTCCAAGAGATATCTATATTCTCACATTCACAAGAGAGAGTATAACCTTGTTTTTGCTTTTTTGTTTTTGGTTCTATTTGGAATAGTCTTACTAGGTTGCCTAGGCTACCGTCTAGCTCCTAGGCTCAAGCACTCCTCCTATCTCAGGCTCTCAAATACCTGGAACTACAGGCATATACTATTGTGCCCAGCATAGAAGCATTATTTACAACAGACATAAGGTAGAAGGAATCCACATATCCCTTAAGGGAGGAATGAATAACTGTGTGGTACATTCATAAAATGGAATATTATTCTGCCTTAAAAATAAAAGAAACTAACACATGCTACATCATGAAAGAACCTTTAGGACATTCTACTAAGTTAAACAAGCCAATCACAGAGGCAAATACTATATGATTCCACTGAAGCACCTAGATCAAATTCATAGACAGAAAAATTCAAATTCATAGACACACTTGCCAAGGGCAATGGGAGCTGGTGAAATGGAGATTGTTGTTTAATGGATGTAGAGTTTTGCCAAGATTTAAAGAATTCTGGCACTAGGTAGCACAACAAAGTGAATGTACTTAAACATTAATGGACTGTATATTTAAACATGATCAAGATGATAAATTTTATGTAATATACATGTACTTTTAACAATTTTTTAAAAATTAAACTACAGCCAACACACTTAATGATGAGAAACCAGAAGTTTCTTACAAATATCAAGAACAAGAGAAAGATGTTCCCTCTCACAATTTCTTTTCAACAATGTCCTGGAATTCTTAGTTCGTTCAAGACAAGAAAAGTAAATAAAAGGTATACAGAGTGGAAAGGAAGAAATCAAACTATGTTCTGAGATGACATGATTGCCTATAGAAAATTCAAGCGTTGGCCAAAACCAAACTCTTTGAACTAAGAAAATGATGCAGTAAAGTTAATACAGAAAAAAATCAATCACTTTCTTATATACCAGCAAAGAACAACTGGCATTTGAAATGAAAAACTCAGTATCATTTACATTAGCACCTCTGTGATGATTAATCTTGGCTGTCAACTTGACTAACTGAGAAGTGCCTAGAAAATCAGTAAAGTACACTCCTGGTTGTATCTGTGAGAGTGTTTCCAAAGATGATGGACAGGTGAGTCAGTAAACTGAGTGGGAAAGATCTGCAGTGACTGTAGATAGCCATGGTCAATGGGGTAGACTGAAGATCAAGACAGAACAAAAACTGGAAGGGGAAAGAAGCACATGTCACATACACTCACCTCTTCTTAAGAAAATACATTTTTTAACATTTATTTTTATTATGTATTTATTTATTAAAATCAGATTCCAGGGCCGGGGATTTAGCTCAGTGGTTCCGCTGCCTGTCTTGCAAGCACAAGGACCCGAGTTCAATCCCCGGTATCAAAAAAAAAAAAAAAAAAAAAAAAAAAATCAAGACTCCAGATTCTTTACCCTTTGAATATAGAGTCCCACAAGCAACTGTTCATGGAATGGGTTCTAGGCCTTTAGCCTTGGACTGAAGCTGCATATTTGGTCCCTCTTGTTCTGAAGATTTCAGCTCCTTGGACTGAGCAGCTACTGGTTTTCTCAGCACTTCAGGATGTAGACAACAATTATGGGACTATTTCACCTCTCTGTAAGTCAGTCCAATAATCCCCTCTAATAATAAATCCTTTTACTGGTTCTGTTCCTCTGGAGAACCCTAATACAACTCCAAGACACGACAGGTATGAATCTAACAAAATATGTACAAGATTTATAGATGAAAAATTATGAAATTCTTTAAGAACAAAACAACTGGAGAGATATTTCATGTTCATGGGTAGGAAAACTCAGAATTATCAAAGATACTCATTTTTCTCAACCTGATCTATAGATTCAACATAATCCTAATTAAAAGCCCAGCATATTATTTTCTCACAATAAACAAATTGATTCTGGATTACATGGAGAGACCAAAGACAATACTGAAGGAATACAACAAAGTTTTACTGATACTACTAACTTCAAGATGTATACAGGTCTATGATATTGAAAACAGTATAGTATTGATCAAAAAAGTAGATCAATGGAACAGAACTGAGAATTCAAAGATAGATCACACAAACACAGTTAACTGATATTTGACAAAGGAGCAAAGGCTATCCATCCAATGAAGAAAAAAGCCTTTTTTCAAAGATTAGTGATGGCGGGGCCAGGGGTTTAGCTCAGTGGTTCTGCCACCTGCCTCACAAGCACAAGGACCCGAGTTCGATCCCCAGTACCCAAAAAAGACAAAAACAAGATTAGTGATGGCAAAGCTGGAGATCCACATACACACAGACACACAAAAAGACTATAGACATAGGGCCAGGGATTTAGCTCAGTGGTTCCGCCGTCTGCCTCAGAAGCGAAAGTTCCTGGGTTCAATCCCAAGTACAAAAAAAAAAAAAAAAGACTATAGACATAATCTTTACACTCTTCACAAAAATTAACTCAAAAGGCATCAGATTTTAACTAGAAAAAAGATTATAATACTCTAGGACAATATAGAAAAATACGTGAATGACTTTGTGTTTGGAAGTTAATTTTTTTTTTTTTTTTTTTGGTACCGGAGAGCAAACTCAGGTCCTTGTGCCTTTAAGATAATTTTTTAGATCCAACAGCAAAGGCTCAATCTATAAGATAAATATTTAGTAGGGTTTTAAATTAAAAGCTTCTGCTCTGCAGAAGTGTCCAGAGAATGAGATGTCAAAACACAGTCTAGTCAGGCCAGGGACTTAGCTGAGTAGTACCGCGCCTGCCTCAAAAGCGCAAGGTCCTGAGTTCGATCCCCAGTACCAAAAAAAAAAGTCTAGTAGGAGAAAATATTTGCAAATAACATCTGCAATAAAGGACTATTGTTCAAAATATAAAAAGAATTCTAGAGAACAAGGCAACAAACAATCCTATTAAAAAACAGCCAAAAAACCTGAACAGACGTCTCACTATAACAGCCCTCTTTTTTGAGACAGGATCTCACTACAAAATTCAGGCTGGTCTTGAACTCACTAAATAGCCCAAGCTGGCCTCAAACTCACAGCCATCCTTATTCCTCAGCTATCCAAGTGCTGGGATTACAGGGGTGCATCACCACACCCAGGCTTATAGCAGTTTTACAAAACTCAATGTGTTCTTATCGTAAAACCTGAGAGCTGAACTCTCAAAAATTTACCTAAATAAGCTAAATTTTGTTTACACAAATCCTATACACATATATGTGTGCGGCTTTACTCATACCTGTCAAAACTTGCAAGCAATCAAGATGTCCTTTAGTAGGGGAGTGAAAAAATATAAACTGTGATATATTCAGAAAATTGAATTTTATTCAGTGCTAAAAAGAAATGAATACAGCATAATCCATAACAGACATGGAGGAACCTTAAATACATATGTACTAAGAAGACAATGTATGATTCCAAATGACATTCTAGAAAACACAAAACTGTAGGCAGTAAAAAAAAAATAATAATAATCAGTGATTGCTAATGGGGGATGAGAAGGATGCAAATAGGCAAATCAGAGGATTTTTAGGGAAGTAAAACTACTGTGCATGATCCTATAATGGTGACAGTACTATATATTTGTTAAAACTCATAGAATGTATGCCTCCAAGAGTGAATCCTAAAGTAAACTATGGACTTTGAGTGACAGTGATAAGTATCACTTATCAACTCTAAGTGTCACTCATCAACTATAACAATGCACCACTCTGTGAATATTGGAGAGGCTGCGCAGGTGGGGAGAGAAGTCTTACAGAAACTGCACTTCCTGCTCAATTTTACTGCCAACCTAAAATTTATCTTTAGAAAGAGAAAAAAAAAGAATGAAATTAGCAAACACAACAATATAAGACAAATCTTGAATGAAATGTGCGTACGTAGGGAAGCCAGAATCCAGTTATATACTAATTTCATGAAACATTCTAGAAAAACAAGAACTACAGAGTAAGAAAAAGATTGACGATTGCCAGGACCTAGCCCTGGGAGAAAAGTTGACCATATGGAGCATGAGGGAACTGTTAAAACCTTTCCATAATCTGATTCTGGTGATGGTTTCACAACTGATACACAACTCAAGAAACTAGAGACTGAAGGTATAGTTCAGTGGTAAAGTGCATGCTTAGCACACACAAGTGCCCAAGTTTAATCCCAAGTACCAAAAAAGACTGAGGAAATAAAGTAAATTTTACTGTATGTAAATTATACCTTAATAAACCTGATGATGGGACGTGTGCAAATGTGTGCATGCATATGCACACACACACACCTCTTGTGTTTAACATCTGAAGATATTCTGTTGGTAAGTTATTTTTCATCATAAACTATGAAAGTTGATTTTGGACTTAACAGTGAATATAGTAACATACTTCCACTTTATAAGTTAAAAATTTTCATACTTTTCATTGAAATTTATACTTTATATGTTGCTTATGAATTTAGTTTCCTTACTTAACAGTACAGATCTTCCATATTAAAAGCAGGTAGCTCCCAATCCCAGCCAAATATAGGTCTCAAAATGTGGAGCTTGAATCAGAAGTATTTGAACCACCTGACAACTTAATAGAAATGCAAAATCTAAACCCCATCCTTGACCAAATGAATCACAAACTCTCAATTTGTGACCTTCCAGATGATTTCATACAGTTTAAGAACCACAACCCTACACCAATTAAATCAGATTCTCTGTGTGGCAGGGTACAACCATCAGTACACTGTAAATTCTCCAGATGATTCTAAGGTTGATTCTGATTCAGTAAGTCTTGAGTTGGCATCAGACATCAGATTTTAATCAACACTCTAGTTCTTTCTAACGTCAGTAACATAAGGATCTCTGGTTTAAAAAACAAGAAAGCTTTCTCTCACAAATACTACCACCTACGTTCTGCCACAATACCATGCCCTTTTTTAATGGTAAACTTCATCTACTTAGACTTCCTGTAATTAAGACACAAGCCAGACATTTTTAAATCTAAAGTTGTTCAATAAGAAGGAAAGAAAATTAAAAGATCTAAATTCCTGCAACTAATTACATTCCCTCGAAGTGTATCTAACTTTTAATAGAAGCACCTATAGAAATTATGCTGCAGGGAGGTACCACAATCACCAACTTGAAACTACACTACACAGCCACTGTGATAAAAACAGCATGGTAGGGGCTGGGAATTTAGCTCAGTGGTTTCACCGCTTGCTGCACAAACACAAAGACCCGAGTTCGATCCCCGGTACCAAAAAAAAAAAAACACCATGGTACTGGCAAACAAACAGACCCCAGGATGAGTGGAATAGATTAGAAGATGCAGAAACAAATCCTGACATATTCAGCCACCTCATCTTTGACAAAAGAGCCAACCATCCTCACTGGAGGAAAGATAGCCTCTTTAATAAATGGTGTTGGAAAAACCGCATTTCAACCTGCCAAAGATTAAAACTAGATCCATATCTATCACCATGCACTAAACTAAGATCAAACTGGATTAAAGATATAACTATTAAAACAGAAACACTCGGGGCCAGAGATTTAGCTCAGTGGTTCTGTCGCCTGCCTTGCAAGCGCAAGGACCCGAGTTCAATCCCCGGTACCAAAAAAAACAAAAAAAACAAAACAGAAACACTAAACTTGCTGGAAGATAAGTCAGGTAGAACTCTTGAACACATTGGCACAGGGAAAGACTTTATGAACAAAACCTCAATAGCACGGGAACTAGCACAAAGAATCAACAACTGGGATCTCATCTTATTAAAAAGCTTCTGCCCTGCAAGAGAAACCACCAACAGAGCTAACAAACAACCTACATTATGTGGGGAAAAAATTTTAGCAGCTGTACCTCAGACAAAGGATTACTATGTAGAATATATAAAGAACTGAAAAAAATCAGACCCCCCCCAAATTTAAAGGCCCAATTCAAAAATGGGCATCTGAAATGAACAGACATTTCTCAGACAAAGAAGTAAAAGCACCAAATAAACGTGAAAAAATGTTCAACATCACTGGTCATTCGAGAGATGCAAATGAAAACAACACTAAGATTCCACCTCACCCCAGAAAGAATGGCTGCTATCATGAAATCAACCAATAACAAATGCTGGTGGGGCTATGGGGAAAGAGGAACCCTGCTCCACTACTGGTGGGAATGTAGAGTGGTGCAACCACTGTGGAAATCAGTATGGAGATACTTCAAAGAACTAGGACTGGAAGTCCCATTTGACCCACATATTCCCCTGCTGGGTATCTTCCCCAAAGAATTAAAAGAATCATACCACAGTGATATATGTGCACCTATGTTCATAGCAGCACAATTTGTAATAGCTAAAGCTTGGAAACAGCCCAAGTGTCCATCAACTGGAGACTGGATGAAGAAAATGTGAGGGTTTTTTTATAAAATGGAGTACTACTCAACCCTAAAGAATAACAAACTAGAGACATTTATAACTCAATAGATACATATTGAGGCCATCCTCTTAAGTGAAATAAATAGGACACACATGTATAAAGACCGAATAGTTTCTCTGGTGTGAGAAACTGAAAGTGTAAATAAGGATTAAAATGAGTAACTGATGGGCCAGGGATTTAGCTCAATGGTTCTGCCACCTGCCTCGCAAGCGCAAGGACCCGAGTTGAACCCCAGTACCAAAAAAAATGAGTAACTGATAAGGTGAAATAGGAAGAAAAGGTCGAAAGGGGTAGGGGAAGTGGGAGGGTAGCAGAAAGGAAACAAGGGAAAGGAAAAAAATGGAAACAAAGTCTTTGTAAATAGGGAAAGGTGGACAGGGTGAAGGGAGGGCAGGGAAATGGGGAAAAAAAAAGAACCAATCTTTACATCATGTAAAGGTACAAGTTCCCAATGATAAATGTAAATGTATTGTATGCCTAAAATGTACCAATAAAAGAATTTAAGGAAATTGTGCTGCAGATAAATGTTTAAATAAATAACCCTAAGGATACTTAGCACAAGACAGAAATGCTCAGTGCAATTTTTATTGATGTTTTCTTATGAAATAATACACATTATAACTATTTTAGAAAACTCTACAATTACAAAACATTTAGCACTGATAATACAGATCCTGTTCATCTTCTTTTTTGTAAACATTTATTGAAGAAAAAGCAATGAAAGTTGAGCCAGTTGTCAATGTTTCCTATAAATAACTCATCGTGGCACTGATATTCTTTAAGTCTTTCATTTGAAATTTCAAAATTTGACATGCTAATATTGGAAGGTACCACTTTGAAATATTTCTTTTGCTTTTTCCCCTGATGTTTTAGAAACAAAATATTTATTTTTAAATATTTACTTATGTATCATTTGGCAGCTTACAAATCCCTTGCAGATATATTCTCCATTAACAGGCATCATTATCAATTTAACAGAAAAGAAAATTGTGCCTCAAAAGGTTGTATGATTTGCTTCACCTACTTTCATTTCTGGTACTAGGGATGGAATCCAAGCACTCTAGCACTGAGCTACACCCCCAGCCCTGCCACCAATTTGAATAACAAATGACAAAGCTAGGACTTAAAACCTGTAATACTCTTGTTTCCTGATGTTATATTATTAGACTGATTCCTAAAGACTAGAGATTGAAATCCCATCTCAAGACCTAATGGGGTCCTGGAACAACAGTTGCAAAGTCATTTTTGTTTTCCAAAGGCACAATTTTTTCTTAGAACTCTGTTTCATTAACAATACATAATAAATGAAATTATAGAGAACACATCTTGTTTTCTTGTTATTTTCATCTATACAAAGCACCCAAAATCATTGCTTCAAGGATTGTAGAACTCTCTTGTACAGGATCATTTTTTAAGGTTGAGAATAACAAATGCTGGCAGAGATGCAGTTCCCATGGAGATTCATGTAAAAATCTTTATTGCTGAGGTTCTGTATCAATTCATTCACACTTACTTTACAATAAAAAAAACAAGAAATTGTTCCCTATTTTGTCTTCATTAAATATCTGAACAAACCTTGATTGGGAAACAGTGTTTGTGTACTGCTGCTTATAGTTTTCAGTCTTTACAGATTTGCTAACTAGTTGGCTTATTAGATCAAACCATCTTTTTTACTGGTATTTAAAATGTCTTCCTGGGATTAGAAGTAAGGTAGAAATATCACAAGTTTGAGTCTCACTTGGGAATTCATTGAGACCTGTCTCAAAATAAACAAATAAAAAGGACTGGGAACATAGCTCTGTGGTAGAGAGCCCCTGGATTTAATACCCAGTTCTGAAAAATAATTTTAAAAGTCTTCCTGCTTGAGTTTACAAGGAGATAACATGCTGAAATTACTGCTTTATTCAAATACTTACCCTTTGGTTAGATTGTCTATCCGAACAAAAAAAAAATTTCCTATCTAGAAAATTAGTCAACTGCATTTTCTCATTATCTCTTGACTACAATGGTCTGATGCTCTTAAACTTTTAATGTTTCTCAGTCTCCTTCATAACCCCAGCAAGGTAATTTTTAAAGCTAACTCATTCACTCACTTTCATTCCTAAATGCTACTTACTGGCCATAGTATAGCCCATCTGCAAAGTATTTTTTGCCTTTGTTAGCTTTCTGACAATGTCATTTTTCATACTATTTCCTCTGGCCAGCCATTTAAAAGAGAGAGAAAGATATAAAAGATTTTCAAAACTTCAACAAAATTCATAGAAGTTAGAGAGTATTCTAAATTAAATGAACCATATATAAGAATAACTTCAGACAAAGTATAATGAATCTGGGCTTTCACAAACCTATGAAATCCAGAAACAGTGACCAGTGTATCATAACAGTGGAAGAATTATTTAAAAGGAAAACAATGAGAATCAAATACTCAGTGTTGTGAACAGTTTATAGAAGACTTTCTTGATTAATTCCTTACTTAATTTGAGAATGAGATTCAAGTGGCAATTCAACTCATAAATCCTATTTTCTGTTAACTCTGTAATTAAAGGAACAGTATTATAAGTCTTTTTTATTAAATTAGTCATCTTTATTTAAAACAATAAGATCCCCTGAATATTTTTAATTTCAATAATTAAGATAATTATGATTTATTTTCAAAAAATACAAAATTTTTATTACGAAAAATTCACAACCATGGTTTACATTTCTACTTTCATCGAAAAGTAAGCCATAATTCTCCTGAAAAAAAATATAAAAGACAACTTTCTAAATTTGTGAGTAAAAAATACAAGGTATAGGGCCAGGGATTTAGCTTGGTGGTTTCGCCGCCTGCTGCACAAGCGCAAGGACCTGAGTTCGATCCCCGGTACCAAAACATAAATAAATAAATAAAAGGTATCTTTCCAGCATTAAATGTATACTTACACATGCACACACACACAACCATTCATGGATTTCAATACAAACAAAAACCAAAAACAAGTTAGCAGGGTGTGGTAGCACACAACTTCAAGCACTCAGGGAGGACGAGGGAGGAGGATCAAAAATTCTAGACCAGCCTGGGCAATTTAGCAAGAACCTGTCTCCAAATAAAAAATAAAAAAAGGACTGAGGGATGTAGCTCAGTGCAAAGGCCCTAAATTCAATCCTTAGTACCATAAATAAATACAACAGAAATATAGGCATAGAAGTATTGTGTGAGAAGTTTTATCTTGAATTCATAATTTTAAATGAGAGTTAGTTTTAAGACAAAAGTGCCTTCCTACTCATAAAGTATCAACTTTCTGTGAGCTAACCAATTATATATTATGCAAGAATACCTGATATTTTAAATTCAACAAGTCAAAATACACTTACAAGGTTCAACTTTCATCCTCAAAGTTAGCAAAGCCATTTTGAATGTTTTACATTTTACACTGTATCAAGTTTATCTCTTGGTGCTGGAAATGGAACCCAGGGCCTCTTGAATGCTAAGCATACATTCTAACACTGAGTTAAATTTCTAGCCAGTAAGTATATCCTTAAATTTTATTAAACTAATAAAGATAACTGTCAACTGCAAAGTACTGAACTTTTACATTTGCTTGCTAATAATACACTTATAGTTCACTAAACTTTGATTGAAGTAAGTTTCAATTGGGTGTGTTAGTGCACACCTATATTTCCCAGCAGTAAGGGACACTCAGGCAGGAAGATCACACGTTTGAGCTGAGAGTCTAAGGAAACTTAGCAAAACCCAGTCTCAAAATAAAAAAATTTAAAAAGGGCCAGGGCTGTAACTCAATGTGAAGACCCTAAGTTTAATACCCAGTGCCAAAACCAAAAATATGTAACAACAAAAAAAAAGTTACTGAATTTCATTTTTAGGAAGCTTTACAAATGGTCAAACATTATAAAATACTTAATTCTATTACCAATTAGAGAAAAGCAAAACAAAACATTAATACAGTATACTATTTCTAAACCATGAGATAAGAGAAATTAAATATTCATAATATTCAGTGTTGGCAACACTCAAGTCTACACTAAAAGCATTTTAAAAGAGCAAATTAGGCAGAATCTAGCAACAATTCTAGAAACCCAACAGGCAGAAATACACTGCAGCAAAAAAGATCTAAAAGCAAAAATGTTTTATGAAGCATTAAAAATTAGAAATATGCTAAATGTTCATGCTTGTTATGATGTGGGTCTTAAATGTCCCCCAAAAGCTCATGTGTTGAAGCCTTGGTCCCTGGAATCTTAAACCCTAGGAGGAATTTAGATGACTGGGGTCATACTCTTGAAGGAGGAAGTGGGATTCTGGTCCCTCCGTCTTCAGCTCCCATAAGAAATGCATCTCCTCTTCCACAGGCTCCCCCCATCATGATGTTCTATCTCACCACAGGCCAAAAGGCAACAAGATCAAGCAACCATGAGCCAAATAAAACTTTTCCCTTTTTAAAAGTTGTTTATCTCAGGTAATTTTTCACTGAAACAGAAAGCTGATCCATACATAATATGGATATGCAATGCACAATAGATCCATTCTATAAAAATATAGTGCAACTGTTATGAAAGAACAAAGAGCAAAGTCTACTCAGTGATGATAAAAGACTCATGATAAAAGTTTAAAAAGTTGTAAAACAATACAATAATAGGAGCTGGCACTGGTCGTCTTGGGCTGTTGTAACAAAGTCACAATCTGGTGGCTTAAAACAATAAAAATGTATACTCTCAAGAGTTCCGGAGGTCCAAAAGTACAAAACAAAATTATCATTTGGACCTTACTCTATCCAAAACCTCAAGAGGAGAATTTTGCCTTGCCTTTCCAGGTTCTGGTAGCTTCACACATTCCTTAATCTCTGCTTGCAACTTCACATCGCCATCTCTCCTGTGTCTTCTCATGGTCTGCTTTGCTGCATGTCTTCTATTGGCTTCTAAAATGACTTGCTATTGGATTGAGAGTCTACCCTACTACAAGGCGATCTCATATTTAGATCCCTAATTAAATTTCCAAAGACTACCCAAAATCATACAGCCAGCAATAAGGATTTAGACATATCCTTTTAGGGGCCACTATTTAACCACAATAAGCGTTGGTTATATTTTATTTTTCATTATCTATATGCATATCACAATGTGTCTTTTACTGTAACAATTTTTCCAATTTAAACATTCTCTGTATATACTGATCATATCTTGTATGTCCTCCATACCTATCATGTGATAGTCTTTCCAGATCATTTTGGTACTCCTCTTTAATTATGTCTTCCTTTCTGTCTAGAAAGCTTTATCTAGAGCAGGGATTTATAAAAAATGATTTCAGGATGCTCATGCTATCTCCATTTCTGATCTCAAGCAATAAATCATTAAGGAAAGACTTGAAAAAAAGGATCCAAGTTTCTCGTTTCAGTCTAAACTAGAAGTGAAGTCCCTCACTTTTCAAACTCTATTTTCTTATCTTCTAATGAGCATACAGGGCAAAATAATTTCAAAAATCTCTTCCAACAACACAATTTAAAAGGACATGAGTATACTATCAAAAATATTTTAAGTAGACATAGTAATCCCTAGAGTTAATATATTTTCAGAAAAATTGTCATTTTTCACATATCCAATTTATCCAAAAAACATTAAGTCTCTTCAAAAGTCAGCTTTGCCTGGGATTTAGCTCAGTGGCCCAGAGCCTGCCTGGCAAGCTTGAGGTCCTGAGTTCAATCTCCGGTACCAAAAAAAAAGTCAAGTTTTATTCATGAACTTTTCTTATTCTTGATTAAAACCTAATCTATAGCTGATATACCACCACCATCACTCTATCCTCACATGTCAATGTGTGTACAGACAAGTACTATATAAAAACTTAAGAACGAACCTGTACTTCAATGAGAAACATGAGTACCCAGTCATCCTAAGTAGTATCTCCAGAGCAGAGTTTATTCTTTTTCAGATAGCTCCTAAAAGTCTTTGCATCCTATAATGAAAAGTATCTCACTGAAGCAAAGAGCCAGAAAGACAGCCTTGCTTCCTCCCTCTCTGTCACTTAACAGTTGGTATACCCTCTGCATGTAAATACACTTAACTTCTCAGAGAATCAATTTCCTCAACTGAAAAGGTAAAACATAATACCAATCTTATTTATAGGAATGCTCTGAGGACTAAACTAGATCACCTAATGTATCTGTCAGGACTCTTAGGACATTAACACTCAATAAAAAGTAGCTATTACGGGCCGGGGATTTAGCTCAGTGGTTCCGTTACCTGCCTTGAAAGCGCAAGGTCCCAAGTTCAATCCCCGGTACCGCCCCCCCCCCAAAAAAGAAAACAAACAGTAGCTGTTACTACAGAATTATTTTACAAATTCCTTCTTTATAGTCACTGAAAATATAATAAAATTTTGAGAGTTAAATTTTATCTTCTGAGTCAAACAAGTTTATTCTTTATATTTTTCTTTTTTTTATTCTTTATATTTTTAAATGAAAAATCACTGCTTGCCGAAATTATTTCCCTTAGTTAATCAATATTATTTAAATTATTAAACTAAATCTACAAATTCACTTAAAATGAACTTAAAAGTCATTTTAATTTCCAGATTCATTCACAGATTTTAGACTAGGAAAAGGTTTGGATAAAGTATCAATACATAAAAGTAAAGGCTGAGATGATATCACATGCAAGATGGCAAAAGCTTCAAGAAAAAGTCCCTCCATGAAACAATTACATATTGAGTTGGCAAGAATTATAGTACCAATGACAACACCTGCCTCCTCCCCCTTACCCAAGCTTTTGTCGTTCACAATTTCTGTCCCCCTGAGAGTCAACTATAGCCATTAAATGGAAGATTTCAAAAATTAAAAATTCATGGGTTTTTTAAACTGTGAAACATTTTGAGTAGCTTGATGATCTGGTGCCATCCCACTCCATTTCACTTAAGATGTGAATTATCTCTTTGTTCAGTGTATCCATGCTGTAAATGCTACCTGCAAATTAGTCACTCAGTAGCCATCTCAATTATCAGACTAAATTATGTGGCACTGTATCACTGGTATTCAAGTAATTCTTATTTTACTTAATATATACGGTCCTACAGTGCAAGAATAGTCATTATGGCAATTCAGATATGCCAAAGAGAAGCCACCTGTACAGTGCTTACTTTAAATGAAAAGGTAAAAAGCACACTAAAATATTGTAAAAGAGACCACAGTCACATAACTTTTTTGGGGGGGTACCAGGGATCGAACTCAGGACCCTGAGCTTTCGAGGCAGGCAGCGGAACCACTGAGCCAAATCCCTGGCCCCACATAACTTTTATTGACTGTTATTCCACTTAATACCACTGAGCTGTTCATTTAAAATGGTTAAGATGGTAATTGTATTATGTGTATTTTACAATAAAAATTACAAAAAGAAAAATAAATACATAAATTATACTGTTATGAAAGCCTTTTAGCCCTGCAGTGGTGAAAATAGAACCCAGGTCGTCGCAGAAAGTGAGGCAAGTGCTCTACCACTAAGCTATTGTTCTATCTCAACGATGGCAAACTTTTTAGTTTTCACGTTACAACAGGCCACTGTGGCACATATGCCATTGGTTCACAACCACTATTCTATCTTGATATTATTGTCAAAAATCTCTTATTGTCCCTTATTTATAAACTATCACAAGTATGAATGAACTGGAAAAATATACATAGAGTCCAGTACTATTCTTGGTTTAAAGTATTCACTTTGGGTACTGGAACATGTCTTCCATAGATAAGGTAGGGACTATTAATATATTTAAACATTGGCAATATTCTTAAAAGGATATGATGAAGAAAAGACTTTAGTTAACTTTGGTGAATTGGTATATTTTATGTAGCAGCTGTCATCCCTCATCTGCCTCATCCGTTATGTAACAAACACCCATGTAAACAACAAACTGGGTTTCCTGATGCAGCTTAGTAGAATCCATGTGGGCAATAAGTACCTTGTCCAAATATCTATGCTGTGCGTTTTGATCTGCCTGGTGGATCACTTAGGATCCCACTGTTCCAACCCCACTAGGCTACAGTCCCTTCCCAGCAGCATCTGCCAAAAAAAAAAAAAAAAAATGTAAGACACCAAACCTTTTCTCCCTTTTTTTTTTTTTTTTTGGTACCAGGGACTGAACTCAGGTCCTCAAGCTTGCCAGGCAGGCAGCAGAACCACTGAGCTAAATCCCTGGCTCCCTTTCTTTACTAGATCCAAACATTAAAAGATCTGACTAGATCTCAAAGATAACAGAATAATGACCTCATACAAATAGCAAAATAACAGAAGTCTTTCCTCATCAGTAATCACTTTAAATGTAAATGACTTAAATTCATTAAATAAAAGACACTGATTAGCAGAATTCATTTTATAAAACAATCCACTAATATAGTGTTTATAAGAGATTCTCTACAAAGGTTAGACTAGGAGGTTAGATCCTCAGCCCCTGCAGACTAGCTTTGGTAGGGAAGGGAGGGAGGACTGGTTAACTACAGGCACAAACACAAATAGCTTCAAAAGGAAGAATGGAAGAAGATATATCATGGGATGTAACATGAGAGCCAAAGTACTGAAAACAGACTACGTAACACTGAAAGACTTGGCTACAGATTATTTACTGAGAATATCTCAAATATTCTGTGAAGTAGCATAATATTAAACAAAAGCAATCTTAGGTACGTGTTATTCCCAGTTCACAAGTGAGGTAAAGAGGTTAAGTACCTTTTTTTCAATGTTGTATAGCTAGGAAGTGGTGGATCAGAATCCAGGTTTTTGTGATTTTAAAATCTTAATCTCTTTAGCATTTAAAAACAAAACCAATCTGGAGTTTGTGGACTTGGCTGAGAAAAAAAATCACATCTTCATTTTCTTTAGCCTCTAACTGAAAGTTAGCATTTTCTTCCATTTATGAGTGTAGGCAGCAAGACACAGCTGTAGTAGCAATGCCTGTTATTTTGTCACCAATAGAAATCAGAAATATTTCATAGTATATTACTGATGTTGTATTTCAAATAAAATTTTTCCTAGCTAGGTGTGGTGGTACAACCCTGTAATACCACCACAGCACTCAGGAGGCAGAAGCAAGAAGACCACTGCGAGTTTGAGGTTAGCATGGGCTACACAGTCCAAGATGAGCCTGAACTATATAGTGAGACCCTGCCTCAAAAAAATTTTTTTTTAATTTTTTTTCCTAATCAGTACTTAAAAACTAGCCGGGTGCAATAGTACACTCCTTGAAGCTGAAACACAAGGATTGCTTAAGGCCAGCAGTTTGTGACCAGCCTTATCAATACAATACAAGGAGACCGTATCCAAAATGCGGGGGGGGGGGGGGGGGGGGGGGTGTTAGATCCACTTCTAGATCTAATTGCTGCTTTAAAGAAGCAAATTATATTACACCATTACAAGTTTGCAATTTTAATATATTACTGATTATACTTAAATGTAATTTCTCTTGTAAGCATGGTACCATTCACTGAGAGAGTTTAATGGATACCTTGATTCAGGGTAGACAGGAAACTAATCCATTTGGCTATCCCTTACATTAGAGATAGTTAAGTAACCTGCCTTCTCCTCTTTTACATTTGGGTGTTAAATAAAACTGAAAGTCAAGTTCTTTGTTACAAAAATATTATGGCTCGCCAGCACTTTCTTCTAAGCACTTCCTAAAAATTCAGGGAGGACAATATGCATCATCTCATCAGACACTCTTAACTACAGCCTGGTAACAGTTCTTCTCTTAGAACTTCTTCAGGGATGAAAATGTTTTGTATACGTGCTGTCCATTATGATAGCTATTAAACACCATGATGCAAAGAAACAAATATAATACTTAATAGCAATGTAACATATAATAGTACTTCTTAGATGTCAGACACTAAGCATTTTACATATACATGTTCACTCATGTAATCTTTACAATAACTTTATGAGGTATACTACTGTTAAATCAAATTTTCAGATAAGCAAACAGACACAGAGAAGTGATGTTCCAGAGCTAGAAATCGAGCTCTGAGATCCTGGAAATCTGGCTCTCTTTATGCCCCCTTTATATAACACATTCCTTTATGATTTATTTCATATCCCTAAATGGACATACAGAATTCTTTAGGAATGGGACATCAGAAGGAACTTCAGAAAAATAATTTTGTTCTAAATATTAAATAAAAACTGTACAGTAACATATAGTGCATTCTTTGTGACTTGATTTTAATCATGGACTCATGTAGTCCATGTAATCATGGTCTTATTTCATGTAAGTAAACGAATTAAGTGTACTAGGTATTTTTAATAATTAACACTGATTTACAAAGACTTTGTAAATAGGGAGGGATGGAGGGGTTGAAGGGAGGGCAGGGGAAGGGGGAAAAAATAAGAACCAAGAGAGTATGTAAAGGTGCATATCTCCAATGATGAATGTCATTATATTGTACAACTAAAATTAACAATAAAAGGATATACAAAAAAAAATAATAATTAACACTGATTTTATAAATAATAATTTAAGATTTTTTTCTCCTAAGGTTAAAGTTAGGCTCGGAAATTGAAATATAATATAGTTATTTTGCTTACTGAAACAAACTCAAATGTAAATCTGTGGTTATTTTATGGTGAGCTGGCTTGGTTAATGACTACTTGGCATTCCCTGATCAGTATACAGTTGGCTCTCTTTATTCTTGGTTCCTCCTCATCAACTTCAAATTGAAAATATGTGGCTGGGCGTGGTGGCGCAAACCTGTAATCCCAGCACTGGGATCACTGCGAGTTCAAGGCTGTCCTGGACTACATAGTGAGTTTGAGGCCAGTGGGGGCTACACACTGAGACCCTGAGAAAGAAGGGGGGGAGAAAATTTTTGGTTTTATTATTCTATTTTAATACAATACCAGTAGATATTTAAAAGAATTATCTACTTCTATGAGAATATACAACAAAATTTCACAACAAAATAATGAGAATAATGGTTAATATACTCTATATCATGATCTTACAAGAATGCCCAAAATGTTACTCAAGAGTACAAGTCATAAAAAGATTCTCCTACAAAAAAGAAACAAATAAAAGGACAAAACTTTGAAAAAAATTTTGTACTGAACACGAATGTACTTTGCTCTTGCCATTACTTTTTAATCAATACAGTTTAACAGAATTTCTATAAACTTCACACTGTATTAGGTGTTTTAAGTAATCTAGCATTGATTTAAACTAAGTAGGAGGATGTATCTAAGTTTAGGTTATAAGTAAATATGTGTCCTAGAACTGACCCCACCTTGAGTACAAAGAGACAACTATATTTGAATAACTAACTTGTGTTAACCCAGTATGACATATACCTGGAGCCCAAAGGGGTAAAAATATCTCTTAGACAGAGTTCCTTTTGTAATCATATACAGGCCAAGATGGTGGAAGAATGAGATTAAAAGAGGCAGGAGAAATACTATTTCTCAAGTATCTGTAATGGACATGGTGGTTTAAATACATAGAGCCATCATTTAATTAAATATTATAGGCTATTAAGCCCTTCAAATAGTTTAAATTGATTACATGTTATTTAATTTGTATACAATGCTTTCAGAAAACATGATGATGGCAAAGCTATTTTACTGACTAGGGTTTTGTTGAGCTTCTGTTTTCCTTTTCTCCCAATACCTTTGCTTCAAGGGGAGGATGATCATTGATACAGGTGGGAAATGACATGGGGGTGGTGTTAACTTTATCATCAATGCCAATTCGCCTGTTATTAAGGTTCTCCAAGTTACAAATTTCATCATTTAAGTTTTATGCTGAAAATAAGACAAGAAATGTGTCCTCATGTGAAAGAGTAATAATCACATAAAAAACCTATATACTGTGATAAGTGCTATGAAATGAGTACACAAGGTATTGTGATGGATAATAATAAGGTAAACGTATCAGATAAAGAATCAGGAAAGGCATCCATGAGGATGTGACTTTATATACACAGAACTTAAGCAAGGATCTGGTATGTTAGAAGCTGAGAGAAGGCCATTACTGATGGGGAAATAACACAGGCAGACTGTACTGGTATATGAGAATTTGGATTATGTAGAGTATATTTTGGGCAGTTAGGACTTTAAGAAGTATAGGTCTTATTACAATTGTGATGAAAAGCTATGAGAGAGTTTTAAGCAAAAGAATGTTTTAAAAATATCCTTCTAGGGGGCTGAGGTAAAGACTAATTGCCTAGTATGCCTTAGGTGTGAGTTTGATCCCCAGCACCTCCAAACAATCAAACAACCCCAACCAAATCCTTCCTAGTTCACTGGTTCTCATCTACGTAAGACTTTGCTTCCCAGAGGACATTTGGCAATGTCTGCCGATATTGTTGTCACAACTTGGGGTAACAGTGTGTGCTACCTACATCAGTGGTTAGAGACCTAGGATACTGCTAAACATTTTATAAAGCACAGAACAGCCCCCTATAGCAAAGAACTGCTCAAAATGTCAGTATTGCCAATATTGAGAACTCTTGCTTTAACTGTTATGAATACTGCAATTGGCAAGGGGGGTGGAATGGAAAAGGGGAAGGTAATTGTTACAGAATCCTGGTGACAGACATAATACCTTTACCCCAGACCGTCATTGCAATAGATGTAGTAGTGAAGTGTTTTGATTCTGTATGAGTTTTGAAAATAGACAAATGAGAAAAAGAAAAAGTTAAGGATGGCTCTCCAGGTTTCTAATTAATACTGAGTAAATAGTGGTACCATCCTAAAATGGGAAACACTCAGGCAATGACAGAAATGAAGGGTTCTGCTTTTTAAAATCTTCACTGACCCTGAGTTAATAGAACTTTAGTTCAGTAAGAAAAAAAAAAAAAAAATATATATATATATATATATATATACACACATACATCCTACGACAGTGTGCAGTCTGTAATTGCTCACAGTAACCACTCATTGCTTTGAAATCTTTTATCTAGTCTCATGTATTTGGCAGTCTCTTCTGCCTTCATTTGCATTGCTTAGTTCACGACAGAATGTCCTTTCATATTGTGTTTCAGTAACAAAACATAATATAGCTTCACTGCTTGTTGTTGTTCTTCCATACATCACTTTATTGTTGCTTTTCAAGAAAACATGGAATTGGGATTACAGTTATTACCAGAAATAATGAATGTTTGACTTGTTTTATACTCAATCTTTGTATCTTTCTGGGGTTTTTTGTTTCCTTGATTGACTGATTGACTGACTGTTTTTTTGAGATACAGTCTCACTCTGTACCCCAGGCAGGCCTCAAACTCATGGTGATTCTCCTGCCTCAGCCTCCTGAGTGCTGGGATTATAGGCATGTGCCATCATCCCATTTGTATCTTTCTGTATACGGTAACTTTTGAATGTTAAATTGTAATTATTTTAAAAGACTCTACATGCATGCAATCAACAGAGCAAATAATTCAGCTGATACTTGGACAAGCTAGACAAATTTCAGAAAGATGCAAGTTCTTTTTTCATACACCTTCACTGTATTCATTCACTCACTCATTCATTCATTTGCTCATCTGTTTTGAGATAGTGTCTCACTATGTAGTTCAGGCTGGCCTTAAATTATGTAGACCAATCTGGCTGGAACTCATGGTGATCCTCCTGCTTTAGCCTCCTAAGAGCTGGATTACAGGAATGAGCCACCATGCCCAACTACAACTTAACTTTAAACATGAATATAAATACATAATTTTTCTGATTCTTGCCTATTAAATGGTAACAGATTGATGTGTGAGGTAACTGATTTGCTTACAAGAAGATGTATGCTGGATGGGCATGGTGCCACACATCTGTAATACCAGCACTCAGGAGGTTAAGGCAGGAGGATCCTCAGGAGTTCGAGGCCAGCTTGGGCTATATAGGGAGTTCAAGGCCAGCCTAAATTGCACAACGAGACCCTGTCTCAAAAAAAAAAAAAAAAAAAGTATGCTAAAGGTTCATTAAAAAATGTGGAAGCTTCCTTAGTTGATTCAAAATATTGGAAAAATATCATTGGATATACATAGAAACATCCAGATTTGCAATTATAATACTTCGAGCGTTTGACCATTTCCATTTGGAGCCTGTTGGGTTTTTTTGGTACCGGGGATCGAACTCGGGTCCTTGCGCTTGCACAGCGGGTAGCAAAACCACTGAACTAAATCCCCAGCCCCAGAGCCTGTTTACTTTTAAAAAGGAGATCGGAATTGTCAGGCAGGAGCATTCTATTTTCTAAAATAATAATAAATGATACTGCTATCGAAGACTTATTCATGTTATTTTTGCATATAGTATTAATATGTTCATAATGCGACCATAATTTTTATGTCTTGCTGATGGGTGCTTTCTACCTCCAGTGGTACATGCTTGTACCACCCGATGGGACTATCCCATGCTGCCCAATGGTTCAAGCCAGCAAGAATGTGTCATGCTTTTTAATATTTTTTTTTCAACAGACATCTGACAGACTCTTTTAAAACTTATCCAATAGTCTTTCTTCTACACTGCCAGGGGATCAAACCCAGGGCCTCCAAAATGCCAGACAAGCCCTAGCATTGAACCCAGGAAGCTCAGAGCTTTGCCCCTAGCTCTTTTTTTAAATTTTTATTTTGAGACAAGATCATGCTAAGATGACCAAGCTGGCCTCAAACTTCATAATTTTGGCTCAGCCTTCTGAGTAGCTGGGATCATAGACACTTGCCACCACAGCCAGCAAGGCAAGTGTTTTACCTCTGAGTTAGACACTCTCTATTCTTTTGTCCCAACTATCAATTCGCTTTTGCCCTTATTTTCTACCCTAGAATTTGTCTTAGAAATACGTTCACTGTTTTCCATTTTTTGTCTTTCATTGCATCCAACCAAAACCCAACTATAATTTACCTTTCTGACTTGTGTATACCTGGCCTTGAGCTGTTGAGTACAACTGGAAAAACTTAACATTAACTTGCAGACTGGACCTATTAAAGTGCTCCCTAATTTTATTTTTATCACACATTGATTTTTTTTACGGTACTAAAGACTGAATGCCCAGTTCATAGTGTATTACTTAGTAATACTTTATAATGGAATCTAATCATTAATTTCATCTCTACCTATAAACAATTTTATTGTTTTTGATAGAGAATATAAAAATATTAGGTTTTTGGGCCGGGGATTTAGCTCAGTGGTTCCACTACCTGCCTCGCAAGCACAAGGTGCCGAGTTCGATCCCCAGTACCAAAAAACAAAACAAAAACATTAGGTTTTCTAATAAGACTATAATGTAAGGTACTTCTTTGTTTTTATATATATATATATATATATATGAGAATTACTTAATTTCTAATGAAACTGTTTGGTTCTCTTAGTACCTCCTTGAGTATTATTTATAAATCTTTTATTTTGCTCTTTCTCCAAATTGTGAGCATTTCTCTTTATATGGTCTGTTCTGATCTCTTGTCTAAATGGTTTATTATTAGAGGACATTCTTTTTTTTTTTTTTTTTTTTTTTGGTACCAAGGATCAAACATGGGTCCCTGCGTTTGTGCAGCAGGCGGCGAAACCACTGAGCTAAATCTCTGGCCCTAGAGGACATTCTTTGATTGTTCATAAGACTGAACAAAATAACCATTAGTTTTCCTGGCAGAAACTTAGGCTTTCTTAGTTTTATTACACTGACCTTTTAGACAACTGATGTGTCCTAAAGGAGGAACTACCATATTTGGATAGTGATGACCTGGATTTAATCTAGATTAGTCTACTTATTAGCAGCATGTCCTCTGGTAAATTTTTACCTCACTGTCTCCCTTATATAGGGAATAAGTATCTATGCTTCATAAACTCAAGAGGATGCTAGTTAGTAAATGGGCTCCCATAATATAACAATGCTGTGTAAACTATGAAACATGAATACAAGTGCTTTTCCTTTCGGGGGCACATTTTATGTATTTCTACATTTCTCAGCAACATTTATCCAGTTTGTAAAACAAACAAAATATAGCTGAAGTATACAGAAGCATGCCAATAGGAAGAGTCTCTAGGGAAGGCTGCCAGTCAGTTCTTAAATATAATAGGAAGTGATAAACTATGCATCAGACTCTCATTCTCAGAACTAATACACTTAGAATTTAAATTTATTATGTATATCTAGGAGTGATTTAGGTTTCAGGTGATTTCAGGTCTGAGGTATAAACTACACTGTCAAATTGATATACATTGAAAAATTAATTCTCAGATGAAATGGACTGCCTGTGCTGACCAAAATTGGTTCCTCCTTGAGTACTGTTTATAAATCTTTTATTTCCCTCTTTCTCCTTTTGTTAGAAGATTTGTACCAGACACAGATTAAAATCTGAAGATTGACTGGTAAACCTGAAATAAACTCAAAACAAGTTGGATCATTTTATTTAACAGTATTATTGAGCTCTGATAGCCTGATATCTATCTGCACTGTAGCACATCTGGGTCAGACACTCTCCAGGGACAGTGTTAGAGACAAACTGCCAAATTTAATTTGTTTGAACACTCCTCACTTTTCAATTAATTCGGTTTCAGCTTCACAGAGTCAAGGACAAGATGTTTCCCATGCCCCCTATTTCACTTTTACGTATTTATTTTGTTTGTTTGTTTTTGAGACAAGGTCTCACTGTGTAGTCTAGGTTGGCCTGGAACTTGTGGTCTCCCTGCCTCAGCCTCCAGAATTACTTTGTTCATCCCACAGATGACGTATTTTATGTTTTATTCTTTCTTGTTCTCAATGTTAACTTCAATTTAAAAGAACCTTTTCTCTGTGTGCCATACACTGCTGCACTATGGATTTTATTTATTCTTCCAATGTACAGAAAGACATATTTTGTTTCTACTTTTTCTAGTTCGTTCTTGCTTCTGAGTGTAGGAAAAATATGGATTTTGCACTTAAGCCTAGATTTCAGTATCAGCTCTGTTGTGTATTTTAGCTGAGACTTTGGGGCAAATTATTTCTTTGAAATCCAACCATCCATCCATTTATTCATCTATCCATCCATCTATCATCTCATCCCAGAGGCACCTTAGTCTTGCCCCTTCCTGCTCTTCCACTTTTTAATGAGGCATAGTTTAGCTCTCATTTTCAGTTTACAATTCAGTGATTTTTAATTAATTTGGAAAACTGTACAATCATCAAACCAGTTTCATTTCAGACTACTGTATTTCCATTACTCCAAGAAAGAAAATATGTGCCTATTTGTCAGTGTCAATTTCTACTCTGTATTTTGGCCCTACAGTTTGCCTTTTCTGGAATTGGAATCATACAATACATGGTCTTATTTATATTGGACTTCTTTTACTTAATATAATGTTTCTGCGGAAGATTCTTGTTGTAGCATGTTTCATATTTTCTTTATTTGTGAAGAGTATTACATTTTGGAATCCACTCACCAAATGCTAGATATCTGGATTTCTACTTTTTGGCTATTGTGAATAGTGCTGCTCTGAACATCTGTGTAGTACACAAGTCTTGGTGTATTCATGTTTTTATTTTTCTTCAGGCTATACCTAAGAGTGGAATTTCTGGGATGTATAGTAAATTTATAAAATTTAAGAAATTTCGTAAAAATGAAGGAAATTGACAAACTTAAGAAATGGTTATAACATTTAAATTTTTCCTATCAATGAGGGTTTCAGTTTGCCTCTTTTTATTTCAATATTTAGAATGTCTTTATTTGATTTCAGTATCACAAGACAGGGATTGCTACAACAGAACAATAATCACAGAATCATAGAATTTTATTACTCTACCCAGAAAAAATATTAAAATGCCACTTATGGGGCTGGGGATTCAGCTCAGTGGTTCCATCACTTGCCTTGCAAGCACAAGGACCCAAGTTCGATCCCTGGTACCTAAATAAATAAATAAATAAAATGCCACTTATGTTAGGTGCAACAATATATGCTTCATTATTTAAAACTTAGATTAAAAACAGATGTTACTGCTTAAAAGGTTTCATTGTTCCAAAGAAAGTTCATAAGCACATACATTTTTTTTAATTATGGAATTTTTCTAGTGTTCAAATGATGACATAATACCTTAGTGAATCTTCACATACTCATCACTCAGCTTCAAAATTAAGTCTTTCTAGTTTTCTTTGTCAGGTAGCAGGGCTGGGGATTGAACAAAAGGCCTAGTCATGTTAAACAACTCCCCTCACTTAGCTACATCCCCAGTCCAGTCATTCCAGTCATTCCACTTTTGTTTCATCTATACCCATGCTCACATCCCTCTCCATATTATTTGGAAGAAAGCTCTGGACATCTTAAAGAGAAATACATTACTATCATCATATCTAAAACTATTAATTATTCTTTATTAGGAATTTATTACTTCTGAAGAGTGAGATCCAAAAGAAAAATTTAAGTATTCATCTGTTTAAAAATTCAAACATTTTGAAATAGGTTCCTGGCCTGGGGACGCACCAGGGAAAAAAATAGGTTCCCAATCTAAACAGTTGAATTGCTTTTAAAATTATTTTAAATTAGATACTGACAGAATATGGTTGATAATGTTGGTGTACAAAGTAATGTTGTATTTGTATATAATATGAAATGATTAAAGATAACCCATCATCTCAGATATTTGACATTTTTGTGATGAAAGCATTTGAGATTTACTTTTGTAGCAATGTTGAAATGTACACTACTAACTCATCTATCTTAGGCTTTTGATTATAAATACACGTCACTTTAGTTTTGTTTTTTTTTTTAAGAAATGTAAATGTGGGCCGGTGATTTAGCTCAGTGGTTCTGCTGTCTGCCTCACAAGCGGAAGGACCCGAGTTCAATCCCCAGTACCAAAAAAGATACGTAAATGTTTCCTATTTTAGGGATCTTAAGTTCTATGCCTTTGTTCCCTTTCTCCAGAAGGAAAAGAAAAAATCCTTTTTTTTAAGAGTGTGCAGATGGGTCATGTTTTCATTTGGTCCATTTATATGAGTGTCAGTATCCTTCTTGACATGAGATTAGAAGGTTTTGTCACTTTTGAGTCCATTTTATTGTTCCCTTACAATTTAATATTTTTTTGATTTTTTTGTTTTGCTTTGTTTTTTGAGACAAGGTCTCCAAATGTAATTGAGGTTGGCCCTAAACTCACTATGTAGTGCAAGCTGGCCTCAAACTCACAGCGGTCTTATTGCCTCGCTGACAGCCTCCCAAGTGGTGGAATTACAAGTATACACCACCACACCTAGTTTAATTTTACTTTCTATGCACAATTCCTGTGACTAGGATATGGATCCCACTGATAATCCCATTGGATAACCAAACTCATAGTCTGGTTTTTGATTTTGAAAATACTAGTTTTTGTTTTCTCCAGCCTTGAAATGTGCAAGTGAGGTACCACTGGTCTCAGAGCAGAGGAAGGGGCTTCCAGGCCGTCACACAATCACACCCAGAGCAGAGGAAGGGGCTTCCAGACTGCCATACCACCGCTCCCAGCACAGAGGTATGGGCTTCTGGGCGACTGAACCACCGCTCCCAGCACAGAAGAGGTGAGCCGCCCAGACACGAAGAGGACATGCCCACACACACACGCGCACACACACACACACACACACAGAGTCAAAATGAGAAGACACATAAACAAGTCTCAAAACCAGACTTCCATGGGGCCAGGGATTTAGCTCAGTGGTTTGGCCACCTGCTGCGCAAGCACAAGTACCCGAGTTCGATCCCTGGTAACAAAAAAAAAAAAAAAAAAAAAACAGACTTCCAGATCACCTACAGCAACCCCAAAGGGAAATGAGAAGAAACACTCTGATACTCAACCACCTAGACTCCCTGAAATGGCAACAAAAGAGGATCGGGAAAAAATGAAAGCAGAAATAATTTCTCATATAACAGCAGATCAGAGGAGAAAACAATTCAATGGAGATAAAGAGAAGGATACAAAAAATTAATGAAGCCAAGAGTTAGTTCTTCAAAAGAATAAACAAAACTGACAAACCCTTAGCCAACCTTATCAGAAAAAGGAAAGAAAAGGCCCAAATCCATGCAATTAGAAATGAAAAGGGTGAAATTACAAGGGACCCAGCAGAAATCCAGAGGATCATCAATACCTACTTCCAGAACCTATACGCCAATAAGATGGACAACACAGAAGAAATGGACAGATTCCTAGATACATATGAATTACCAAAGTTGAACGAAGAAGATCTAAAAATTCTAAACAACCCAATATCAATCTATGAAATTGAAAAAATAATTAAAAACTTACCAAGAAGAGCCCAGGTCCTAATGGCTTCACTGCTGAATTCTACAAGATATTCAGAGGGGAACTACTGGCACAACTGTTTAAACTCTTCAATGAAATTGAAAAGGAAGCAATACTCCTGAATTCATTCCAGGAAGCAGGCATCACCTTGTTCCCCAAAACAGAGAAAGACCCAACCAAAAAGGAGAACTATAGGCCAATCTCACTAATGAACATAGATGCAAAAAGCAAACTAGAATGCAGAAGACCATCAAGAAGATCACACACCCTGACCAAGTGGGATTCATCCCAGGGATGCAGGGATGGTTCAACATACACAAATCAACGTAATACACTATATCAATAGAGCCAGGGACAGAAACCATACGATTATCTCCACAGACGCAGAAAGAGCATTTGACAAAATCCAACATGCATTTATGATAAAAACCCTACAAAAAAGTGGAATAGATGGTCTCTACCTCAAACTGATAAAAGCCATCTAGGAAAAACCAACAGCCAATATCATACCAAATGGTCAAACACTGAAATCCTTCACACTAAAATCAGGAACAACACAAGGATGTTGACTATCACCACTCCTGTTCAATATAGTCTTGGAAACATTATCCATGGAAATTAGACAAGAGAAAGAAATAAAAGGAATAAAGATAGGAAATGAAGTCAAATTGTCCTTACTTGCAGATGACATGATACTGTATATAGAAGACCCCAAGAACTCCACCAAAAGTCTTCTAGACTTAATAACCAAATTCAGTGAAGTAGCTGGATACAAGGTCAACACACAGAAATCAATAGTTTTCCTCTACGTGAACAACAGACTCACTGAGACAGAAATAGGGCAAACAATTCCTTTTACAATAGCATCCAAGAAACTGAAATACCTAGGAATCAACCTAACAAAAAAAAAATCAAAGACCTCTTCTCTGAAAGCTATAGCACTCTGAAAAGAGATTGAAGATATCAGAAAATGGAAAGACATTCCCTGCTCCTAGGTAAGAAGAATCAACATAGTGAAAATGGCCATACTTCCAAAACTGCTATATAAATATAGATTCAGTGCAATCCCAATTGAAATCCCAGCAGCATACTTCATGGTCCTTGAGAAAACAAACCAAAAATTCACTGGGAACAAGAAGAGACCCTGAATAGCAAAAGCAATTCTAGGAAACAGAGACATGGCAGGGGGGTATCACAATCCCCAACTTGAAACTATACTACAAAGCTACTGTGATAAAAACAGCATAGTACTGGCAAAGAAACAGACCTAAGGACCAGTGGAACAGATTAGAAGATGCAGAAACAACACCAGACACACTCAGCCATTTCATCTTCAACAAAGGAGCCAAACACCCTGACTGGAGGAAAGATAGCCTCTTTAATAAATGGTGCTGGAAAAATTGGGCTTCAACTTGCCAAAGAATAAAACTAGACCTGTATCTCTCACCATGCACTAAACTAAAATTGAAATGGATTAAAGATCTAAATATTAAAATAGAAATGCCGAATAGGCTGGAACAGAAGTTAGGTAGAACTCTTGAAGACATTAGTATAGGAAAAGATTTTATGAACAAAACCTCAGTTGCCTGTGAACTAGCACAAACAATCAACAAGTAGGATCTCTTATTAAAAAGCTTCTGCATAGCAAGAGAAACCACCAGCAGTGTGAAGAGACAACCCACAATGTGGGAAAAAATCTTCACCTGCTCTTCCTCAGACAAAGGTCTACTATCTAGAATCTATACAGAACTTAAAAAAATCAGACCTCCCAAATTTAAAGACCCAATCCGAAAATGGGCATCTGAAATGAACAGACATTTCTCAGACAAAGAAGTAGAAATAGCAAATAAATACATGAAAAAATGTTCAACATCACTGGTCCTTCGAGAGATGCAAATGAAAACAATGCTGAGATTCCACCTCACTCCAGAAAGAATGGCTGCTATCATGAAATCAACCAATAACAAATGCTGGCGGGGCTGTGGGGAAAGAGGAACCCTGCTCCACTGCTGGTGGGAGTGTAGACTGGTGCAAGCACTGTGGAAATCAGTATGGAGATACCTCAAAGAACTAGGACTGGAAGTCCCATTTGACCCAGCTATTCCCCTGCTGGGTATCTTCCCCCAAAAGAATTAAAAGAATCATACCACAGTGATATATGTGTACTCATGTTCTTAACAGCACAATTTGTAATAGCTAATGCTTGGAAACAGCCCAAGTGCCCATCAACTGGAGACTGGATAAAGAAAATGTGCTTTTTTTTCATAAAATGGAGTACTACTCAGCCATAAAGAATGACAAACTAGAGACATTTATGGCTAAATGGATACATATTGACGCTATCCTCTTAAGTGAAATAAATAGGACACACGTGTAAATACCAAATAATTTCTCTGATGTGAGAAACTGAAATTGTAAATAAGGATTAAAATGAATAACTGATAATATGAAATAGGAAGAAAAGGTCCAAAGGGGTAGGGGAAGTGGGAGGGTAGGGGAAAGGAAAGAAGGGAATGGAATTAATATGAGAAAATTAAAAAATGGAAACAAAGTCTTTATAAATAGGGAGTGATGGAGGGGTTGAAAGTAGGGCAGGGGAAGGGGGGAAAAAATAAGAACCAAGATGTATTATGTAAAGGTGCAAATTTCCAATGATGAATGTCATTACATTGTATACCTAAAGTGTACCAATAATATTTTTTAAAAAGTGAAATGTGCAAGTGATTTCTTATCAGTACTAAAATGCTTCTAACATCAAACTCAATGATAACTATATAGTAAACCTTAGCTTTTATTTTAACTCTGTGACTAATCTATATAAGCTAATTTTTTTTGAGCAGAAGTCCACATATGAAATTAGGATATTATAATACCTGTTCTCTATTCACTTATGATTGCCACAGGCTAAAATGAGAAGGTTAATGGCTGGTTTTGATGGTGCTCTTTTGCAATCATAGTCTTACTGCAAGAGACATGAAGGGTAAAGACACAATTACAATGTTTTTATAAAAGTTTACATTGCAATTGAGTTCGGGTAAACTTCTTTAAGTCTTAAAAACAGAACAGAAAGAAAGGAAAAAGAACAAAAGACCCAGCAATTTTCCAGGGGTATATAGGCAAAACAATATTTCTGTACAATTTCATGAATATACTCTGATATTTGTCTAGTTTCAAACCCAATCTTGATTAGGGTAAAATTCATATAAACTGATAGAAATAACCACAATTCATCTATGTAAATAACACCATGACCTTTCCTATATCATAATTTTGTCTCCGTTAGGGCTAGAAATAAAGTAGGTACAGTAAAATATGTGTATGCTTTAAATAATTGTCAGGCTTTACCACACATTTCAAAGCTTCCATGACTTTTAACTACACATTACTTTTGGGGGGATAGGAGGGGTGAACTTAGCACCTAAAAATATTGTAAATGCCACATAGTAAGTAGTGCAATTCTTTATCTCATATTATGTTTGATACTTTATATTGGTTTTCCAGCATTAGCCTTCTATTGAGGTGAATTCACATACAATTGATCATTTTAAATTTACAGTTTTGTTCCAAAATGTTTTCATTACCAAGAGAACATCCCATACCATACCTCATTTCCACTAAGCCCTCAGTGTGCTGGCAACTACTAATCTTATCTATCTCCATGGATTTGCTTGTTCATATTTCTGTAGTTGAAACAATGTATGTCTGGCTTCCTTTACTTAGAATGTTTTCAGGGTTAATCCAAGTTGTAAATTTATCAGTATTCCATTCCTTTCTAGGGCTAAGTAATATTCCATTTTATATACATATGCCTCGTTTATTAGTTTATCTGTTTTGGGGGGGATTTTTTGGTACTGGGGATGGAACTCGGGACCTTGCGCTTTCGAGGCAGGGGCCAGAACCACTGAGCTAAATCTCCGGCCCTATTAGTTTATCTGTTGATGCACCTTTCGGCTGTCATGAATGGTGCTACCATAAGCATTTGGTTTTTTGCAGCTTCTCCACTTTTTTTTAGTCTAGCTAAAGGTTTGCTAATTTTGTTTTCTTCGGAAAAATCAACTCTTGATTTTGTTCTAATTTTTAAGTCCTTATTTTATCTCTAGTCTAGTGGCTTTGGATTTAGTTTCCTCCCTGCCACCCCATCCTCCCTCCAACATCTACTGCAGTCTTGTTGCAGTTTGCATCCCCAAAACTGGTATACTTTTAAAGCTTCCAGAAGACTTTCACTGCTGTGTTTTGGTGCCTTTTCCTCCCTCAGATGATTCTAATGCGCAATCACAGGCCTGAGGACAAAGTTCAAATTCTTTAGTTTGACAAACTGGGCACTCTGGTCACTGCTTACAGGTCTGTATTTCAATCACGCCTCCATTGGCATCTCCTGCTCCAAACACACTCAAGTAGTATTCTCTACTAGGTGGGCTATAGTAGTGGTTCTTGCTTCAGTCTGTACCAGAATTACCTAAAAGACCTGTTAAAACACAGACTGGGGCCGGGGATTTAGCTCAGTGGTTTTGCCACCTGCTGCACAAGCGCAAGGACGCAAGTTCGATCCCCGGTACCAAACGAAAAACAAAAAAACAAAAAACAAAAAAAACACAGATTGCTAGACTCCATCCCCAGAATTTCTGACTTAGTAGGCCTATGGTGGGATCCAAACTGTACATCTAACAAGTTTCCAGGTAATGCTGACACTACTGGTACAGGAGCCACGTGGGAACCACAGGACTACACTACAACACAGCTCTGTCCCTTTCCACATAGTTACCTTCAGTAACAATCCTATCTCCATCATTCCACTCGCCTTTCAATTTCTTTTTTCTTTTTGGTACCGGGGATCAAACTCGGGACCCTGCACTTGCAAGACAGATGGCAGGACCACTGAGCTAAATCCTGGCCCCTCAATTTCTCTTTCAAAACTTGTGTAAGAATTCCATCTCCTTCAGAAAGCACTTGCTCACTTCAACAAACCATCTCAAGGCACTCATTGCCCACTATCAAACTTGATTACAGAAAAAGCATTACAGAGTATTCTTAATAATATACCAGTCAACAGGGTATACCTGCTAGCATATACAGTTTCTTTTGTAAAACTAAGAAAAGGAGTCTCCTTTGGGCAAATAAATTAGAAAAATGGGAGAAAAGCAAATGGACAGTTTGTCAAAACAAAATGAAATCTGGATTTCAGCATCCATTCACCACATCAGCTATTCAGCCATGTACCTTTATACAGAGCACCAATTACAAAACCATTTGGGGCCACCCTGGCACAGTGTACCACTAAAGCACAAAAGAAGAAAACACTTAGAAACCAACCCTGGATTGGAGAGGGGAGACCATAAAGCTATCAGGAAAGGAACTTAGGAGAAAGAATTTTAGAGTTTTGAGTCTTGGTGTACCTTCTCTTTACTTCAAGAACTCATGAAGTTTGCTTTAATATCTGTATGATCACAGTGTATGCTTCACTGTAAATGGCTGAATTACACAATGAATAAAATTACATGAAGACTGCTTATCTCTTTTTTATCAAGTAAATAAAACACACTCCACTCAGCACCAAAAATCATAAATGCTTTCTAAATATCAGCATTGTATTTTATCTATATACTTACCAGGGAAAAGCATTAATTATTCTAATAAACAAATGAGAGATGTAAAGGTAAAATATTGTATCTAGTGTTTAAAAACTAAAAACTTTCAAATAAAAAAACTGCATTACCTACTACAGAGCTGATTTCATGATTATTTCAAGAGAGACTAAATAACTCACAGGACCCTTATAAACCAGGTACCTAGTCCAAGACATAAATTTTAGATATAAAGAAACTGAGGGCCTAGAGATTTAGCTCAGTGGTTCTGCCGCTTGCCTCTCAAGCCAAGGACCTGAGTTCAATCCCTGGTACCAAAAAAAAAATAAATAAAACTGAGGCCCAGAGAAGTAATGACTCAAAAGTCACACAGCTAATTAGTGGTTGAGCTGTAACTAAAACTCAGATCTCAGGCTGAGGATACAGCTCGGTGATGGAGCACTTGCCTAGCATGGGGGAGGGGGGGTTGTTTTCAGTTGTTTTGCCCTGTACTCTATGCTGCCTTTATGTTTATAAAACAAAATCTTAACTAATCATAACTGAAAAAGAAACTCAGTTACCCACAATTTTGTTCTCTGTAATTCTTTTTTTTGGTACCGGAGATCGAACTCAGGTCCTTGGCTTGCACAGCAAGTGGCGAAACCACTCAGCTAAATCCCCTGTAATTCATTTTTAAGGGAGAAAAAAACAATCATCTATCACATTTTATTTTAGAACTTGCTCTAAGATAGTGGTGGCAAACCTATGGCACACATGCTATAGCAAGTTGTTTGTATCACTAAAAGCCCTAAAGGTTTACTGTAAGAAATATGCAATTTAGAATATGTTTTGCTCTTGAAAAAGATTCATTCTTATTGTTTGCAGAAATATACATGCAAATATTATTCATATTAATATTCATAAGTAATCTTGATAAAGCCATCAAAATTTATTCATTATTGAAGAAGCACTGTCTTGCCAGGATGCACTACATTTCTAAAGAGAGATCCTAATTTTTTAAACACATTTAACAATAAGCGGAAAATACTGATTATTATCCTTATCTCTGATTTAAGCAGGTACTTCATCCTCTGACCATTCTTTAAGTTTTATAGTCTGAGCTCTACACAGCTAAATTTTCTGCCTTCTGCAAAGTAACCTCATTAAGTTATAGTTTTATTCTTTTAAGATTAAATGTTCTTTGGATCTATGTATAATGCAAAACAGTCTGATGGTTAAACACTAACTTTTTAATCCCTATAACATACTATGAGAGAAATAATTGCATTTCCATTTCACAGACAACAAAACTACGTCTAGAAAGGTTAGTGTATTTGCTTGAGTTTACAGCTAGAAAAGGACAGAATTGGAATTTGACACAGTATGACTTCAGTGCCAGGAACTCTCTTCAACAATGAGCTTCTCAGCCATTTATCAGGTCTTCATCATGATTATAGTTCCTTCATCTGTGAACATATGGGCATTTTAATTATAGCTAGCAATTCATAGGAGAGAGTAAGGCATTTTCTTCCACTAATTTAGGCTACAACAGTAAAATACAACACAGCCTAAAATACTCTTTAAACTTTTATATCTTGCATTCTATAGTAAGAATTTCTGCATACTTGCTACTTTGTATTATCTACTAGAGGAAAGAGGAAGCCTATCTCTCAGTGCCCTAAATGAAATGGGAAAAACTGTAAACTAATATAGTGAGAAACAACTAAGATTCAGGGTTACAGAAGGAGGAAGGTATCTTCTTAAAGAAGGACTAGGTCGTATTCATGCTTGATTATAAAACACTTTTTTCTGCCTAACACTTAGAATTGTCTCAAACTATACCTGGACCTTTAAGCTAATTCCACAATTAGGAAAAGCATTTTGCAGAAAGCCAAAAAACCATACAATACTCGTTATCTTAATTAGAAAACAGAGTGCTGAAAAACTCTTCTGATTCATGTTTATCACTTCCTGATACACAAAAATAATCTATTTGTTACATGGACCGAGAGCTGACAAAGAAGAGCATCTCTCCTGGAGGGATGGAGGGGTTGAAGGGAGGGCAAGAGAAGGGGGAAAAAGTAAGAACCGAGAGAGTATGTAAAGGTGCAAATCTCCAATGATGAATGCCATTATATTGTATACCTAAAATGTACCAATAAAATAAAAATTTTTTTAAAAGAGAATCTCCTCTTAAGTTTGTATTGGATGTTTAGAAAGTATTCTACACCTACCTACCTTCACACACATTCATGTATTATCCTGCTTTATTACTCTGTGATTTTCGTTTGGTCTTAAATCATTCTCAATAAAATAGACACTTTTAAAGAGCAGAACCTACATATTTTATCAACTTAGCCACTATCAGATATGTAGTATATTGTGAAATATATATTTGGCCTTTCCTAAACTCCTTGGAATCTCCAAAGTGATGTGTTTTTTATAATATTAATGAGATGACTGGTGGCTTGCCAGCCCCTCAGCAGCTTTAGAATTGGGGCTGGTTATTGGAAAAATCAAGGCATAAGAGGATTAGGATTTTTCAGCTCTACTTCATAACCTCTGGGAAGAAAGGAGAGGAGCTGAAGGTTAAATTGATCACCAGTGGCCAATGATTTAATCAGTCATAAATAATAAAGCCTCTATAAAAGTCCAAAAGGACTGAGTTTGGGTGAGCTTCTACACAGCTGAACGTGTAGAGGTTCTGGAGAGTGGCAAATCCAGAGGGCATGGAAGAACCACACTCCTTCCCATGTGCTTTGCCCAATACATCTCTTCATCTATGTTCTTTGTAATTGGTACAGTAAATGGTAAATATGTTTCCCTGAGTGGAAACCCTGATACGAACGTGCGCGCGCGTGTGTGGGTGTATGGCTGATGATCAGAAATATAAGCGAAAACAACCTGAAGCTTGCAATTGGTGCTGTTAAGTGGAAGACAATAAGGATCTGACTCCTTCTCTCTGAATAAACAGTATTAAAAATGCATCAGAGGATGTCCAGTTGGTGTCCACTACAAAATTACTAACTAGTTGTTACTGGGGAAAAACAGAGGAAGGGAAAATAAAAAGAATGAAGATGTGTTACATACATGTACCAACTCCCCACAATAAAGGTAATCCTAATGCAAGGGAAACATACTAATAAAAAGAAAAATACACACTTCTTGGTGACCAGAGGTCACAGAAGTCATCTATATTGAATTGTAGAAGGATAAAAGAATTTCTAAGGGCCGGGGATTTAGCTCAGTCGTTCCGTCGCTTGCCTTGCAAGCACAAGGACCCGAGTTCGATCCCTGGTACCAAAAAAAAAAAAGAATTTCTAAAACACTGGATTTCCCCCTACATTCTCAGAGGCAGGCCCTCATAAAAATATTTGTAGGGCCAGGATTTAGCTCAGTGGTTCCGCCGCCTGCCTTGAAAGCTCAAGGACCCAAGTTCGATACCCGGTACACCCCCCCAAAAAAGTCCCCCAAAAAATGTGTTGACATATATCTGTGCCAGTCATTTGAGACAACATAGATGAATCTACAGAACATTATGTAAAGTAAAATAAGCCAGGCACAGAAAGACAAATATTGATGGAATCTAAAACTTTAAACTCATGGAAGCAGAATAGATGGTTTCCAGTAGGTGGTTACCTGAGGCTGGGTGGTGGTGTTTGTAGACTGGAGAGACACTGGTCAAAAGACACAAAAAGTCGAAAGGGTAGGTCAAGACATCTATTGTACAACATAGTGACTATAGTTAATAACAATGTACTGTACACTTGAAAATTGCTAAAGTAGATTTTAAGGGTTCTTACCCAAAAAATGATGTGAAGTAATATGTGGTGGCATAGGCCTATAATCCCCTCCTACTCAGGAGGCTGAGTGAGGCAGGATTGAGAGGATTTCAAATTAGAGGCCAGCCTAAGTAATTTAGCAAAGTCTCAATGCAAAAAAAGAAGGAAAGTGCTTAGGGCAGTGATGGCAAAGCCAAACAACCCACTGCAGCACACATGCTATAGGTTCACTACTACAGGCCTAGGCAAAGATGGAAAGCTAAATTGGGGTCATGTAGAAAATAATGGGGAAAAATTAAGAAGCAATAAGATAAATTCAAGAAGTTCATTTGTCAATTCTGGAGATCAATTCTCCTGGAGGGTCAAGCTTTCTTAGCTCCCAAGTGTACAGTCCAGGGAGAGGAGGTCGCCCTCAGAGCAAAAGGCATACATACTTAAGAACCTATCAGAAAACATCTGAGTTTTCCTAAATTTGAAATTCCTCTTTTACAATGTAAACCATAGTCTGTGCAAGTACAGTATCGCCTGGACCTCTTCTCACTGTCATGTGCAAACAGGGCTCAGAGACCTGATACAAATAAATGCTGACTCCCTGATTACTACTACTACATTGTATTATTCTTTTTTTTTTGGTACCAGGGATCGAACTCGGGTCCTTGCACTTGCGCAGCAGGCGGCGAAACCACTGAGCTAAATGCCCGGCCCTACATTGCATTATTCTTTATGTCCAATTGTGGAATCTGATGGCTTCTACCAGCAGCCACAAAACTATGGAAGGTTAACCTATTGGCATACAAGCAGAATAAAATCTCAAACATTTCACAGTTCTTGACCAGCATTAGCACACAATCACCATTATAACTGAAAAAAGTATTCCACTTTCATATTGTCAGAATGGGCTAAAAAAATATGATGCAACCATACACTACTATCAAAACATACACTTTAAATATAAGTACTTCAAGGCAAAGATTATTACCAGAGCTAGAGGGACATTTCATAAAGACAAAAAAGTCAATTCATCAAAATTATATAACAATCATAAATTATGTGCGTCTAGCAATAGCTTCAAAATACACAAGGCAAAAATTGACAGAACTAAGGTAGTAATAATTCCATAGTAATTGGATGATATAACATTCCTCTCAGCAAATGATAAAACAACACCCTTCTCTCCCAAAAAAAGAATCAGTAAAAATACAGGTGATTTTTAAAATGCTATCAAAGTGCCATAATCTAACTCATAAATTTATAAAATACTGAATCCAACTGCAGAATACACATTCAAGTCTGAAAGATACATTAGCCAAGATAGACCACAATGCTGGCACATAAAACAAGGTAATAAATTTAAAATCACAAAGAGGGGACAGACTATATTAAAATCATGGAGTTTATTCTCTGAACTCAAAAGTGAAACAAGTTAGAATGTAGACAATAAAGTATTCAAAATAATTAAACAATGTACAGTATTCCCGCCTGCCCCCCCACCCCCGGTACTGGAAATTGAACCCAAGGGCCTGAACTAGATCCCCAACTCTTTTGTAAATTTTTTATTTTGAAACAAGGTCTCCCTAAGTGGCTAAATTGTTCAGGCTGGGCTGGAATTTGTGATTTTCCTGCCTCAGCCTCCTTGATTACTGGTAACATAGGAGATTAACGTGTGACAAAGCTGGCTGGAGAAACAGGCTGACCTATTAATTAAAAGATCACACAATACACATGCAGAACAGTTCCCAAAGCCCTGCATATGGTCACTAGAACTACAGCAGGTTTGGCCTAGACCTGACATCAGCCTGTGCCATGGGATCCCAGCACCACCTCTCAGGACCTGTATGTAGAAGTTCTCATGGGTTACCATGAGATCTGGACAGCATAGAAGGACACAGCCACCTAGAAGCACTTGTTATGGCGGCTTTCCTCATGATAGTCTGCCCTGCTTCCTCTAGAGTATACTTTTCTTTTACTCAGACCAAGCTCAGTCTACAGAGCCAGTTCCTCCCTCACTCTTTACTTTCACTTTTTCAAATAAACTTTGTCACTGCTTTTTGCTCCTTTCCAACAATTCCTTTGAGACAAGAACCTCAAATCCAAATCCAGAAAATATAAGCAACCCAAAATCCAGTAACTCTTCATTGGCAAGCCACTTTTAGAAGAAGCTACCCATAACACTGGGAGTATAGCCATGTGCCATCATCCCCAGCTGCAACGTACTTTTAAGAAACTCACACATAAATCACAAAGCAAATTAGAAACAATTTCAAAATGAACAATAAAATTACATTAAAATATTAAAACTTGGCCAGGGATTCAGCTCAGTGGTTTCGCCACCCGCTGCACAAGCACAAGGACCCAAGTTCAATCCCCGGTACCAAGAAAAAAAAGCACAATATTAAAACTTATGGGGTGCAGCAGTGCTTAAAGGAAAATCTAGATTTAAATATTTTATCAGAAAATAAGGTATGTCCAAAATCTATGATCTAAGGTTTTGCCTAGAAAATGAAAACTAATAAAGAGCAGAAACCAATGAAATAGAAAACACAGCAACCCAGCACCGCTCCCAGCACAGAGGAGGTGAGCTGCTCCCAGTGCCCAGGAGAAGGCTCCTGGGCCGCCATAGCACTGCTCCCAGCACAGAGGAGGTGAGCCAATCCCAGCACCCAGGAGGAGGCTCCCAGGCCACTTTAGCACTGCTCCCAGCACAGAGGAGGTGAGCCACGCAGATGGCCAGCAGCACCACCACCCCCTACCTCGTCAAAATGAGAGGTAAACAAGCCTCAAAACCAGACTTCCAGATCACCTACAGCAACCCCAAAGGGAAAGGAGATGGGACAATCTGATACTCAACTACCTGGACTCCCTGAACTGGCAACAAAAGAGGATCTGGAAAAAATGAAATCAGAAATAATTTCTCAGATAACAGCCAGACTGTGCCCATAGTACAAGATATGATTAATAAATCTAGAGAGGACACAGATAAAAAAAATAGAGGAGCTGAGGAACATCATGGAATCCCAACATAGGAAACAAATCCATAAAACAGATACAAACAGATTCTCAGGGGATTTAAAAACTCCATTGAAAGTCTACACAGCAGAACGCGCAAATGTGAGGACAGAATTTCAGATATAGAAGATAAGATTGCAATTAGTGACAAAGAAAAGAAAAATTGCTTCAAAATTGTAAGGGACCATGAGAAATCAATCCAGGAGCTGCTAGGTGATGCAAAGAAGAATAACATTAAGACTGACTGTAGTCAATAAAGAAACAGGAGAGAGTGCAGATGACATAAAAAAACTGTTCACAGAAGTGATGGCAAACTTCCCAAGGAGGGGAAAAGAACTTGACATAGATAAGTGAGGCATATAGGACTCCAAATAGTCCTTGATCAAAAAAAATCTACACATAGGCATATAATAGTTAAGATTCCAGAAACCCAACAGAAGAACAAAATTCTACAAGCAGTTAGAGAAAAGAAACAAATCGGGCCTGGGATTTAGCTCAGTGGTTTCGACGCCTGCTGTGCAAGCACAAGGACCCGAGTTCGATGCCCAGTACCAAAAAAAAAGAAAAGAGAAGAAAAGAAACAAATCATATACAAAGGAAAGCCCATCAGAATCACAGCAGACTTCTGAATGCAAACCCTCAAGGCAAGAGGAGCTTGGAGTGACATATTTCAAGCCCCAAAGGAAAACAGCTTCCAACCCAGATTGACCTACCCTGCAAAACTATCCTTCAAAATTGACGGAGAAATAAGATACTTTCATGACAAAGAGCACCTTAGGAACTTCATGAATACCAAACCAGCACTCCAAAAAATTTTAGACAATATCCTAGGAAAATACAACAAGGATCACAGCCCCAGGAAGCACAGCAGAATGAATCCATCAGGCACGACAAGAAATTAAATGTAAAGGGGGAGAATCCAACAAAAAGAAAAAGTCATGACAATGATAAATCAATATGTATCAATTATAACTATCAATGTTAATGGTCTCAATTCACCAATCAAAACAAATAGACTGGCAGAATGGGTCAAGAAGCAGGATCCACCAATATGCTGCATACAAGAAACACAATGAATTTAAAAAAGAAAGTCATAGACTGAAAGTTAAAGGGTGGAAAACAATACTCTATGTGACAGGAACCCGGAAAAAAACAGGAGTAGCTATTATCTTTGCAGATCAAGTGGATTTCAAACCAAAATCTGAAACACTTCTGGTCCCAAGAATTTCAGATAAGGGATAGTCAACTTGTATGTACAAATCTATTGTGAACATGTGTTTTCATTCCTCTTAAGTAAAAACTTAAGAACAGAACTGTTGGTTCTTAACAGTAATACAAGTTATTTCTATGTTGTTTTCCAAAATGGTTTTATCATTTTACATTCACATTAGCAGTATTCAAAAGTTCTAACTGGTTCACACCTAAGCTGACATCTGTTCTTTTAAAACTTATAACTTCATCTCCCTAATGAGTTAGTATAATACGATCTTGTTATTGTACTGATTAGTATTTTTCTGATTCTAGTGTTTGCACATCTTTCCTTGTGCTGTACTGGCTATTTATCATCTTCTTGTGTCTACTTTTTAATTGGTTTGTCTATTAATGAGCTGTAAGAGTTCTCAATATATTCTGGCCATAGGTTATATGTATTATAAATATGGTCTGTTTAAGGAAAAAAAAAACAAACAGCAGGCAAAATTAGCAATGCTGATTTGACAAGATAACAAAGCTGAACAGCTAAATTGAAGATAAAAAGGGCACATTTTAATATCAGAAATTAAAGAGACAGCACCACAAATCCTACAGACATTAAAAAGATAACAAGAAAAACAACTTATGCCATCAAATTTCTTTAAAAATACAATCAGACACAAAACTGACAGATGAAACAAAATTTTAATAGCCCCTATAATCCCTACACTCACTAGGATGAGGGAGGAGGATCACCATGAGTTCAAAGTCAGTGTGGGCTACATAGTGAGTTCAAGACCAGCCTAGACTAGTTAAGTGAGACCCTGTCTCAAAAAAATAAAAAAATAAAAATTTTAAAAATTAAAGCACCATTTATCCATTCCATCACTGAAGGATACTTTATTTCTAAACTTTGGCTATGCAAATGAGACTGTCGTGAACATTTTGTTTGCATATCCTGGTATACAAAACAAGAGCTTCCTTCATCAGGAATATAAAGAACCAGGGCTGGGGATTTAGCTCAGTGGTTCCTCCGCCTGGCCTGCATCACAAGCACAAGGACTCAAGTTCAATCCCGGGTACCAAAAAAAACAAGGAATATAAAGACCAAGAATAACTGATAGATTTAAAGTACATGTATCTTCAACTGTACTAAATAAGAAAAAACTTTCACAAAATGATTTATCAATTTACACTCCTACCACATTCTTGGCAATATGTGGTATTAACTGACTTTTTTTTTTTGTACCAGGGATCAAACTCAGGACCTTGTGCTTGCAAGGCAGGCAGCGGAACCACTAAGCTAAATCCCTGGCATTAACTGACTTTTTAATGCCTATCTGTTGGAAGTGAAATGCTTACTTCTATGGTTCTATTTTGCACTTTTCCTAACTGTAAGTAAACAGTTTTTCAAATAAGTTGTTAGGAATCATGATATAGATAAGAAAATTATCAAAGTACCCTGCATAAATGTTAAAGATTATTCCATAAAATTTTTATTCTCATTTATATGTGTTTGCACTGGGTCACCATGCAAAATTTTTGTAACTGTTAGCTTCTAACAAGTCAAAAGATCTCGCTTGGATGTGTAGTCATAGTAAAACTCCACAGGAACATTTGGGTAACTCTTTGGTACATCACTCAAGGCTACATCACAAAAAAAAAAAAAAACCTATTTTATAAAAAGGCCAGAACCTGAGAGGTCCTTCATATATTGACTGGCAAGAACAGATTAACAAAAGGAGAAAACCCTGAGGGAAGCAATAAGGGGTGTTATATGGAGATAGGATTCTATAAAACCAATTGATCTATGACATATTTAAGCTCATTTTAAAAGAATCATATATTTCTCAATGAAGGTTTTCCTCAGCACTAAAAGAGGAAGCTAGGATCCTGTCCTCCGAACTACCAAAATGATAGAAAACCGACGCTCCCTTCTCTACAGACACAACCCTAATTCCTACCTCAAGAATCATCTCAACCTGTGCATTATGTGAGACCATCTTTTTTTTTCTTTCTTTTTTTGGTACTGGTGATCGAACTCAGGTCCTTGCGCTTTCAAGGCAGGCAGCAGAACCACTGAGCTAAATTCCTGGCCCCGAGACCATCTTTTTAAGGTCTCTGCTACCTACTTCTTTTCCCTAAAGTACCACAGAAGAATCATCTGAATTCTAAACAGTTCTATTTCATTCAGTCAACAAAAAGATTTACCAAGCCCCTAATATGTCATCTCTATATTAAAAATCAAGCAGGGCCAGGGATTTAGCTCAGTGGTTTCGCCACCTACTGCGCAAGCACAAGGACCCAAGTTCGATCCCCGGTACCAAAAAATAAAATAAAATAAATCAAGCAATTATCTAACCACACACACACACACACACTTTTTGGTGGTAGTGCTATGGAATCCAGGTCTCTGGAGTACACAACTCATCTCCCTAAAACTTTTACTCCTGCACGTATTCTTTAAAGTTTGATATTCTTATTTAATATCAATCTATTCCAATTGTTTCTTCTGGAAAATATTTTGCTTCCTGGAATGTTAAACCACATAACATGACCAAACTTCTGCTACTTCCTTTGTTCCACCAAAAATATTACCACTCTGATACTATCAAATAACCAACCATCCATAAGAACTCTTTCCTCACAAGGTGCTGGATCAATCAATCACACCACAGCAACTGCCATTTACTGATGCAATAAATGATTCTATGAACATACTTGTCCCTTTTTTTTTTTTTTTTTTCTGTACCAGGGATCAAACTCTGGTCCTTGCCCTTGCCTACCTGTCTCTTAATAGGAGTGTAACCAAAGGCATTTAAATTCCATACCTTCCTGGGGATTTAGCTCAGTGGTTCCGCCGCCTGCCTCGAAAGTGCAAGGTCCCAAGTTCGATCCCCGGTACCAAAAAAATAAATAATAAATTCCATAACTTTTCTGATTCAATTTCAATAATAAAATGGATAAAACAATAGGAATCAACAAACAGCAAGAATTACATAATCTTTCTCCCACTGTCTTCCTTCTTAGTTTTTTCTTTGTACTTTCCTCTCAATGTAATAAAATCCTTTCACAGACAGAAGTATTTAAACTGAGGTACCAGGAAATACAAGGATAAAGTGAAGAAAAGACAAAAATAAGTATGAATAAAGAAATTAAACAAGATCAAGTGGAGCTATAGCTGTCTCCACTCTTTTGCATGACCAGATTCTAAAGAAGCAAATGTGAATATAAATCTTTCCCCACAGCAGGCAAAATTCTTAAGTCCCTCTATGACCCACACACTTGTATAACCTCCTTTCTGTCAGTGTAGGGAAGATCTATACATATAATGAAATAACTTTTCTGTGATCAGGTTAAACAGCAGAAATTTTTGCATATATAATTAAGATCCCTAATCAGTTGCATTTGCCAAAGATTATCTGGGCCTGATCTAATCAGGTTACCTATTTAAAAGTGGGTCATATGGGCCTGGGATTTAGCTCAGTGGTTTGGCTGCCTACCTCAAAAGTGCAAGGTCCCAAGTTCGATCCCCCGTACCAAAAAAATAAAATAAAATAATAAATAAACAAAAAGTGCATCATACTGAAGCATCTAGAGGTCACAGAAGTCAGAGATTTGTTTCTGTTTGCCTGGACAATACCAAACTGCTGTGTTCTGAACTGCTGCCTAATGGACTATACTGTACTAGGGCAAGGAACAGAGAACAGACTGTGGTCAACAGCTCCAAGAAGTTGGGAACTTCCATCATAACACCATTAGAATATGAATTCTGCCAATAAGCAGTGATCTAGCTAAAGGAACCTGTGCCTCAAATAAGGACAGCCATGCTGTATGTGGTAGTGCAGGCCTGTAATCCCAGCACTCAGGAGGCTGAAGCAGGAGGATCACAGAGAGTTCGAGGCCAGCATGGGCTACATAGTGAGTTTGGGGCCAGCCTGAACTACATAGCGACACTCTGTTTCAAAAACATAAAAAAAAGAAGTGCAGCCACATCTCATACCCTGATTTCAGCCTGTGAGACGCTGATACCATAACCAAACTTCTGACTTTCACAACTTGAAATAAATAACAAAGAAAAGGGGAAAAGCATGTATCTTTCCCCAGATTACATTTAGCATTGATTATGAAGACAGACAAGAAAAATGATTCCAACTGTACAAGTTTGTGTATGTCTTAAGTTCTAACAGTTAAAAAGGGCTTTTTCAGGGCCGGGGATTTAGCTCAGTGGTTCTGCCACCTGCCTCGTAAGCACAAGGACCCGAGTTCGAGCCCCAGTACCAAATAAAAGAAAAAAAGGCTTTTTCACACATACCATGTCAAACCACATTACCCCATTTACAGATGAGGTCAGTAAGATTCTAGAGAGTAAAATCCCATACCAAAGACAACAAACCTATGGGGTCTTCCAAGCAACTTCAGTTCAACAGTCCCCCTTCCCCTACACCACAGGTCCCCTAAGTCTTTGAACAGGGCCTTTCAAATCAATAACGGTATTACTTTCTTCAAAGGAGAAAATCCTAGTAACAATTTTCCATATTTTGCCTCTATTTAAATATCCTTTAGCTTTATCAGAATATCAAAATTAATAGACACATAAAATTTTCTAGTCAAAAGTTATTTGTAAAAATTATCACTGGTAGACTTGTCTAAATAAATTTAGTTTACTGAAAGTACATTTTTTTGCGTGGAAAAATAATTTAGAAAAACACCTGTAGGTTTTCTAAAACTTTATTTAGGTAACAATTTGTGTCACAGCCTCAAAACTTAAAACCAAAGAAATAACATTACCGGTTCTTTCAGTATTTCCTTTCTCAGACAAATTTTTTAAGTCTGAATTCATACATTATAAATATGAGAACATGGTACAATATATAATAAATGAGTCGTCAGCTTGCAATTCTCTTAAAATACACGAAAAATTTAGAGATTCACATTCAAATTCCACATAAGTTACAAATCACACAACTTTATGCCAATTTAGACTTTCCCAAACTGTTTTGTGCGAAGATGTAAAAAATAGTCATTTCTAGTCACAAGAAAGAACTATATCTTCTTAACAGCAACTTTAACAGCAGACAATTTGCTATCACAAACAGCACTGTTTTGATTTTATAAGCTTCCAAAACCATCCCACGACTTAAACGCCTGGGGCACGACTGCCTGATATGTGAAGAGAATCGATAACATTTCAAATGTAGGCAGAAGGGGTGACGTGACAATCTTAAAACCTGAAAATTTCTTAGTCCCTACAGCACACAAGCAGCACTCACTTCGGGTTCTCTAAATGGGGCACAGGTCCAACTCCAGGCACTCCCCTTTTCACAGTTCTTCACCCTGCCCCCACCCCGAGAAAGGAGGGAAAACAACTTTTATTGGCCTCATCTCCCCGGGGATTGGCAAACTAGCGGGGCAGTGCTCCGGCCTATACCTGTTTCCCAAGGAGGGCCCCGTTGGGGAGGGGAAGGCAGACAGCAGGAAAGCCTGGACTCAATGCCCCACTCTCCAGCCCCCTGCCCCACCCCAGGAGCAAGAGGCCTCGGCCGGCCGCCACGCCGAGCTACCCCCAGGCCCCTCCGCTGAAGCGAGCTCGTTGTCATGTGACGACGACGCCGCTAAAACACCGCAGAAACGCAGGTCGGCGGGCGGACAGTGGAAGGCATTCGCGCCAGCCCGCCTCGGCCCAACCCTGCCGGGCGCGGGCGAGTCCCGAGAGCACAGGCGGGGGGGCGGGGGGCGGGCTTGGCGGCGGGCCCGAGCGCGCCACAAAGGCTTCCGCGCCTGTCGCCGTAGAGCCTGAGCGGGCGGGGGCACAATTTTCGGGGCCCGCGGGAGAGGTGGGAGAGACGAAGGCGCTGGGGTGCCCGCCGCGCCCACGGCCGGCTCCCCGGGAGCTCGGAAAGCCCGTGACCGCCGCGCACCTCACAGGCCGGGCAGCCTCCCTCCCCCGCGCGAGGTCCGCGCCCGGCCCGCCCGCTCCCCGCTCCCCGCTCCCCGCTCGCGCTCTCCAGTCTCGCCCGGCCTCCATCTTGGATCGCCGCTTCCAGCCCCCGCGCCGCTGCCGCCGCATTCCCCCTTTCCCGCCCCCCGCCGCCGTCGCCGCCGCCCGCACTCACCTCAGCTGCCCATCCGGGCGCTGCCGGCCGTCGACCTAGTTTCCCCCCAAAAGTCTCCGGTGTGTTATTCCCGATGTGGGGGGGGTTTACGAGGTGGTCGCCGGGGGTTCGGGAGCGGGGGCCGCGCCTTCAACGGAGCTGCAATCCTAACCCGCCATCTGGTGGCATTTTCCACACGCCAATGGCGCCGCTGCAGACTTGGGTCCGGACCGCCCTCTGCTGGCCGCGGTGCTCACTGCCTCGCTGACGGGACAGGCCTACCAGGAAAAGGGAGGGAGCTGAGGCGCGAGCTGAGGCGCGAGCTGGGGGCCGTGGCGGGGGCGCGCGCGAACGCTTTCTTGAGGGGATTGTGCGCGTGCGCACCAGCGGGGCGGGAAACGTGGCTGCTGCGTGGCGGCTCCGCCTCCGCACGGAGAACCAACCCAGCTCAGCCAATCGCGAGCGGCAGATGCCTCTGGATGAGGGCGCTATGGAAGAAGGTTCGTGGGCCGCCCGAGGCGGACGGAAGTACGGCCACAGTGGCGCCTGCGCGTCTGGGGTGCTGAGTTGCTGCCCGCCATTTTTAGAGCTGCTTGGGGAGCTGGGAAGGGAACAGCCCCCCAGTTCCTCCGCCGAGGCCCCTCCCCAGGTCTGGGGTTCTCGTTTCCCCTCCATCCTATTGCAGCCGTGGCCCCCCACCGAGAGGCTCGCCGAGGAAACGGGAGGGAGGGAGCAGCTGCTTATAGCCCTGCTCCCACTAGGTTTAATGAGGCCTCCGAGTTTAGCGTTGTATTCGCGATTTAGTGTTGAGGTGCTTTCCCCAAGCCACGGTGAAAAGGTTTCGAGACTGGGACTTCCCGCGCCGCAGATCTAGACGGAACACTGCCCGCTGCAGGCCGATTGGCATCGTCCTGCCTCTGTAAAGCAAATCCTCTCCGTGGTTCCGGGTTTGCATAAGGCGGCAGCATTGGCTAGTTAGTGAGAAAGGAGTGTAGCTAGATGGAATTACGGGCTCAACTTTGCAGTTAGATTTCTCCCACAGCCTAAGATTACGCTCAATGGTTATGAAATGGATTTAAGAATAGTAACCTAGCTGCTGAAAAGGAAATAACTAACAGATCTTGCACGAGCTGTTCAACCTCTCCCTTTCTCTGCTTCTCCATCTGCCTCTCCTTGACCACGGCTTCTACCTTTCACGTGTTTGCAACTTTTTGCTCTAAAAGTGAATCCTTACTCTCCCAAGTCATCATCTCCATGTATGACTCAATTCTCTATCTCTATAGCCGCCCCCTTTTTTTTTAGTATTACCTTACAATCGCTGAACTCCTGTATAACCTTGAGCGCTGGTCTCCAGCAGGTTGCCCTTGTTTCTGATTTCCGTCCTAAAGGTTGCAAGGTGTGTGGCTTTTAACTGCAGAATGGTATTAATTCATGACTGGACTCTTAATACATACAGAGATTTGTAGATAAATTCCTTTTTTTTTTTTACTAGTCTCTGATGACTTCCGATGTTACTCTGCAAAGCCTATTTTCAGCTTTTTGTGTTACTGAAAGTGCCACCCCAAGCCATATTAATAGATAATCTTTACCTAGTTTCCTGGGCTTAAAGCTATGAGACTCCAAAAATGGTCGACAGTTTCTCTATCTTAAAATATCCACAGCCACCTCCTGACCATGATCTCAAAAATTTTTACCGAATTAACCTGTCTCCCCTTCTCACCAAAGCCAGTCTTGCTTGAATTGCACATTATGTCTTCCCAGTTCCTCCTCCTGCCACTATTTCCTAGGATCTTTCATCTTCAGTATCTTCTTAACCACTGCCTTTTTCCTGTTTGCATTGTCTTAAAAGTTTCATTGTCTTAAATTTTTTTTTTTCAGTTGCTGTGCTACCAGCCTTTCTTTCTCAAAAGAAGGAGGCACAAATTTCACCAAACCCCACCCCGTTCTCGAAACCCTTTTTCCTTTTAAGTCTCCTAGATCTACATCTACCTAGTTCACTGGTCTTCTGATAGCTCTGCCTCTTCCTTCCATCTCCTAGTTAAACTGGTAGCTCTGTTTTTCTCTACTACAACTTTCACCTAGAAAGTTTACCTGAATTACTGCCTGATCCTGATTTTTTTTCTTAACTAAGGTTCCTTGTGTTCAGCTAATTTCTAAGAAACTCCAGCTCAAAATTCAATATTTAAAGTAATTTATTTCCCATCTTTGAGTCTCCTAATTTCTTAGTATTTTACTTTCAGCATAGTAAGACTGGTCTATAGAATCTGACTGCTCTAGAAAACCGTATGACCTTGGGCAAATCTTCCTTGTGTCTCAGTTTTCTTAACTGTAAGATGGAAATAGCAGTAGTATCTATCCCATAGATCTGTTTAACACTTACTATAGAAGTGCTATGTGCTGTATTATCATGTTGTTCTTGCTAAGAATCATTTAGCTCCAGCTTCCTGCCCCCAGTGCTGGGGACTGACCCCAAGTCCTCAAGTGGCATGCACTCAACACTGAGCTACACCCGCAGCCCGTCTATTTTTTATTTACTATCCAAGGACATAGGTATTTAACTTTCTGAATGTATAGAAATCTAAAAATTTCTTTATTTTTTACTCACACTTAATAATGGAATCGGTGTTTATAAATAATTTCATAGTCCCCAGGCTTTAAATTGTAGGACCAGACTTGACACTTCTTTGAAAAAAACTTGAGCCTAGCCATATCCACATTCATGTCCCTTGTTGCTTTTTTTTGTTGTGACTATCTTCAGTTAAGTCCTTCCCTCCCTATCTCCTCCCACTGTCTTACACCAAAACAATTTTAATAGCTTTCTGAAAAGTCCTGATTCTTCGCACGCCTCCCTTTTATCAAAAATGCAGCATTGAGCTGGGGATTTAGCTCAGTGGTTTCACCGCCTGCTGCCCAAGCGCAAGGACCTGAGTTGGATCCCTGGTACCAAAAAAAAAAGCAGCATTGTGTACCTACAAAAAGCCCTTTGTGGTTCCTATGGCTTACAAAATATTATATAAAGTACTTAAGGACATCCATAGTGTGCCTTGATCTTTTTCTTGCTTTTGTCAGAACTTCTTCCCGTTAGCTGGTCTGGTCTAATCATAAATGTAACCAAAGGGCAGATTCATTCATCTTTTAACCATTTAGTAAAGTAAAAGAGGTCCCATAGCATGTTGACTTTGTTGCAGAATTATACATTTCCCAGAGCTTTCTGCTTTTGTGAAATTCTTTTTTTATTTTTATTTATTTATTTTTGGTATGGGGGATTAAACTCAGGACCTTGCACTTGTGAGGCAGGCGTGGAGCCACTGAGCTAAATTCCTGCCCCTTTTGAGAAATTCTTAATCAAGATTCCAAATCTCTTTGCAAAAATTTTCAAGCACATTTTTTAACAGCTTCAAGTCATGGATATGATTTAAATAGCAAAAGGAATATACCTTTTCAGACACATGCTATTAGAACTTTCTTTCACTCTCTTAGCCAACCTAGCCCAAAATTAGATATTTAATATTATAAATAGAAAAAATACATTCTATAGTATTTGAAATAGATCGACATTAAATGGGGGTTCCTATCATTTATTTTTAAAAGACTTTATATAGTGTTGTTTTATCTGGAGTTTTTAATTGCCTGCCATGTTTTCCTTCCATAAATACCAAGTCATGATACATCTGACAATGTATTAGCTATAACTCTTTCTCCCAGTGCTAAGTATTGAACTAGAGCCTTAGAAAGGCTAGGCAAGTGCTGTACCAGTGAGCTACATCCCTAGCTCCTAATTAAAATTTATTGACCAATAATGTGGAAAAAAATTTGTTTTATAATGAACTCGTTGTGACCATATATATCACATAATTTCTTTAAAATTTTGGCTGAACTTATATCTTTTTCCTCTCTAGATAATTTTAGCTTGCAGAACAGTTCAGTTATTGCATTGACCTTACAGTTCTGCTTAAAGATGTTCAATCAACTTTTGTTTTAATGATGATCATGGTGATATTCCCTCCACAGAAAGGCATTTAAAGCAACATTTAATTAATTATTCTTCCCTTCCACTCCCCTTTTACTGGTCCAGTTGGCTATTTAGACCAAAGAGGTCTCCTGTCTTCTGATCATGCTTCCTCACTCTTTCTCTTTTCCACTTCCACAAACACTGTGTTCTGGGGATCATGACACTGCCTCACTTTTCTCCCCCCAAAAATATTCTTTCTTTGTGTTTTTTCACATGGCTATAGGATGTTTGCTCTTGCTTATATGGCAAATACCAGAAATGGTTTCTCTTTTTTCTGCTATTGCAATTAAGATGTGCTGCCAATTGGTGGCAGTAATATGCCCTAATGTTTCACCTACCAAGCCATGATTGTATTAAGTCATGATTTTTTTTAACACTAGAAACAATTCCTTTAAAAAAAAAAAAAAAAGAACAATCAATTCTGCCTCAACATTGACAATAAAGGAATCCAAAATACTTTCCATTTTAAAATTAGTAACTCCCTTACAGGCAAAATTCTATTCACCACCCACCCCCCAAAAAAACAACAACAACTACGTGACCAGAACTACTCAGATATCTTTAGAAAGAGACAGAGACAGAGAGAGATTTTCAGAGAAAGAAGAAATTAAGTTTCACGGGTATAGTATAGGGATAGAACTAGAATGAGTAGGAGCTAACAGTTCTTACATATTACTTACAATACAGAGTAAAGTAGCAGTAGAACATTTGCTTACTCCAAGTTTCTTAGTGTCCATGAAATTTCCACCTTACTACTCATTTCAAAAGGTCTGGCCCATTTTGGGGATATCCTTAATGACATAGATGTCTTTTTTTAAAGGAAATATTAAATTGTAACAAAGCAGACAACCAAAAGAACTTACAATGGAAAGCAACGAACTGCCATCCTAACTCTTTCCACCCCAGGACCACTCCCTATGACACCCTCTTCTACACATTTTTCTTTGAGATTATTTCAATATTTCTAAATATGCTCATACCAACTTTAAATGATATGTAATGACTCCCTGCTATAAAAGATAAGGACAATGCTAATACCACTGGTTCAATATTTAACAGTTACATTAATTTTTGCTCTCTTTTTTTGTAATTTTAATATAATGTAGTACTCTAGATAAAATTTCAGCTTTACATATAGTATTATAACTCTCCTCTACTGACATCATCTTTCTTCATACATCCTATTCAGCTCCCTTAAACACAGTCAAGAAGCTTTCTACAGGTTGACTCACATTTAACAACGAACTTCCAGGTCAAGGAATATGCTGGGATTATAGTTTCTTCTCTACAGGACCACAGGCAAAACCACTGGTAAGCCACTTAAAGGAAAATGTCTAGGGCGTCAGGATCAAGTTGATTATCTTCTCTTATTACCAATTGCCCAAATACTTGTGCTTCATATTTAGGTCACAAACTTTTATGGCTCTTTTTTTTCCTGGAATTTCAAATGCCTTTTTTCCCCCGTACATATTTTCCTTAATTTATCATATCACATTTTTCCATTTTCTCTATCCTTTTACAAAGATATTTTCCTTTTTGCCCCCTTGTACCTTTCCTTAATGGACTCCTGGCCTTCTGCCTCCATTTAATCTAATTGCTCTTTAGCTCTGCTGTTCCACTGAGGACTTCCCTTTACTCTGCTTTAAGGTTAAAGCTACTCTTTTCTAGAATTCATGTTTTCTTTCTTGGTTATCTTCTCGTTTTGTTGAAGAATGTTGTCAATAGCTACTTAGAAAAGAACAAGAGGTAAATTTCAGGTTTTTTATGTTGAAAAATATCTTCATTCTACTGGGTCAGTATAACAGTTTGAATTTTGCTTTCTCTCAAAATTCTAGAGGCAGTGTCTCATGTATACTAGTACTCAGCAATACTGATAAATTGGATGGGAGCATAGATTTATTAACAATTACTAGTTTCTTGATCTCCCTCATCACCACCAGATGTTTACTCTTAATACCCATGTTTAATTTATTAGCTGTGAATCATCTCTACATTAAAATGTTTTATGGAAACATTAAGATTATTTCCTATGACCTTTTTTGAATGTATTCTATAATCAATTTATTTTTAAAAGAACTTTTTAATAGGATAGTAAATACATAGGACAAATTAAAATGGTAAACTTACTTGCCTCTCTTTTCCCTCTAGCATCTTAGATCTCTCCCCAAGGCAGCACGATTATCCATTTCCAGGAACTTTTAGGCTTTACTCTTGAATCGGTGTTGTAACATTCCTTGGAATAAAAACATAATAACAAGTTGTCAGGATCAGAATCTCAGGACTTCCTGGAAGATGGCAGAAGGGTGAACAACAGGATCAGAATATCAGATTTTTCCTTCTAAATCAATGAATTAATATTCAATATAAATACCTTGTCAGGCAGGCTGGTGGTATTTACCTGTAATCCCAGCTATGTGAGAGGCTGAAGCAGAAGGATTGCAAGTTTGAGGCCAGCCTGGGCAACTTAGCCCTTGTCTCAAAATAATTTTTTTTAGACCAGGAAAGAGAAGGGGCTAATGATAGTGGAACGCAAAACAAGAGCACAAACTGCATGAGGATTTTGCACCTGCGCACCTGATAAGCAAATGGAATGCTTTGTCCATGTTCCTTATGTCTGGTACCAAGGCTATGGAAACACACTGCCCTTGGGCCAGCCTGGATTCTCAAGGCACAATCAAGCCAATTGGAGGCAAAATATGGGTCCCCCACTTTCCTGGCCAGGCCAGGGCTGCTGGTGCCAGCAAATGCCTCTGAATACTGCATGGACCCTTACAGGAGGGCACACCTTAAAGACATTCTCACCCAGATGAACCCCAAACTGAGCCTACAGCTGTGCAAGGTCAACACCGAGGAGGTGGGTGTACAGGTGAGCCTGCAGGTGGACAGGTCTGTGCAGTGCTCGCTGGGTCCTCAAACTGCACAGCTGCTGCCCATGGGACAACACTGGCCACAGGGAACCCATGACAGCCTGGGGAGTCAGTCTGCCAGTGATTGGCCATAGGAGCCTGATCCAGTTAAGGAAGGATGGAGAAGGTGGTTTTAGGCCCTGGGGAGGCCAGCCAGCAGCCACCACCAATGCCAAGGTCAGAAGATGAAAGGCAAGAGGAACTGCCTCAGTCTAAGGAGTTGGTAGGGGAAGATGTCAGGTGTCTTAGTGAAAGGAAGAGCAACCAGGTACAAGGAGATGCAGCTGGCTGTCCAAAAGCCCAACTTCCAGTTTTTGGAACCAAAATATGGCTATTTTCACTGTAAAGATCGTAAGACCAGATGGGAAAGTGGATATGTGTGGTGCATTTCCGGAACTAATTAAGTTTATTTCAAACAACTCTGTTGCAAATGCCAAAAGAGTTTTAACCCTTATCAAGTAGAACCAATCCAATGTCAGACCTGTTCAAAGTCTCAATGTTCTTGTCCTCAAAAGAAAAGACACATACTGATCTAAGGAGACCGCATCAACAAGAACTGTGTGGTCACTGCAAAAACAAGAAATTCTCCTGTGGCAATATTTCCAATTTTAAGTACATCATGTGAAAGCCAATATGGCTTGTGAACTGTCTTTTTGGCAACTTAGCTCTGACTTGGCATTGAATAATGGACTAGGCTTTTGTACTGTTTGTAGGTTGTGTAACATTTGTATAATATGAATAGAATGAAATAAATTTTTTAAAAAAAAAATTTTTAAGAGCTAGGATGTAGCTCCATGGTACACCATTTGCCTTTCATGTGCCAGATTCTGAGTTCAATCCACAATACGGCAATAAAGAAGAAAAAAAACACATCTGTCAGTGTCACTTAGGTAGAAATGCATTGAATAATTATTACTATATATGGCACACCTAGACACTGTGATTATGTAGTGCTGGATTTGGTCTTAAGATAACCAAAAAGGCTGTCTGTAGAGCAAGGGCCACAAGCTCAACTCCCTAAAGGATTCAGAGAGATAACATGCAAAAGTGGAAGGGGGACTGGACATAATAAAAGCAGCAATTTAGCTTTAATGATGAATGGCAATCTGACACTTGGCATCTGTCCTGGGAGGGATGGAGATAATTACAAAGAGCTCCTAGCCAGTCTAAATCAGGTAGCTGCTGCTCAGAGCCAGCTGAGCGTTGCCAGATTCTTTTTTTCTTTTTTTTCCCCTGCTTAGAAGTTCTAACAAATCCTGATTTTTATTGAAGTTTCTCAGTTTTTTGTTTTGTTTTTTTGGTACTGGGGATAGAACTCAGGACCTTATGCTTTCAAGGTAGGCACAATGCCACTGCTCCAAATCCCCGGCCCTCAGTTGTTTTTGTTTTGCTTTGGTTTTGGTACTGGGGATTGAACTGAGGACCTTGTGCTTGCAAGGCAGACACAGGCCACTGAGCTAAATCCCTGGCCCTTTGTTTTGCTTTCAGTCTTTAAAATGATACCATTTTCTTCTGTTCCCAATTATGGAAACAAATGAAAAATAAGATTTAGAAATTAGGACAAAATAAAAATACTGGTTAGAATAGAAATTTGTATATTTATTGTATTATTCTTAGTTGTATATTGGATATATGTGCATTCATTTATTCTGTCCTTTTGGTCATGTTTGAAATTTTCATAATAAATAGCATTTATAAAAATTACATTAGAAAAAGTTAGAGAAAGAGGTTTGATTTGGCAAATGAGCTTGCTACCCACAACTGCTTGTATCACCCAGTCAAGGACTGGACAACCTAAGGCAGTGATAGCGAACCTTTTACAGACTGAGGGTCAGACTGCCACCCAAAACCCACTTATGTATCACACAATGCCAACATTGCAATTAAACCTGAATACTGAAGTTTTAGTTTAGAAAAAAACAACTCTACATTAGCATCTTTTGTTTTAAAACACAATAACATGTGTGTCATAGGTTCGCCACCATTGACCTAAGGGCTTCCCATAGGTTTTGGGCCTGTCCCATAAACTTATGATATGGAGGATTAGAGAATTCATTAAATTCTTCAGGCAAGAGAAAAAGACAGAAAAAAGTAAGCCAGAAACAGAAAAGGCCCAGAAAGGACTTAGCCTTTCAAATTTGATTCCTTATTCTAATCTCATCTGTCAGAGACATTATTCCTACTTCTCTGGGAAGAGAGACTGAGGAGTTCTCACAGAAGGGGAAATTTTCTTTCCTCTGTGAAAACAAAAGCAGCAAGAGATTTAAATACTTTATGGTGGAAAAGTGAGGTGTTGTCCCAGCTGATGGGCCTGTTGTTGACTTGAGTCTTCAGTATTTCAGGATTGCTACTTCTGCAGATAATCTTCTTGCCTAAGGTTAGGTAGGACCTGACCCAGATGGCCCACTTAACAATTGCTGGTCAAAGTGAGGTATAAGAGCCTGAATATCTTAATGCAACTTGAGACAACACTGGTGGTCAATTCTAATCTCCAGAACTCCCTATGGGACCTGCGCTATACTCTACCAACACTCTCTGCCTAATCCTGTTTCCTTCTCCTCTCTTCCTTCTCTTAATAAATGTCCTACCTGTTCATATCTTGTAGCCTTCCAGGAATCCAATCTATGACTGTTGGTACAGGAGTAAATTCTGAAAAAGCAAGCACAGGGCTTGAGGACATGGCTTTTAGCTGTCTGTGTAACTATGAAGACACCTATCACAAGATTATACTCCAGTTGTTAAACTTTCGTGTGTAGTGAATGGGCTTGTTATACTGGTAGAAGGATATATTCACTAGTACTATGCATCAAACATTTGACAAATAGAGGAAAAATACCAGCTATGAAGACAATGGAATTGGTTCGTTCTATGGACTAAAATGTGATTATATTTAGACATAGGGATTTTAAGAGAAATTAGGTCATAAGGTTAATTTGATAGGATCAATGGCCTTAGAAGCCTTATAGGAAGAGGAAGAGAGATCTCTGACTGTGTGTACACACTGTCTATTGCCATACCATCCTGAACAAGCCCTATCTTGTCTCAAATGTGTGGACAAAGCAAAAAGAGAATCATCTGTAAGACAGGAAAAGAACCTTCACCAGAAACCAAAACAGCTAGCACCCTGATCTTGGACTTTTCACCCTTCAAAACTGAGAAAAATAAATTTCTGTTGTTTTAGTGACTAGTCTATAACATTTTGTTATATTAGCCCATGGTGACTAAAACAAACTACAGCTTACCCAGACTGATGAACTGAAAAAAAGACAATGAAAACTGGGAGTGAGAGTGAGCCAACTGAAAGCTAAAACTGAGGATTTAGAGGATCTTCTTAGTACCTCACCAAAAAGTCTCCTGAAGTGGGAGTCCAAAAAGCTGAAGAATAAAGTCAAAGTAGGAAAACTCCAACTATACTAAACTTCTATTTAAGACAAGTACATTAGGCCAGTGGAGAAGTTGAGGTGGTCAGAGGCTTGTCAGGCTGCAGCATTTGGGGAAGGGCTTGAGTGTTGTTTTCCGGATCCTGGGGTCTAGAGGCGGTGAACCCTCAACAATAATTGGAAATGTTTTGAAGCAATTCCTGGTCAAAACATTCCTTATAGATGAAGACTGCTGCGGCCTGGCAAACTCATTAAACTATTTGTCCAAGGTCACAGACTAATTGCATAACCTTCAAAAGTTCAGTCTCCTCCCCACATGAAGAAACACTGGCACCTAAGACCAACAGGAATGCTAGAGCAAATTAAATGTGTTATCTACAAAAGTGGATAAATTTCCATGTTAAATGAAAATGGCCAATTCTTTAAGAGGAGAAGTATTGAACCTTTACAAAAATCTACTGTATCTTGGACAGGACTATCCAAAAGGAGCAGACTATTTTATTTTATTTTATTTTTTTTTATTTATTTATTTATTTATTTATTTTTAGTTCTTTTATTGGTACATTTTAGGTATACAATTCGTTTACATTTATCATTGGGTGTTTGTACCTGTACATGATGTATCTTGGTTCTTATCTTTTTCCCCATTACCTGTGAGCCCTTCACCCCCTCCACCCTTCCCTATTTACATAGATTTCATTTCCTTTTTTTTTCTCTTTTCTCATAGTTTTTCCTTTCCCTCTTTTCCTTTCCCCTTCCCTTCCCTCCACTCCTTCATCTTTGGACCTTTTTTCCTATTTCAAATTATCAATTATTCATTTTAATCATTTTAACCCTTGTTTACATTATCAGTTTCTCACACCAGAGAAACTATTCGGTATTTACACATGTGTGTCCTATTTATTTCACTTAAGAGTATGGCCTCGATATGCATCCATTTAGCTATAAATGACTCTAGTTTTTCGTTCTTTATGGCCAAGTAGTACTCCATTTTATAAAAAAACCACATTTTCTTTATCCAGTTTCCAGTTGATGGGCACGTGGGCTGCATCCAAGCTTTAGCTGTTACAAACTGTGCCGCTATAAATATGGGTGCACATATATCACTGTGGTATGATTCTTTTAATTCTTTTGGGAAGATACGCAGCAGGGGAATAGCTGGGTCAAATGGGACCCCTAGTCCTAGTTCTTTGAGATATCTCCATACTGACTTCCACAGTGGTTGCACCAGTCTACACTCCCACCAGCAGTGGAGCAGGGTTCCTCTTTCCCCACAGCCCCGCCAGCATTTCTTATTGGTTGATTTCTTGATAGCATCCATTCTTTCTGGGGTGAGGTAGAATCTCAGTGTTGTTTTCATCTACATCTCTTGAATGACCAGTGATGTTGATCATTTTTTCATATATTTGTTTGCTGCTTTTACTTCTTTGTCTGAGAAATGTCTGTTCATTTCAGATGCCCATTTTTGAATTGGGTCTTTGAATTTGGGGGGGGTCTGATTTTTTTTAGTTCTTTATATATTCTAGATAGTAGTCCTTTGTCTGAGGTACAGCTGCTAAAAATTTTTCCCATATTGTAGGTTGTCTGTTAGCTCTGTTGGTGGTTTCTTTTGCAGTGCAGAAGCTTTTTAATATGATGAGATCCCAGTTGTTGATTCTTTCTGCTAGTTCCTGTGCTGCTGAGGTTTTGTTCATGAAGTCTTTCCCTATGCCAATGTCTTCAAGAGTTCTACCTAAGTTATCTTCCAGCAAGTTTAGTGTTTCTGTCTTAATATTTAGATCTTTAATCCACTTTGATCTTAGTTTAGTGCATGGTGATAGGTATGGGTCTAGTTTTAATCTTTGGCAGGTTGAAATCCAGTTTTTCCAACACCATTTATTAAATAGGCTACTTTCCTCCAATGATGGTGGTTGGCTCCTTTGTCAAAGATGAGGTGGCTGAGCATGTCTGGAGTTGTTTCTGCATCTTCTAATCTGTTCCACTGATCCTCAGGTCTGTTCCTTTGCCAGTACCATGCTGATTTTATCACAGTAGCTTTGTAGTAGAGTTTCAAGTTGGGGATTGTGATACCCCCAGCCATGTCTTTGTTGCTTAGAATTGCTTTAGCTATTCTAGGTCTCTTCTGGTTCCAAATGAATTTTTGGATTGTTTTCTCTAGTTCTGTGAAGTATATTGTTGGAATTTCAATTGGCATTGCATTGAATCTATATAGCAGTTTTGGAAGTATGGCCATTTTCACTATATTGGTTCTTCCTACCCAGGAGCAAGGGATGTCTTTCCATTTTCTTGTATCCTCTTCTATCTCTTTTTTCAGAGTGCTGTAGTTTTCAGTGTAGAGGTCTTTTGCCTCCTTTGTTAGATTGATTCCTAGATATTTCATTTTTTTGGATGCTACTGTAAAAGGAATTGTTTCCCTAATTTCTCTCTCAGTGAGTCTGTTATTTGTGTAGAGCAGACCATTTTAAAAGGCATTTGAAGAATGTTTTCCTTAAAAACAAAGATGTGAGAAAAAAAAAGATGTGATGGACCCAGAGAAATTCAAAGAACTTATTCAATGAGGCGAATTTGTAATGAAAGAGCTAGAAGCCTTATACTTCCTTAGGAAATACAGAGCTATGAAACAATGCTATTATTCAGATATCAACAAAACTAACTGATCATTATTATTGTAGATTGGCTGAAAATCAGTGCCAGCTGTTTATATATATCAAATATTGTGAAATAAACCTAAAAATGGCAATACATATGTAAAAAAAAAAAAAGACAGGTACATTAAACCATGGTCAGAGCCCTCACTGGGAAAGAATGGGGATTCACACATCAGAGGAGAACATTCCCAGAACTGGTCCCCCACATTGCTCAGAGACGATACAGAGTTCCCTTTCTCTCGAAATAATGAATGTCTCTCCCTCTACCCTCAAGATTTATTTTCAGGTTCTCTCCTTTTCATAGGGCTTTAACAGGTATTAAGTTCCAATGTGCTAGATATGATAATGCAAGAATGGAACAACACCCCCAAAAGATGTTCAATACCTAGCCTATATGAACTGAGAGAATGTAGGATCAAATTTTGAGAGTGTTCAATGAAGATGAAGGGAAAATAAGAGTGGATAAGGGAGAAGTAGATTTGGGAACATTCTGCCAGTACTAAGGTTTTAAATCATAGTTAAGAACCCTTAAAGTGAATTTGTTACTAGAATGGTTTCTAGAAGCATGAGAAAATTGATACCCCATGTTAAGTGAAGTAAAAACGCCGTGATTGTCATGGAAGACAATGGAAGAATAAATTTAAAGGATCAGAAAATTGGTTATGATTTATTATGTAAAGATAGAAAACACACCAGAAGATTAATTTACATAAGGCCAGGAGGATACACCACATGTCAAGCCCTTTAGAAATGCACTGTTAGGCAGGGGATTTAGCTCAGTGGTTCCCCTGCCTGCCTTGCAGGCGCAAGGATCTGAGTTCAATCCCCAATACCAAAAAAAAAAAAAGAAAGAAAAGAAATGCACTGTTATAGAGGCACAAGTATCACTAAATTCAGTAGTAACCAAAGCTGATGGTAAAAGAGGCCATTAAATAAAAAGGTATACTGAGGAACAGGGATAATGACTTTAAAGTGATAAAAGCCAGGCTGTGGTTTTTGACTCTCAGAGGTTAGGTTGGACAATTATAAGTTCAGAGGAGCAGCAGAAAGTAACCCATAGAATAATGGATAATTAGTATAATATGGTGGCCCTAAGGAAAAAGTAGATGGATAGTTAATGAGGGTACTAAGTTTGAATCAAATGAATTCAAGGATGTGTGACCAGGAGATCAAAGCAGTTGCCTCAATTAAAATAATGATTCCTTGATGAGTTTCCAAACATGAATCTGTTTTTAGACCGAAAACCATTAATTCAAGTAGAGATCGGGTCTCCAAGAAAGAAAGGAAAAAAAAACTTGCAATACCACAATGCACATATATAGTATTGATTTCCCCAGTCCTTCCCCAAAGGTTGTTTTAGAACCTTTGGACAAAAAGCCATTTACTTAGATAACTGTGTATTAAACATTTCAAGAACTATTGGTCACAAAGTCTGAATTGACATTGAGAGACACCCAAGAAATCATCATGGCCTCTCTATTAGAGGAGGTGTATATGAGGAGCAGATAGTAAATGTCCTACATGAGATATTACAGGCTGAATGTTTGTATGTGCCCTCTCTCCCCTCCCCCACCAGTTTAAATTTTTAAACCTAATCCCCAGTGTGATAATATTAAGAGATGGGGCCTTCAGGAAGTAATTAGGTCATCAGGACAGAGCCCTCGTGAATAGAATAAGTAACTGCATAAAAGAAGCCTGAGGGAGCTGCCCTTACCTTCTCCACCATATAAGGACACAGGAAGAAGATGGTGTCTATAACAGGCCTTCACCAGACACCAAATGGGTGCCTTGATCTTGCACCTTGCAGCCTCCAGACTGTGAGAAATCACTGTTCATCATTCATAAGCCACCCATTAATGTGGTGTTTTGTTATAACAGGCCAAATGAACTAAGACACGAGGTTGAGGTCACAGTGGATCCACTGGTCTATATACCTACACGTTGAACATTCCCCCAGCCCCCAAATATATAATCAGAATGTGTATACTCTGTCATTTTTGGCACAAACCCTCATTGGATCCATGACCTATGAAGTAACACCTATCAAAATGTGGAAGGCCAACTGGAAGTCCTTGAAACTGACCCCTCCCTTAGCCAAGATAAAAATGAAAAACAGTACTGTTGGGGAAATGGTGTAAATTAGTGCCACTCTGCTATGATTTAAATGTGTCCCCCAAAAGTATGTGTTGGAAACTTAATCCCCAAAGTAACAGTATTGAGAGGTGGGACCTAAAGAGAGAAATGAGGCCATGATGGGCAAGTGAATGAATGAATGAATGCCATTATCACAGGTTTGAGATTGCTATTAAAGGAGTTTGGTCCCCTTCTACTCAGAAATAGTTCTCATTTACATGGAATGAATAATGGAATACATTTACTATTCTGACCTAGAATTATGTGTTTTGTCTTACAGGACTGGGGATTGAACCGAGGGACATTCTACCAATGAGCTACATCTCCAGCCCTTTTTATTTTTTTATTTTGAGACAGGGTCTAACTAAGTTGCCCAGGCTGGCTTCAAACTTGAAATCCTCTTGCCTCATCCTCTAAAGTACTAGGATTACAGGCATGGACCACCACATCCAGCCAGTTATGTTGATTCTTAGACATTATAACACACTTGTCAAGAACTATTAAAAGTCTGAGATTTTGTCTCATTTGCAAACTAACAAATTTTCCTACCATGCTCATGGGTGTTGGCAGAAGACATGAGACTCCTGGGTCAATCCAAAGAAGATGGAAGATGATTGGAACATCAGGGCACTATACTCATTAGTGAATTAATCCATTGATGAGGTCAGTAGCTGAATGCACTTTTAGGAGGTAGAGCTTGGTTGAAGGTGTATCACTGAGGGCATGACCTAGAAAAGTGTTGTAGTCAGGGTTTGCAAGGGGATAGATTTAATACAGGACACATAATTTATAGGATTATTTTATAATCACCCAAAAAGTCAAATGCTGAGGAGTGCAAGAGATTAGTCACACACTAGAGATCCAAAGAATCCAGCCAAGGGCTTTGATCCCACACCAACATCCCACACAAGTCCACCTGAAGCCCTAGAGTCCAAGGCAATGTCCTCCACGAGTCCAGCTAGTGGCCTCGAGCCCACAGCAATGTCTTTTGCTTGGCCATATTGAGGATCTGTACCTAGAGGACCCAAAAGCCAGTGGTGGGAGTCAGAAAACTTGAGCCAGTGGGGTGAAGGATTTGTGCCACCAGACTGAGGGATCTGCATTGGAGCTAGGAAGTGACACTCACGGTGAAGATCAGAGCTCCCCTGATGAGAACAGCAGCCATTTTCAGCAACAGCGAGTCCCCAAGCTCCTCTGATTACGAGAACAGCCAAGTTTGCATTAGGAAAACCAACCACAATAAGCTTCTAGAAAATCGGCGGCCCATGATCTTCCCCTCCAGTTCTGTTTTTATGCTATTGACAACAATCCTCAGGTGGATCTTCCACATCCAGACCACACTGATTCAGTTCAGCTGGGTGTTACAAGTTGACCATTAGTTAATCCACCACAGAAGGGTATGTATTTTTTCCCAGCCATTTGCTTCTCTCTGGGCTTCCTGGCTGCCATGAGGTAAGCAGCCTTCCTCCACTATGCCCTTGCACTATGTCGCCATGTTTTGGAGCCAACCAATCACCTACTAAACCCAGTGAAACTTTAATCTGCCAGTGTCTGGTATTTGTCACAGCAACAGGAAAGTGATGAACACAATTTGTATGAATCTTAAATTTGTATCAAGCAAGCACAACTATACACAGCTATGGTCATGAACAATGGCAGTGCAGCTCAGGAGTCAAGATCCCATCTCTAAAAGAACAGGAAAGTCTATATTTAAAGTTCACTTTTCTTCTTCTTCTTCTTCTTCTTCTTCTTCTTCTTCTTCTTCTTCTTCTTCTTCTTCTTCTTCTTCTTCTTTTGGTACTGGGGATCAAACTCAGGACCTTGCGCTTTCAAGGCAGGCAGTGGAACCACTGAACTAAATCCCTGGCAGGAAAGTTTATATTTAGACGAGAATAGGATAGATGGGCTCCTCTGCTTTGTCCCCTAACGGAAACTGCATAGATGAGAGAGTTGTAGTTGTGGACTTATTGTTGTGGAAACTCTACTGTAGTGTGGGGAATGACATGGCAAAGTCAGAAGGGTAAGAATACTCAGCTCAGAAGTAAATGGATGATTGCCTCCTGGTCCAGGCTTTCAGGATTATCAGAAAGGAGACAGCACTGACTGACTTGGTCTCTAGGCTGAACCAGATGCCAAAACCAACATGAAGTAAAAACAAGGAATATTTTGTCATAATTCTCGGCCAATACTATTTTTCTTCCCATCACTGTCTTTATATACTGTAATTATTGTATTACATTAAACTTTTGAGTATGTGCAATGAAAAAGTTACCAAATCAAGGTTTACACAATAAAAGTCAGAAACCAGAAAAAGATTCCATCCACATTTCTATAAGCAATTAATGATAGAAGCAGAAGGAAGACAGAGGGAACAGAATTTTTGCTATTACTGAACTGTTAACAGGCAACAGGAATAAATTGATGTGTGAAACACATGACCTGTCATCAGATAGAAGACATGGATATAATGGCCAACAGCCAACATAATCAGTGAAACAATTGTAAATTCAATTTTGCAATGTTACTTCATCCTAATACATGTTGACTTTTTAATCAAAATTTTTAGTTGTTCCCTTAAGAAATAAATTACCTATGACACTGCTCCTGAACTCCAAAAGTTGTTCTCAGTCAGAGATAAGAGTAGGCTAATTTGAGCCAGATGATTATACACCTTTTCCAGCAGCCAGGAGGACTCCTGTCCCTTTTCACTTACCAGTAAGAACAGGAGAAGAAAGGGGCTGGGCCAAATAGTGGCATTCCAGTCCAAACACCTTTGGAGGGAATGTGCATTATCTAGCCTGGTGTTTTTGCAATGTGGAATGTGGAATAATTTCAGGAGCACAAACACAAGCATGCATTTGCAATACTAATTATAGACAGAAAGCTGTTACAGTTGATACGTGCTAATTTCCTTTTTAACTAAGTTGACCTTCCTCTAAGTCAAGGGATATAGCTAGCTAGAATTTTAAAACCATTTTCTTTCCATTTTATTTACTTTCACAGTGACATTTTATTTATAGAAAAGATAGTGTCTCAGAAATTCTCTCTTGGAGAGCTAGTATTAACTGATGATTTGAAGTCAACCTCCTACCATACTCCCAACAGAGAAACTGATCACCTTAGCCTGTGTCTTGAACCTAACCCCATGGTAATGGGGGAGGGGGCTGTGATAATCAGTCCCATCTAGGAAGATCAACAAGAGGGTGAGAAAGAAGTCCCTGGGAGGAGAAGGAGGGAGGCTCTCTTAAAGAAGTTGAGGTATATTATGTAAATACCAACAAATGTCCTTTATATCCATTAGTAGTATATGGGGGATCAGAGGAAGTAAATTCCAAGGGATGGTCAGTTTCAGTAAGACATTTTATACTGCCTTACACTGGTGTGCTGGATCTGGCTCTCACCAGTTTATAAAAACTAACTGTGCACATCTTTCCCAACTCTGCATTCTATACTGTCAAACTGAAATCAGAATTATTATATCATGGATGATGGCAAATGCTACAAATTAGTACATCTCCCCAGTTTCTCTTGGGAGCTAGTTGTTAAGTATTTTCCAGCTACCCACTCTTACTAATATATTTTGCCAAGGCCAGAACTCAGCTGCAGGGCAGCACATGCTATTTACATGTGAAAGAAGTAAGTTGAGGGCTGTGGTAGAAGCAACTCTATCTCTGAGTTTAATAAGTGATGTTCACTTACCTTAACAAGGTTGATAACCTTTTCAAGGGAGAAATTACTGTCCTTCTCCCAGGAGAATGCATGATGGAATGGTTCCCACAAGTGGTATTCAGGGAAATAATCTGTTCTGTGTCATACTGTGGTTGTCTCTATAAGTTGATCAGGTAGAGTTCCTACCATGAGTCCAAGTCTATAGTAACTGTTGGCCTATGTCTTATCCTTGCCCTTTCCCAGATGTTCAAATCAATCACTCAACTATCAACAGATTGTCCACCCATTGCGTGGAATTATAAAGGGTTGACAAGTGAGAACAGTAGGGTGACTCTTTTTCTAGGAATCAGTAAGATTAGATACAACATGGATTACTCTTCCTTCTTAGTTGCTATTGGATGATATCGCCTCACTTCCATCCAGAAAGACTGCTGCTTTCTCACAGACCTCTCTCTGGAAGGTTTCCTTGGAACCCTTGGCCACTCGGTTCCCACTTCCCTTTTCCCCACCAGTGATACCAAGTGGATAGCCTCACACACCAGTAATTTACTGGAACCTACTTGGATTTTTTTTTTCCGTAACCAGACCCATTTTCTTGCCTAGTTTGGAGACAGCATTCCACACTGATCTTCCCATGGGTAGTAGTGCTACCATGAAATATCCTATTCATTTTACCAGATGATGAAATTGTCCTTATAGCTCCAAGTTTAGTCCACGACCTTCAGTGGCAAAGTCACAGAGTCCTTTTAAAATCTTTAGCTATTCCCTTCTCCAGCTCAGAGAATTTCCCAGGCTACTCATTCTCTACTTTACTTTAAATTTTTATGGATTTATTCAAGTTCACTTCTTCAGCCTATTGTCTTTTTTTTTTAAGACTTTATTTCCATTTTTTCCATTTCTCATCATTTTTCCTTTCCCTTCTTTCCTTTCCCCTGCCCCTCCCACTACCCCTACCCTTTTGGAACTTTTCTTCCTATTTTACATTATCGATTATTCATTCTAATCCTATTGTCTTTAATATTCATTATTTCTCTCTCTTCTCTCTTTCTCTGTTCCTCATCCTCTCCCTTCTTCTCCCTACCTCCATTTTTGCTTTGGGTAGACTTAGATGATCTACCTGTTAACTTTTTTTCTGTTAAAAAAATCTTACTGTGAAAAATGTCAAACACTTAACAAATGTTGAGACAATTGTATATGTAGATTGCATTTCATTTACACACATTTTCCTAACATATATTTTTGAATGGATCAGGAAAATCAGAACTGAACTTTTTTTCCTAGCTTAATAACAGGGTTATGATATGTCAAGCCATCTCTCCAAACCTGTTTTATTTCTTGTGTACCACATCCTAGTGACCAGTCCCACTCTCCACCAGGAAGCCCAGGTCAACTCCTAACTTTAATGATCCACAATCCAGTTCATCAGCAAGTTCAGCTGGTCCATCTTTCTATACACCACTCTCTATTCCCTCTGGGATTGTTCTGGTTCAGGTCTCAGCATCATTCCCCTGGACTATCCTCTTTGCACTTCCGAAGAGTTGAGATTTGAGACACTTCTGAAACAACTAGGACCAGTAGTTTTGTGGCATATCAGTTATCTATTGCAATACAACAAATTACCTCAAAATGTAGTGACTTCAAACAGTACATATTTATCATCATGTAGTTTCTGGGGGTTAAGAAGCTAGCCACAGCTGATCTGAGTCCTCTTCTCCACAGTTTCTCATAAGACTGCTATCATGAGGTTAAGCCAAGGTCTGCAGCCTCATCTGAAGGCTCAAATGGAAGGATGAGCTTCCAAGCTCATTCAGTGGTTGTTAGCAACATTTAGTTCCTCATAGGCTGCTAGTCAGAGGGCTTCAGTTCCTTGCTGACTGTTAGCTAAAAACTGACCTCAGCTTGCTTAATGAGGCTGTCCTTTTGATGAATGTTTTCATCAAAAAATTCAAGCTCAGAAGGCAATAGAGTCTGCTAGGAAGACCAAAGTTATAATCATTTTTAATTTGATCACAAAAGTGGCATCCCATCACCTATACCACAGAATCAAATCACCAAGCTCAGCTCACATTCAATGGAGGTAATGATACAAGGTGTGTTAGTTACTTTCCTCTCATTGCTGAGACAAAATATCCAGCACCCAAAGTTAGAGGGGAAGGTTTTTATTTGGCTTACAATTCATAGAGATTTCAGTCCATAATTGGCTGGCTCTGAGGCTGGGATGGCAAACAAGCACCACAAAGAAGAAACAACATGATGCACACCAAGCAGCAGAGGTAACAAGAGAAACTTAACAGAAACTTAACTGCTCTTTTTATCTTATTCAGACTACTTAGGATGGGTAGCACTCACACCCTTAATCTTAGGGCCCTTGAGCCTAGCATTGCATCATGTATCAATTCCAGCTTCACACACTAGATTGAGCCTATCACCACATGAGGCTTTGAGGGGACATCTAGATCCAAACCATAACACAAGGCTGAATATCAGGAGTTTAGGGAAAATGGGCCCATCTTAGATGTATGCTTACCACAGTGTAATAAGAGGGGGGTTTTCACGATGGCTGGAAAGTAGAACTGAAAGAACATTGAGTTCTCACATGTCTGGACAAATAAGAGACAAAGTCCAGCACATAGACACTCAGTAAGAGACTAGTGAACAAGGGCAAAGAGCAGAAAGTTCTTCAGTAATATACAGCACAAAATATAGGCATATTTTCCATAAATTTTCTTGTCAGTAGTATTGACTGCCAGCTATATGTGTATTATATTTTCACAGGGAAGAATTTTCATATCACTAAAACAAAAAAGCATTTATTAATTTTCTTTTACCACTGCTTTTGCCACCTTCAAGGCCTGATTTTCCTTGGTCATCTCCTAAATGTGAGTGTTGTCTAGGGTTAAGAACTGTACTCTTAGGGCTGGGGATTTAGCTCAGTGGTTCCGCCGCCTGCCTCGCAAGCACAAGGTCCTGAGTTCGATCCCTGGTACCAAAAAAAAAAAAATGCAGAAAAAAAGTCTAGTCTATCCCGTTATGTTTCACTTTTCCAACTGCCAATTTAAAGTATCTAGCTGTTTCTTGGAACATTGTCACCAAGCCATATCATCATTATTCTCAACTTAATGTGTCTCAAGCCAGAGTGATCATCTCTCCCTTAAAACTAATCCTTCAAATATACACACAGAAGAAATCACTAACCATGGTTACTGATTAATTTTGGGGTAAAGGATTAGGGCTTTGGAATGAGAGTGAGTCTTACTTTCCATGTTAATCTTGTCTATACTACTTTAATTATTTTTACAAGTAGCACATTTAATATAAAAATGAAAAAGAGGGGCCGGGGATTTAGCTCAGTAGTTTCACCACCTGCTGCGCAAGTGCAAGGACCCAAGTTCGATCCCAGGTACCAAAAAAAAAAGGTTTAAAAAAAAAATGAAAAAGAGATCTTACTTTAAATCCAGCCAGCTCTTCCTGTTGACTATTTTGTTTCTAGTCATGGTTCCTACCCCTGATCATCCAGACTGACTCCTCCATGATTCTCCTTTTTTTAGAGTATATTCAAGTGTTATTCACTATTCAAGTGCTATTCACTGAGGTGATGGACAAAGGTATTACTTCCTATTGTGAGAATAGTAAGGGATGATCAGAATGCAAACTAGAAAGACTCAGGAGAAAAAAAATGATAAACCTAATCAGAAGGAGACTGTAGCCAAGAATAAAAGGCAGAAATTCTCGAAGTATCTATTGATTTATATACTGTTATGGTGAAATATGCCATTGATCTAAGAAAGAAAAAGCTATCAAATGAGATAAACAATAGGAGGAAGTAGATCGGAGTATAATAGTCCTCCAAAGGTCCATATGTTGAAAGCTTGGTCCCCAAGTTGGTGCTTTTGGGAGGTGTGATGGATTCTTTAGGAGGTGGGGTCTCGGACAGATCCTTAGGTCACTGGGGACATGCCTTTGAAGGGTTCTGTGGGACAATGGTCTCTTCCTCTCCCTCTTTTGCATCCTGGCTCAAGAGGTAAGCAGTGTTCTCTGCAACTTGCTCTCACTATGATGGACTCCTCCGGAGAGGTACAAAGGTATGGGGCCACTCATGGATGGAAGCTTCCAAAACTCTGAACACAAAATAGACCTTTTCTCTTACAAGATAGTTGCCCCAGGTATTTTGTTATAGTGACAGAAAGACGACTAACACAAGGGACCATCTGGTTAGTTCATGGCTGGCATCAGGCATGATACCTTCACAGTGGCAGATGTTGACTTATTGTGAAACTATGAAAACATAAGCTTTAGAGACCCAGACATGCACAAGCCTTTTCTAGAGCTCCATTATCATGTTCTTATAGTTAAGTATTGTGGTAAATCTTGAAAAAAATAAAAGACTAATGTCTCTTTCCCTTTTCAAATTCTCCTGTCATGCCTCTTAAACTGTGTAGTGTTGGAGTACTCACAGGCATTTTGGGGATCTGGTTAAGGAAAAGTGGAGTTGGGGACACATTTAATTTGTATTTAATGAGGTATATGTATGTGCTCCTCAATAAGTTCCAATAATAGCAAATTATCACTTGCTGTCCTGGGTTACAAATGGCTTCCAGGGAAATACCTATCACCCACCATGCTAACTCACCTTGAGTCATGACATAAAGGTATAAGGTTAGAAGAAGAATCACTATAGGAATTTATCTATCAAACATGGCAATGGAAGTATGCATATAGTGGAAAGATGGATTGGAATGAACATATACAAAATTTTGTCTGTGGAATCTTTTATCAGTCATTACATACGAACAGTTGTAAGTAGGTAATTCTATTCTCATCCATGAATGTTTTAAGAATTCTTAGTAATGTAATATTTCCAATTACAAATCCTAAATACACTTAAAATCTTTTTTGATAAGACTTCTATGACTACAATTTATTAGAATATTTGTATTTAGATTTCTTGTTATTTTTATGCTAGATATTGATATGAACAAAGACATATAACTCAAAACATATCACTATAACTAAGACATTGACAACATACTAATGAGCAAGTGTCATGAGTTGAAAAAGAGTTTAAGATTAATCCTCGTACATATTAGTTTGCTAGGGCTATCATAACAAAGCATCACAGTCTGATGCTTCAAGAAAGACAAATTTATTTTCTCACAGTTCTGGAGGCTAGAAGTATGGTATAAAGGGGTCGGCAAGATTGTTTCTTTTGGGCCTTCTCTTCTTGACTTGTAGAGGGTCATCAATGCAATAAAGGCATTTGAAAATATCCAAAACCTACTCTTCACAAAAACTCTTAGCAAATGAGGAATAAAGAATATTTTCCTTAGTTTAATAAAGAATATCTACCAAAAATAACCCCTACAGTTAACATCATAACGGTGAGCAACTCAAACCTTTCCTGCTAAGATCAGGAGCAAGGCAAGAATATCCTCTCAAGAATGTACTGGAAGGGGCCGGGGATTTAGCTCAGTGGTTTCACCACCTGCTGTGCAAGCACAAGGACCTGAGTTCGATCCCCAGTACCAAAAAAAAAAGAATGTACTGGAAGCCCTAGTTAATGTAATAAGACAAAAAGAATAAATGAAAAAAAGAAAAGGTGTATAGATTAGGAACGAAGAAGTCACTCTTCCTAGATGACTGTTTTTATGTGGAGAAACCCAAAAGAAAAGACAGTATACATTCATACATACATACATACATCAAAATAAAACAAAAACCTCCTGGAACTAATAAGTGACTATTGCAAGAATGCAGGACACAAATATATATATATATAAAAATATAAAAAATAAAAAAAATATATATTTAAATATAAAAATATAAAAAATATATATTTAAATATATATATTTTAATATATAAAAGTCAATTATTTTCCTACTTGCCAGCAATGAACAAATGGAATTTAAAATTAAAAATAATAATACTTACAGCCAGATGTGGTGGCGCACACCTGTAATCCCAGCACTCAGGAGTCTGAGGCAGGAGGATCACTGTGGGTTCAAGACCAGCCTGGGTTACATAGTGAGTTCAGCCACAGACTGGGAGAAAATATTTGTAAAAGATATATCTAATAAAGGACTCTTTTCCAAAACATACAAAGAACTCTTAAAACTCATCGATAAGACACTAAACAACCCATCTAGAAAATGAGCTAAAAGCCTGAAGAGACACCTCACTAAAGACAATACACAAGTGGCAAATAAGTTTATGAAAAGGTGTTCAACATTATATACCATTATGTATCAACTGCTTATTAAAACAAGGGGATATTATCACACACCTGTGAGAATGGCCAAAATCCAAAGCACTATTACCACAAAATTCTGGCAAGGATATAGAAAAACAGAAATTCTTATTTATTTGTTTATTATTAATTAATTAATTAGTTTATTTATTTTGCGGTACCAGGGATCAAACTCAGGACCTTGTGCTTGCAAGGCAGGTGCCGTGTCAGTGAGCTAAATCCCCGGCCTCAGAAATTCTTATTTATTATCCTTATTTATTATGGAAAACAGTATACAGTTTCTTATAAAACTAAGCATACATAGCTGGGTGTGGTGGCGTATGCCTATAATCCCAGCACTCGGGAGGCTGAGGCAGGTGGATCATTGTGAGTTCGAGGCCAGCCTGGGCTATATAGTGAGTTCAGGGCCAGCCTGAACTACAAAGGGAGACCCTGCCTCAAAAAACCAAAAAACCCAAAAAACTCCACCCCCCCACCCCCCTGAAAAAACTAACCATACATGCTAGAGATTTAACTCAGTGGTGCCACTGCCTGCCTCGCAAGCTCAAGGTCCTGAGTTTGATCCCTGGTACCAAAAACAAAACAAAACTAAACTAAAACTAAACATACTCTTACCATATGATTTCACAATTGCACTCCTCGGTACTTACCCAACAAAGTTAAAACTTATACCCACACAAATATGTACACATAGATGTTTATAGCAGCTTTATCCATAATTGCCAAAACTTGGAAGCAACAAAGATATCCTTCAGTAGGTAAGTGGTTAGATAAACTGTTATATTTCAACAGTGTAATACTATTGGCACTAAAAAGAAATGAGCTATCAAGCCATGAAAAGACATGAAAGTATCTTAAATGCATATTACCAAGTGAAAAAAGCCAATATGAAAAGGCTGCATTTTGTATGATTCCAACCATATGACATTCTGGAAAAGGCCAAACTAAAAGGATTAGTGATTGCCAGGGTTTGGGGGTAAGGAGAGCACAGATAATTTTTAGGGCAGTAAAGCTGTGTATAATACCATAATTTTTGATACATGTTACATATTTATCAAAACCCATAGAATGTACAAGAAACACCAAGAAAACCCTAATATAAACTATGAAATTTGAGTGACAATGACATGTCAGTGCAGACTCATGAATTAAAACAAATGTAGTACTCTGGTGAAGGATTGTGTTAGTGGGGGAATCTGTGGGAATGTAGGGGCAGAGTATATATGGGATAGTTCTGTACCTTCTGCTCAATATGGCTGTGAAGCTCAAAGAGCTCTAAAATTTAAGTCGTTTTAAAAAATTTAATGAAAATAGTTTATATCTCAGTATATGTTCTCTAAGAATCAGAGCCTGTAAGTTAAGGTGTAGTATATGGGATGTTTACTAGAAAGTACTTTTGGAATCAACTTTTTTTTTTTTTTTGGTACCAGGGATCAAACTCAGGACCTTGCACTTGCGAGGTAGGTGGTGGAACTGCTGAGCTAAATCCCCGGCCTGGAATCAACTCTTGATAAACGAGGGGAAAAGAAACAGTTGACAGAGGGAGAAGTCAAACAAACTGTAACACAGGCCCAAAAGCAGCCTTTTCTCCCTCAAATGAAATTCTGGAGAATGAATGATCTTTCCAGAGTTTTCCAAACCTGAGTTGAGGGGCCAGGCCTTTGTTTCTTGAATCTTGAGTCACTGGATATGGCCAGCCCTGAAACTATGACCTTGAGAGAGGCTAAGTTCTATAAAGACCTACGTATCTGCTAGCAGCTGGGGCAATAATCCTGCATCAAAGGAGATTTGAGTGGTATATCACCGTGTCCATATCATTCACAGAGAAGAAACTCATAGAGCTGACCTAGCTGTCTAGATGCAAGGAGGTAGCTTTTGGCATCATACTTAAGAAAAAAAAATGTGATTGGAAATTTTAACCTGAAATTTTTTAAAAGTTTTGTTCTAATTTCCAGTGCATCACTAACTAGTTCCACAAAAATACCATTAATTTTTAAATATCATTAATATTTGGAGAATATGTCTAGAAATATTTTCAAGCTTTTGGTTACTGAGAGACATCATTTGAAGGTAACCAGGTGACCAATAGCTTGAAACTTCATTGACTCTTCAAATTGAGATTTTGTCATTTTAAAAAAATTTGATGGTTTCTCTTGGTTTTGGCAATATTCTTGTCTACTTCCAGAAATTTATGATTGTTAATTCAATCCTCTTGATAGTGACAAAGGAGCAGTGAGACATGTTTAATATTCCTTAATGGGATCTTCTTTTGGACCCTAGCCTGCTGGCACCTTGAAATGGAAGAAATACAGTGCCAACAGTGGCTATTAGCAGGGGCAGCCCAGCCTTCATTCTCAGAGTGCAGCTGCAGCCTCAGGATAGGGCCTCTCAGTCTCTAGTCAGAGACAGAGCTGACAGGTCAGCACAGAAGCTGTCCCTCATCCTGTCCAGATTCTGTTTTGAATAAAATACATGATCACTCTGACATTCTGAGGTGGAGTGGTAGAAGGCACAGAACTTGCTGCCCTCCAAAGCTGATGGGACGCTCTAGGGATATTCCAGATGTGAAAATGCTTTTAAATACAGATACCCTGGACAGTCACCAGGCAGGATTTCTCTACGGTGTCTGTTTCTGTCAGTGTTACTGACCTTATAAAAGAAATACTTTTTGCTTGGTAAGAGAATTTTAGTCTGCCAAGAGCTAGGGCAACCTGGTGCCCTCAAATATGCCTTTAATTTGAGGCATGAGGTTTAGATTCTAATCCTAGATCTTCTGCCACCCTAATCACTGAATCTCTCCTCTGAAGTAAGGAAATTGTACTCTAACTTCTGAGGCCTCTCCCAGCAAGGTTAAGCTGGTGAATGCTGAAGGGAACTAGACACATCAGACTGGGACAAAACATTTGTATTCAGAGAAGGAAGAATACTAACTGGATTTAGGAGACTTGAGTCCTGGTTCAGTTCTTTCATTAGCCAGGGGGGTAACTGGTTTCATTAATCAGTTGGGTAACTCAAACTCACTCAATCTCAATTGAAAATGGAGATTTTGCAATACACAACTTCCAATGGAAAATGGAGGAAATATAATACATACTTCATTACCATGTGAAATAAGTGTGATAATTTATATAAATTACCGGTCAGTGTTAGGTGAGTCTTCTTACCTATCAATTATTATTTATCTATTTTTTTCCAGTATTGAGGTTTGAACCTAGGGAGCAGTGAACTACTTTATTTTTTTTTTTGGTACCGGGAATCGAACTTGGGTCCTTGCGCTTGTACAGCAGGTGGCGAAACCTCTGAGCTAAATCCCCGGCCAGAACTACTTTATTTTTATATTTTCAGTTTTTGAGACAGAGTCTCCCTAGGTGGCACATGCTGGCCTTGAACTTGTGGTCCTTCTGCCTCAGCCTCCTGGGTACATGGTGAATACAACCATGCCTGCCTCTTACCTTCTAGAAGTGAAAATTAAATGATATTTTCTGCTTGAAAAGTGCTTTGTAAGTTGTAAAAAAAAACCAACCTTATTAATTTTACTTGTAAGAAGTAGAATGATGTAAAAAAAGAGCCCAGCCAGTGAAGGCAGTCTAGGAGCAAGTTTTGAAAAGACTATAAAATGCTTGTCATATCCCTTTCCTCACTTTTCCTTATCCCATAGTATATTAGTTTGGTTTCTGCCTTACTCCACTGCAACTTCTCTCATGGTCAACAATGTTCAAAAGCAACAGGGTCAACCCATCTCAGACCAAAATCTCTAAACTTGTGAGCCAAAATAAACCTTTCTCTTTCTAAGAGATTACCTCATAGAAAATCAGATAGCTGACTAGCAGGGTGGGGTTGAGTCATGAGCTCGAACAATGATCTTAGGGTGAGCCTCAAGAAGAATCAAAGCTCATATGTCCAGTGCAACCTCCTGACAGCTGGGACACAATGATATCTGATTCACAAAGCTGTACCCACCACACGGGTTGCCCTATGTGAAGTTTTAGTAAAATATGCAGGGTACAATCACATTGCTAGGCTGTAATGTTCTGAAAATTGTCTATGTATGTATTAACAAGTTATAGTCATATAATTCTGCATAGCAAATTATCCTCTACCATGTCCTGCTGCCATGATATTTCTTCTTTAAAACAGCCAAACATGGAATGAAACTTCTGAAACCTGTGAGCTGAATGAAATAAACCCTTCCTCTTCTATGTATGTCAAGTATTTTGTCCCAGCAATGAAAAGCTATTAACAAACTGCTACATATCAATAATTTAATCCACTTTACTGTACAACTGTAACACATATCCAAAGTTCCCAGTATCCAGAGGATTTAGTTGTCTTTACATTTGTTTCTTTTGGTTCTGATCAACTGTGATCATGAGAAGTGGGGTCATATGGTACATAAAGGGCAACAGGAGCTACACAAGTGTCAGAATCTTGAAGAAGAGGGTGTTGGCTTGAAGGTGAATGAAGATCAGCATGCCCATTTCACAATCCTGAGAAATTTAGAAAAATGGAAAATGTGCCAGCTAGAAACATTCCATAAAGAAAATTTCCCAAAGAAAATTGTACAAAATATTACCAACATAAAACCTCTTCAATTTTTACTGCTACTTCTCTGACCTCCCAGAATTTTCCATGAATACTTCTTTGGCTTTCATTTTAAATTTTGGTGCCCTTGGAGTTCATCAGTTTTTATGTTGTGGTTTGCCCAACTAGACATCATCAACAGCTGAAGCCACTTGCCTGTTTATACAGCTTATTCTGAGGTTTAAACATTATCACTGGGACTCTGTCTCTCTACATTATTCTTATTTCCTTTCAGTTGGTTCTTCCCACCCAACACAGGTACAAGCAGCTGCAGACAGACATCCTAATAATTTAACAATGAGAAAAATGAGAGATTATTTTCCCCAGTGGTTCTAAAAGAAGTTCTAGGACTGAATCTGTGATTAGCCTGGTTGGGATGCATATATTAGCAGCTGCTTTGGCATTACACTCAGATCTTGTTTAACAGCTGGAGTATCCCTTTTCTTCCTTACCATATTTCCCACCACTCACAGCTATTTTGAGTCTGTGGCTAGCAGCTTAAACCTGTGATCTTGGCTTACGACAGTTGCCTTTGGCTAATGAGAACCTTGGAGCTCACAGAGGCCTCCATCTCTGAACTAGTGACTGACAGACAGGGAGTTACAAAAGGCCATTTCCTTGTCTCAAGGTGAAAACAATTTTGTACTGGAACTCTGTATTGCACCAGAGATAAGCTTCCCCCCTCTACATACAAAACCAGGCCATGTCTAGATTTTAACTGACACTTTTCTTTTCTTGGCTCTTCCCCTTTCTCTATCTTGTTCCCTGGTAGGTTTCTTTTAAGAGCACTCTCTGTTTTTCTTATATCTGAATCCTTTCCTTAGGCTCTGCTTTTAAGGAGCTCCAACTAAGACATAGCACATTTCTGAACCAGTTATTTAATGAATGGTTAAGTGTTTTTATTAGGGACAAGTTGGGTCATGTGTCCACAACTGAAAATCAAGGGCTTTGATTTGCCCATTACTATAGCCACAATGCCCCAACAAAGTACAGAGTGGGATATATATATCTTAAATTAAGGAAAAATAGACTCTGTGTTTGTGTGTGTGTGTGTGTGTGTGTGTGTGTGTGTGTATGTGTGTGTGTATTTCCCAAGAAAATTACTCTGTTCCTGGAAGAAAGGGTTTGAGTATAAGAATGTGAAACGATAAACTGTATTACAATGAACAAACAAGCAGAATTGGACTTTAAAACAGAAACTTCTGGGCCGGGGATTTAGCTCAGTGGTTTCACCGCCTGCTGCACAAGCACAAGGACCTAAGTTCGATCCCCGGTACCAAAAAAAAACAAAGAAAAAACTGAAACTTCTTTCACTCTGCCAAATGTCAGATTTCTGTCAATGACCAGATGTGCTAAGCATTTGTGACCCTAAGCAGTGCTTTCTCTTTAGGGTTTAAAAATATTCTAGGAAATGTGCTTGTTGTTTATTTGCCATCTGGCGAGTAATGGAATTCAAGTAGATAATGAGAATCTGCTTTTCTATTTAATATAAGAAATGCAACAAGCAGTAACTAAAATCCTGAAAGCAGGTTTCTTGCTGAGTCATTCACCCTTGCTCAAGACAAGCTTTCACTTTGCATTGAATTTTAATGTGATGTTTCTTCTTCCCCCACCTCCTCTCCCACACTCAGCTCATTGGTAATTTGTTTTGGCTTGGAAAGACATTGTCTGCCTAGAATGGTCAGACAAACTCTGCAGAGACACTTCCAGGGATTCCCCACACCTTTTTACAGTCAAGGACTCATTCATAATCTTTCCCTCAAGATCTTCTGAGGGAAAGATCTCATTACATCTGAAGAATAATCAATTTCTTTTCTCAAAATTTGTTAATTGTACCAAGTCTACTGATACAATTCCAGCCCAAACTAAAGAAAATTTTAATCACTTTATAAAGCATTGCCATGAGTAAAAGCAAAAGGATAAGTGGTATTTCCATGAGGCTTTCTGAAATAATAAAAATTATAGAAGTCAGTGAATAATCTTACTTTGGGGAGATATATGTTTTAAAAGATCATTCTGGGTTGGATGGAAGCAAAAAAAACAAGTCAGGGAGATCCATCAGAAGGCTGTTTTAGTAGTACAAAGAAAGAGAAAGATTGGTAAATGACAGGAACCCCAAGTCAGACCCCCGTCCACCCAAACAGACCCGCTACCCGCATCCCCAGGAGCACAGAGATAACAAGAAGCCAGTAGTGGCCTTGCTGCTCTCACCACACCCATTTATCAGCCAGCCCCAAGCCCATCACCCATGGGACTCTAAAATTTTCCACCTTCTTGAGCAGTGCCGGCCTCCCCTACTTAAAATGCCTTATATCAACCACGAGCACCCTCCTCTTAGTGCCATCGGCCTTCTCGCCCTTGGCCCATCTGCACCCAGATGGTAAGAAACTCATTGCGTGTTGCTTAGACTTTGACTGCCTTGGTGGTCTCAACTGTGCCTCAGTCTGACCTTACAGTTAATAAAGAAAAGAGTAAGAAAAGTTTTTGGCAACTTCCAAGTATCTTACTTGACTGCTTTTGTTGTTGTTGTTGTTACTGGGGATCAAACTTGGGACCTTGCACTTACAAGGCAGGCAGCGGCACCACTGAGCTAAATCCCTGGCTTGACTATTAAATAAGGTAGGACCTGCCCTGCAGAGACCAAAACAAGTATCTCAGAGTACTATACTCAACATCTCACCAAACAATCTCCATCACTGTCACCAGGTAGCAGGTGATAGGAAATTGGGTCAACATATGTAACCGTCGTGGTTAGGAACCAGTGAGACAAATGCAATCCCTATGATTTGGTTCATAAATACAAAAACTTTTCATTGATATGAATTAGCCACATATTTACTAAATTATGATTTTTTTGTGGGTTCTGGGGAATTTTGAATTTGAGGGCTCCTTTTTCCACAGAAAAATATTTAAAATTATATTTTATGGCTTCATTCATATAAAGATGAATATAATTCATGATCATTTTTATTGAGGCAAAATATACATAAGGTTTACCACTTAAGCTATGTTAAAATATACAGTTAAATGGCATTTTCATTGCATTCATTTTTATATATTTGTTTTTATCATTTTTTTCTGATTTTTAAAGAAATTAAAGGTAAAACATGAGCCCTGAAAAGTATTGTGGCCCCTAGACACTGTACCTGCTGTTTTAGCAATTACCAGGCTCTGCTGTTGGGCCTGAATGAATAAATTGGCCCTATTAGTTGGCAAAAAAGTACAAGAAAGAGCAAAATTGAAATGCACTCAAATTCATTTTAGATTTCACACACACAAAATGACATGCAAATGTGCCTTTCCTTTCTGCAGGAGGATATTAATGCTGAGAAAGTGTGTCTGACTGGGGGGAAAAAAGACCCAGCAAACAGAGAACAAGCCCTGTTTTTGCCCTTTACTGGCTGTGTCATCCCCAAAACCACCTGGGGCTGGGTCAGACCCTGACAAGGAGCTTGGGTGCTAGCAGATTCAAAAGTAGAACTAGCTTCAGGCAAGAGATTGGAGCAGAGACTCAAGGCCCAGCAATCCAGGAATCCAAAAGAAAGAATCCAGAGTTCATTAGAGGACACACGTTCTAGTCATACCATAAAATAATGAACAGAAGATATACAAGTGGAGGAACTAAAACCAGAAGACCAAACACCAGTCAGATCCAGTGAGTACTGCTTTCCAAAAGCCTAGCTTGTTCTAAGTAGAAAAAGTCTACTTGTTCTTGTTACAAATACTACCTATAGCCTAGAACTGGGGGCCTTTGGGCACTTCTCTCCAAGTCTCAGTTTCTTCATCTATGCAATTAATTAGGAATTAAACAAATGCCTATTTACAGCTTCCTGGTAGCACCACCCTTTTTCTTGCTGTAGCTCTATATGGCTATAATTCAGAGCTTAATACCTAAGTTTCAGAGCAGAAGTTGTAAATTGATAGCAGTGGACCCAAATCTGGCCCACAGGGAAACTTTTTGGTCTCTTCAACATTTCAAACTGAATTAAATGCCAACATCCAAAAAATCAGAAAATGGGTCATAAAAATTGGAATTTATTTTCCTTCTCTTAGAAAGTTGGCAGCTCTTTCCTCCTTGGCTTTGTGTTTCTACAAGACCTTGACTAGGGAGCTGTTCTTTCTAGATGAGGCACAAATGCTCCAGGGTGCCACACAGTCTCTCAGTCCATTCTACTCTTGCCTTGTCCCTGTAGACAATTGGACTTGCTATTCCAGCAGAAGGCCAAAGATTTTTTTTACCTGCCAAATCTCCTCTCTCCAGGGTCCAGATGGCATCCACTGGTAGGCTTCATGAAGCTGAGCTTCAGGCCTCCCAAACCATTCCCTGTTGCTTGGCCTGAGCAAAGTCTCTGAGCACTTATTTATCCACGGGACATCTCCCCAGGAACAGATTCAGTGAGTACTTTTCCTTGTCACCCATCTACCTACTTCCTCCTGATAATTGTCTTGGATCTGGAGATAGGGAGTTCTCCTGACAAGATATTGTTCTGGAGGAGAGATCATGCCCCAGGGGATGATAGGAAGGGTGAGTATCTCCAAATCATTTTAGAGAAAAGCAGGTGCCCTGAGACAGTGGAGAAAGATAAAGTCTGATATGGGAGGATAAATGAAAGAGAATTTAGCTGGATTTAAATACAGTGTCTAGGAGCCAGGGATTTAGCTCAGTGGCACAGTGCCTGCCTTGCAAGTGCAAGGTCCTGAGTTCGATCCCCCCCCCACCACCAAAAAACAAAACAAAACAAAGTAAATACAGAGTTTATGGAAGTGTTAGGGGACACACTTCCTGGGTCACAGCACCCTACCCCCCCCCCCCCATCCAGCATATATACCATCTAGGGAGAGGATCAGATTAAGGGAGGGAGTTGGCCCTTCAGTAACTGCCTGGCTAATGAAATAGACTCACAAACACTCTAGTAATCTACTGGGCATGGGAAGTGAGACAAATGGAAACCAAGAATTCAGAGAACCCCAAACCAAGAGATCAGGGTGGGACAAAACACCATCACCAGCATCCTGAAAAACAATAGTGCTACTGGGCTTTCAAGCAGCCAGCAGAGAGATGGGAAGAGAGAGGCTTGCCCAACACAGAAAAAATAAGTTGCTCATTCTCCCCACATACAATGTGAGTACTATGCTCTTGGGACATTCAACAAGCTGCTTGCTGGCAGGCTGCTACATGGGGTCCCCAGCACCTCCCAGCTGGGAACTACAGAAGACAGGGAGACCTGAGACTGCAACAGAAAAATACGCAAAGTAGAGAGTGAAGATGGGGAGATCTGTGAGAGGAGAGATGGAGACAGGCACTCAGGCCAGAGGGTGATTCAGGAAGCCAGCTTTCTTGTCTTCCCAAACACTGGGAAAGCCTGAGATGTGTGAAGTACTAAGGCAGGAGATTAGAATGTGACAGACTGGCTGGGGAAGTAGGTGTGATCTGTACATGCACAGAACAGTTCCCAATGCCCTGGAAGTGGAACCAATCAGAGAGTGATATCTTCAATTTTTCTCATGAGTACTTGAACAAGTTTTTGATAGAACTGCCTAGACATGACGTCAGCCTGAGGAGATACAGACAGTTGCCACTAAGCTCTCCGCTACTGTGTTCCTTCACAGTATTCTGCTCTCATGCTGTAGAGTATACTTCTTTCCTTACTTATATTTGGCCCAAACTCATTCTGCAAAGCATGTTTCTTTTCCTGACCCTTAAATAAATGTAAACATTGCTACCGTTTGCACTTGTCTCAACCAACTCTTTGCTTAGGACAGAAAGAACCTAGAGACGACCTCCAAGAGACTCCAGCACTGCAAAACCTGAAAACAGTCCTGCCCACTCCCCTGTGCTCTGCCCTGTCTGCCTAGGTTCTGAAGATGGCGCTGAGACAGATAAACATCTACAGGCAGAGAGATAAGTGCTTGTGCAAGAGGTCTTCTGGCCAAACACTAAGCAAGGAAAGCCTGTGGAGGAAAGACATGAAGACGACTGCAATATTTGCAAGGTAGTGAAAGAGGCGAAAGAGTATGAGGTCCTTGGTAAAAATTGACAGAGAACTGGAGAACCAAGAGTTGAGCAAACTACACCACATCCCTCTCCCCACCAAAAAAATTGATTGAGGCAATGGGATCCATGGAGGCCTGCAGTGGGTCAACCAGAACACAGCTTGCAACCAGGACATGGGATCGGAGGGAGCAGTGGCCCTCATGGCTTCCGGCAGGCAACTGACTGACTGGTCCACAGGGGGAAACTGCTGGGCTGCTCACAGAGTGTGACTCTAGTATAGAGGGAGCTGTGTGGATATTCTGGGTTAATACACCAACAACTATGTGGAAGTTTTTATTTTTATTTCTGTTTTTTAAATTTTGGTTGTTGTAGTTGTTTCCTTGTAATGTTTGTTTGCTTTGGATCATCTTGGTTGTTTTTTTCAATTTTTCTTTCTTTTTTATTTTTTTATTCTGGTGCCTGCTTCTTTCTGGGTTTTGTTTTGTTATTTTACTTTATTTTATTCTTTAAAGTTTTCTCTTTAACATTCTCCCTCTTGGGCCAGGGATTTAGGGCAGTGGTTTCGCCGCCTGCTGCGCAAGCACAAGGACCCAAGTTTGCTCCCCGGTACTAAAAACCCCCCACAAAAAAACCAAAAAAAAACCCTCCCTAACATTCTCCCTCTTTCAGTGTTTCTTCTCTCTCTCTCTCTCTTTTTTTCTTTTACTTTCTTTCCTCCCTATTCTTTTTTCTCCCATTTTCCTCATTTTCTCACATCCTGGCCTTTTTCCTCCTCCTCTCTACCCGTCTAATGGCAAATATATAACAGAGGCCTGTGAAAGTGCATTAGAAAATAAGCATTAATCAGTGCTGGGCTGGGGATTTAGCTTAGTGGCACCGAGCCTGCCTGGCAAGGTCCTGAGTTTGATCCCTAGTATCAAAAAAAAAGAAAGAAAGAATTAATCAGTGTTATAACTTAAATAGTACCATTCCAGTGCATGTCAGAGAAATCCTTAACAAACAAAACTTCCTAAAATTATATTAACAGGTTCTGACAATCTCACAGCCTCCCTCAATCTTGAAATATACATCCACCCATCTGTATACCTCCTCCTGTCTACACAAATACTCGCTCAAACCCCTTCAACGCTAGCCCTTTACCTCAGGTATATATATTTTTAAAAATTCCAGTGGAGTCCAACCTCCTGAATACCTTTTGCCTATTGACATTTCTCTTACCTCCCTCTCTTCCCACTGACATACCACTTTTTTTTCCTGCCATCCACATCCCAGGCAAACCACAAATAGCCATATATTAATAGTTTGTAAAGAGTATTGACAAAAGGGTAAAATTATCAAAACAAATTTTATGTTGATGATAGATGTGTGGCTAGATCTGTTGAAGCTGTTATAACCAGTATAAATTCTCTTTACAACATAGTGATAAGGTCAAGCTCAATTAAATTGAATAGGTTAAAGTGGTAAATAATGCCTCTTGATAAATAAACCCAAGAACATATTACAGGAAAAAGAATTTAACTAAATAGATCATACCAACAAAAAAATTCTCTTCACTCAATTTGATCTCAACCCCCTCAGTGGACGTGAGCACACAAACACACACACACACACACACACATACACACAGAACATCGCATAAAATGGCTCCAACAACTCCTGATTCTCCTAGAGCACATCCAATAGGAACAAATGGAGAGGAAATCAAACATCAGACAGCTGAGCTGTAAGAAATAATTAGAGAGGAAGTGAAGAAACTAAACCAACTCAAAGATGATATAAACCAAAAGATAGAACACAAACTGACAAATGTGGTTACGAAAAAAAATTAGAAAAGCTGACCAAAACTGTCAGAGAAAAGCAACAAATTACTTATAAAGGTAAACCCATTAGATTTATAGAAGACTTTTCAACACAAGCTTTAAAGGCCAGGAGAGCATGGAGTAAACTGTTTCAAGCCCTAAAAGAAAACTTCCAACCCAGACTAAAATATTCTACAAAATTATCTCTCAAACTTAATGGAGAAATAAAGACAAAGAAATTTGTCCTTTGACATGAGAAATTCCACGACAAAGAACACTTCAAGAAATTCATAAACACCAAACTAGTGTTCCAAAAAATACTTCAGAATATTCTAGACATAAAAAACACAGCCAATAAAGCTAAAAAGATGGGTAAAATAAATATACCAAACAAGGTGAGTAGTTAAACAAAAAGGGAAAAATAAAGGAATCAACACAGAAGAAGAAAACAAGGACAGGAATAAGTCAATATCTTTCAGTAATACCTCTCAATGTAAATAACCTCAACTCCCCAATTAAAAAGGATATTTTTGCAGACTTGATCAAAACACTAAACCAAAAATGGTCTCTCGCATCTGAGAGACGCATCTTATCCAAAAAGAAATTCATAGACTAAAAACAACAAATAGAAATATTCCATGCACCAGGACCCTGAAAGGAACCAGGGGTAGAAATTTTATTCTCAAAGTAAACTTCAAGCTAAAACTGATTAGACAAGGCAAAAAGGCCACTACATATTATAAGAGAATGATTCAATAGGAAGAGATAATAAGTGTCAATATATATGCACCAAATATCAGTGCACCCAACATCATAAAACAAACACTACTGGACTTAAAAGATCAAACAAACACCAACGTTATCATAGTGGGTGACCTCAATACCCCACTCTCAAAAATAGATCAAATTAAACAAAAATTTTTTTAAAAACCCAAAGAAATATCAGAGCTGAACCACACCTTTGAACAAATGGACTTAATAGATATCTATAGAGCGTTCTATCCTACTACAATAGAATACACATTCTTCTCAGAAGCACACGGAACTTTCTCCAAAATAGACCACATACTAGTCCATAAAGCTTGCTTAAATAAATAAAAAAGAATCAAAATCAGTCTATGTATACTATCAGATGATAGCATGCTGAAACTAGAAATCAATAGCAAAAGGAACTTCCTAAATTTTACAAACATGTGGACATTAAATAACATACATCTGAACACTCAATGTGTCACAGAAAAAATTAAACAATTCCTAGCATCAAAGGATAATGTTAGGGCTGGGGATTTAGCTCAGTGGTTCCACCTCCTGCCTCGCAAGCACAAGGACCCGAGTTCAATCCCTGGTTCCAAAAGAAAAAAACAACAACAAGAAAGGATAATGTTAGTACAACATACCAGAACTTATGTGACCCATGAAAGCAGTCCTCAGAGGGAAGTTTACCACTACAATGCTCACACTAGAAAAACAGAGTGAACTCAAATGAATAACTAATGATATGCCCCCAAATTTTAGAAAAACAAGAACAATCCAATCCCAAACCTAGCTTAAAGAGGGAAATCATAAGGATCAGAGCAGAAATTAACAAAACTGAGACCAAAAAACTACAAAGAATCAATGAATGAAAGAGCTGATTCTTTGAAAGAATAAACAAAATAGACAAATACTTAACTAAACTTAACGAAAGAAGGAAAGAAAAGACCTGCATCAATGCAATTAGATGAAAAATGTGAAAGCAAAACAGACACTACTGAAATCCAGAGGATCATTAGTGATTACTATGAAAAATTGTACTCCAAATAATTGGAGAATCTTGAAGAAATGGACCAATTCCTAGACACATATGTATTACCAAAACTGAATAGAAAAGACATAAAAACTCCAAAGAATCCAATAATAGGCAATGTAATTGAAGCAGTAATAAAAAACCTACCAACTAAGAAAAGCCAAGACCTGATAAATTCACCACTGAATTCTGTAAGACCTTCAGGGAGGATATAATGTCCATACTTGTCAAACTCTTTAATGAAATTGAAAGGGAAGAAGTACTACCAAACTTATGCCTGGAAGCTAGCATTTCCTATTCTAAAATCAGACAAGGACTCAACTAAAAAAGAAAACTACAGGCCAATCTCTTTAATAACACAGACACAAAAATCCTCAACAAGATACTAGCAAATAGAATGCAACAAATCATCAAAATGATTATACATATGACCAAGTAGGCTTGACCAGAGATGCAAGATGGTTTGACACATTGCAAATCAATAAATGCAATGCATCATATAAATAGATGCAAGAATAAAAATCACATGATTATTTTAACTGATGCGGGAAAAGCTTTTGACAAAATCTGACATCCATTTATGATAAAAGCCCTGAAGAAAATAAGCACACGAGGACCTTATCTCAGTCTGGTAAAAAGCCACTTAAGACAAATTAACTCCCCACATAATAGTAAATAAGGAAAAGCTGAAAGCTTTCCATCTAAAATTAGGAACAAGACAAGAATAACCACTGTCACCACCCCTGTTTAGTATAGTACTTGAAACATTAACCAGAGCAATTAGAAAAAAGAAATAAATAAAATTGATATGCAGAAGAAAAGAATAAGTCAAATTATCAAAGTGACATGATTCTTTACATAAAGACCCCCAAAATTCCACCAAAAGACTTTAACTCATAAACAAATTCATCAAGGTAAAAGGATACAAAATCAAACCACAAAAATCAATAGTGAGCCGGGCATGGTGGCTCACACCCGTAATCCCAGCACTCAGGAGGCTGAGGCAGGAGTATCATTGGGAATTCAAGGTCAGCCTGGGGTACATAGCGAGTTCAAGACCACCTTGAACTACATAGTGAGACCCTGTCTAAAAAAACCAAATAAAAAAAAATCAATAGTGTTCTTGTATATCAATAATGAACCTATCAGGGCCGGGGATTTGGTTCAGTGGTTCCACCACCTGCCTCGCAAGTGCAAGGTCCCAAGTTCGATCCCCAGCACCAAAATAATAATAATAACAATAATAATAATAATGAACCAACCAAGGAAATCATTAGGAAAACAATGGCATGAAGAAATATTAAATACTTAGGAATTAACCTAGGCAAAGAATTGAAAGGCCTCTACCACAAAGACTACAGTATTCTTTTTTTTTTTTTTAGAGACTACAGTATTCTTAAAAAGGAGATCAAAGAAGATATCAGAAAATGAAAAGACATTTCTTGTTCCTTGATAAGTGGAACAAATGGTGTCAAAATGGTTATGCTTTGAAAACTGACACGTAGATTTAATGCAATACCAATCAAAATACCAACATCATTCCTCACAGAACTATAGGAAACAATCCTAAAATTTGTATGGAACTTGAAGAGACTCCCAATGGCAAAAGTAATCCTGAAAAAAAGAACAAAGCAGGAGGCATCAAAATCCAAGATTTCAAGTTATATTACAAAGCTACAATGATAAAAACAGCATGGTTGGTTTCGCCGCCTGCTGTGCAAGTGCGAGGACCTGAGTTCAATCCCTGGTACCAAAAAAAACCAAAACAGCATGGTAATGACAAAAATAGACATGTGGATCCGTGGAAGAGAACAGAGGATAAGAAACAACCTCAGGCACATTCAGCCATCTGATCTTTGACAATGGAGCCGAAAATACACACTAGAGGAAAGATAGCCTCTTTAGCAAATGGTGGTGGGAAAACTGGCTGTACACATGCAGAAGATTTCATCTAGACCCACATCTCTCACTGTGTAGTAGACCAAAGTGGATTAAAGATTTAAGTATTGAAAGAGAAACAACCTGCTAGAAGATAAAATAGATAAAATAGACCTCTTGAAGTCATAGATGTGGGCAAGGATTTTCTGAACAGAGCCCCAATTGCACAAGAAATAGTATCAAAAATAAACAAATTAAAAAGCAAACAAATAAACAATTAAGACAAGGAAGAATGAAGAGATGACCTACAGAACGGGAAAAAATTTTTTGCCAACTATTCCTCAGACGGAGGAGTAATATCTAGAATATATAAAGAACTCAAAAAAATTAGACTCCCCCAAATAAAAGATCCAATCAAAAAAGGGGCGATTGAAATGAATACTTTTCAGAAGAAGGACAGATGGTCAATAAATACATGAAAAAAATGTTCAATATCACTGACCATTACAGAAATGCAAATTAAGAGTACTGACATTCTACCTTACTCCAGAAAGAATAGTTATCACAAAGAAATCAAATTTTAGCAAATGCTAGCAAGGCTGTGGGGAAAAAAAGGAACTGTTCTACTTTTTTTTTTTTTGGTACTGGGGATCGAACTCGGGACCTTGTACTTGCGAGGCAGGCACCAGAACCACTGAGCTAAATCCCTGGCCCTGTTCTACATTTTTGTAAGAATGTAAACTAGTACAACCACTATTGAAATCACTATAAGGATTCCTCAAAAAACTAAAAATAGAAATTCCATTTGACGTAGGTATTCCCCTTCTAGGTATCTTCTCACAAGAGTTAAAGACATGCAGTACAATGTATACTCATGTTTATAGCCCCATAATTCAAAGTAGCTAAATCATGCAAGCAGTCTATATATACCCAACAACAGGTGAATGAATAAAGAAAATGTGATATTTGTACACAATGGAGTGCTACTCTGCTATAAAAAAGGTAAATTTGAGGGCCGGGGATTTAGCTCAGTAGTGCCGCCACCTGCCTCGCAAGTGCAAGGTCCCAAGTTTGATCCCTGGTACCCCCCCCAAAAAAGGTAAATTTGAGTCATTTGTAATAAAGTAGATGCATCTTGAGACCATAATGTTAAGTGAAATAAATCAGACACACAAGCCTAACTATTGCATAGTTTCTCTTACACGAGAAACCCAAATATAAATAAATTAAAGAGCAAAATAAAAGATAGACAATAGGAAACAGGGAGATAGATCTTTTGAAAATGGGAAAGGGACAAGAAATGGAGGGAGGAAGGTGGCAGAAGAGGAAGTGGACATAAAAAGAATTAAGATATGTTGTGTACATCCACCAATTCCTCCACAATAAATGCAATCATTATGTACTGCAAAAATGTATTAATGAAAATAAAAATTAATAAAAAGGTTATTGTGTGCTTTGGAAGTATTGGCTAAATAATCCACAAATGGCTGGCTCCATGGAATCACCCAATTAGAGGTTGAAGGGCTAAAGATGGGAAGCTCCAGCTAAAGCATCTTGCCAACAGAGAGGGGCTAGAGCATGGGAATCAGGAATCATGGAAGTAGCACAGGCTATGTGCTTACCTGCCGCCGTCTCTGGAAACTTCCTGTGAAATCCAGCCCTCATAAAGGATTCTCTGTTTCCTCTAATAGACATCTTCTTTGCAACTTGACTAGAATAGAATGAATTTTTGAAACAGTTCTATGGGATTTTGCTCATGGGATGTTGAGACAGCTCAATCAAAATGATACTGAACAAGAGCTGGAGGTGTATCCCAGTGGTAGAACACTTGCCTAGTGTGTGTGAGGCCCTGGGATCTAGCACCATATGAAAAAAAAACCTAAAACATTCAGAACAGGAAAGAAAAAATTATGAGTAGTACCATTTTCTGGATCATTTTCCTGGGCCAGTTCTAACATTATCCACTCTGGAATCTCCTCTTTCCTTTCCTTCACCAGTCACTAAATACCATCATTTCTACCAACTGAATATTCTAGGATGTATGCCTTCTATCCTTGGAGCCTCTCCTTTGGTTTAAGCAGCCTGGCCTGCCCACAGATCCCACTGGCTGACTATCTTTTCATGGTTGTCAGGTGATGGTTCTAAACACAAATCAAGGATTGCCACAAGTTCGAGACCAGCCTGAACTACATAGCAAGACCCTGTCTCAAAAAGCAAACAAACAAACAAAAAAAGCAAACAAAACCCACAAATTTTACTCTCCAAGTTAAATTCTCTAGGGGGTTCCTCACTGCATCAAGGAGAAAAAGTAATTTTCTTCATTTGATACTGAAATCCTACTGAAATGAGGCCTTGCTTCCCTGTCCAGCTTTGTCTTGTGTCCGTAGTTTCCATTCACATAAAACTACTCACAAGTCCTCAAAAGCTGCCTTATGTTTCCTACTTCTCAGCATGAGAGACTGTACCCAAGTATGAGGCCCTGGGTTCAATCCCCAGACCTGCGGGCAGGGGAGGGGCGGAGTGTTGTAACTCCACAATATGCACAGGGCTCCATCTACAGTGTTCCTTATTAATTCAGCAGGAGGCATCTCTCCCCCTCACAATAGCAAGACAGAGCATCCTCAACCAGGGCTGCCCCCTGCTGCCTGGGAGTCTAGCTGGAATGACCAGGCAGTGCTCACAGGCCCATCAATGGGCCCATGCCTGGCACCACCATGTCCTCTTCTACCTGTCTCTGTCTCTGTCATTAGTATGTCACAAGGTGAAGTTAGTATGCATGGTTACTTGATTGAAAGAGAGAAAAAGAGAAGGCAATTTGATTTGCATTACATTGGCAGAATCCTGAATCTTTTTCTGTATCCAAATAATTTAGAACTAAGACAGATCCTTGCAAAAAGCTTCCCAGGGAGTTTGGGGACTCTCATGCTGCTTCCCTTTCCTCTCATTGCTTGTTCACTTTGGCCTTTGTACCTGCTTCTGTCATAGCACATGGCATGCTAGTATACCAGATTTCTTCAATTCCATAAAGGTTACAGATTGCAAGACATCTTTTAATCCTCTAATTAATACTAGATATCTGAATCAGGAGAACCTATAACATTAAGTGGGCTCATGTATTGAGGCATTTGATTTTGGATGCTTTAAAATGTAAAACAGACAAAAATGGAGCATCCATAATTGAGGAAACAAATGATTTTTTACACTCTTTCTCTCCAACAGACTGTGAACTTGGTAGAGCCAGGGACAGTACATTTTTGACCCTCCTCTCCAATCACCCCATGGCTATGCCTGCTGATGTCCTGAATGAAATGTTTCACTTAGAAAATTTTCTAGAAGCTCTCTTGGTTACCATGGTAACCCAAAATTCATTTCACAAGCCTGTGTACCTTGGGGAGCCCTGCTGAGAAAGGCTGCCTGCTGACCTGGACGTGGTGCCATACTGCATATGCTGACCTCCCTTCCTGGCCAAGCAGAACAATGATGGAAATCAAATCCTTGCAGGGAAAATCACCAGGATGACACCTTTGCTAATCAAAAACAGTTTATTTAAAATATTTCTACTGTCTAAAATCTGACCTCACAAAAGTCTTTTCTCAGTGAGCATTAGACAATTTGAACAAAGTTCTCTCAGAGGAGAATTAGGAAATGTATTCTTATGATTCAGGAATTCATTCAACTTCTGTTGAATCCAGTTATGCTCCAAAAGCTTAGAGACTCCACTAAGAAAGAATGCCTACAAATACAATAATTAGTTTCCATTTCTCAGGTGGCTATTCATGCCCCCAGATATTTCACATAGACTCATGTGAAATATGTTCTCAGACCCTTACTGAACATTTTACACAAATTAATTCATTTGAACCTCTTAATAAGCCTAGGAGACAGTTTCTATTGTTATCCAAATTTTACATGAGAGAAAAATTAAGTGTCTTGCCTAAGGCCACACAGATAGTTAGCTATGGAGACAAAATTCAAACCCAGGCTTCCTGGCTCCAGAATTTGTGCTCTTACCCAAGTTGCTATATTGCCTGCCTTTATCTTTTATTAAATTGGACAGATTGGATATTGAGGCTCAGCCAGGCAACATGTCTCCATTGCTTCTCTGCTCCTGATCACATTCTTCCTGAGAAAATCCTGGAAACACTCCTTAGGCTTATTTGAATTGACCTTTCCGTTTTTCACTTGCCCAAACACATACAGTGCATTCATAGGAAATGTATAATGCTTCTCTCAAAGTTATTCTTAAGAGACTAGGAGCCCTGAATCTTTATACACAGATTATTTTGAAGTGATGCTCTAAGCCATGCACTGGCAGTATTGAATATGCAAGCATAATGAGTTCAATTAATTAAAGACAGTGTTTCTTTTAAGATTACAAAATAACTGCTATTTAAAGTGTGAGCCAGTATTTGGAAATACTATAACTCAAATGTTTAAAGCATTTGAATGTATTAGCCTAAGAAGGTGCCCTTGGACTATAGAAGAATGATTGTCTTCTATATACTTGTGAGTAGGGAGAAGAAAAAGAATTTAACATTCTAAAGCTAGAACTACTTTCCCTGGGCCATACCGTGAGTCCTTAATGTGAAATTCTAGAGTGACCAGCCATCCTCACTGGTCTGGGAGTCATCTCTTTTTTTTGTTTTTTTCAGCACTGGATGTCCCTCATGCCAAGGATATACCTCATTCATGGAAAAATTGTGATGATTGGTTACCCTAAAATAAGGACCAGTTATGAATGACAAATTCTAGCAGAAATTCCCTGTTGGATGGAGAAGGGAAACTGAGGATGAGAGATAAAGTCATTCCAAGCAAAGGCCCAGAGATGTGAAATATTATAGTGGGTTGTGGGTGAGATATAAGGTCCCACCTTGGTTTTCAATTGTTGTTAATGAGGAAAGCAAAGTGGGAAATGGGGTAGGAGGGTCTCTGGCCAGATAAGAGGCTGATGGAATTTATTTTTGTGTGTTTTTTTGTACCGGGGATCGAACTTGGGTCCTTGAGCTTACGCAGCAGGCAGCGAAACCACTGAGCTAAATCCCTGGCCCTAGGCTGATGGAATTCGAAATAGGTAGATAGAGCTTTATAAACTGGGTTCGATGCTAAAAAGTTTATCCTCAGATTAAGAAGTTTTTTGGTCCCGAGTTCGATCTCCGGTACCAAAAAAATAAAAGAAGTTTTTTGGTGACTGTGGTCCTTTAGGGTCTCCTTAACTTAAAAACAAAAGAAAACAAAACAAACAGTTTGGTCAGGAGAAAACTCAATATTCTTTAAGGATTTTTACTCAGTTCCTAAAACAATTTGAAAACTATATAACCCCTAGCTCTTGACATTTAAAATTTTTATCATAAGTTTAATCATTGTAAAGGATATGATTCCTTACATTTTATAAATATTGATATTTTAAAATGAACTGTTATATTACTCTTTTAAATGAATTAAATAGAATGTAAACATGAAAGCAATTCAATATTCTCCATAGCAATATCCATTTAAAAATAACATGAACAGGCGGGGGATTTAGCTCAGTAGTTCTGCTGCCTGCTTCACAAGTGCAGGATCCTGAGTTCAATCCCCAGTACCAATAAATAAATAAATAAAATAAATAAATAAATAAATAAATAAGAGCAATTTTGTTTTCACCAAAAAATTTCACATTATTCTTAATCTTTGAACATATATTTCTATTCTACTTTCTCCAGCAACTTTTTTATATTTGAAAGTCTTTCATTGATCACATGTTCATACTTCTGTGCACCACAACTCAGTCCTGTAGTACCAGCTACTCAGGAGGCTAAGGCAAGTTTAAGGCCAGCATGAGCAAATTGAACACTGTCTCAAAATAATATTAAAAAAAAATGACTCGAGATATAGTTTAGTGGTAGAATGCTTGCCTAGCATGCATGAGGTCCTGGATTTAATCCCCAATTCCACTAGGGGAGTAGGAGATTGGGGGGATTGAAATGGAATCTTAACATTTGCTATGACTGCTGTACATTATTTAAAAATCTGTATTAAATTACCATGACAATAATATATGTTCATTGTTGATTAAAATAACAAATATATCACAGACTGAGAAGTAAAATTTACTGAAGATAAATGTATTAATAAGATAGAAGGCCATTTAAAAAATTGGTTCATGAATACATAGATGAAAAATTTTTATTGCTAGAGACAGCACTCAGCATCAATTATATTTATTTTTGTTTGTTTATACATATATGTAAGCCATGAGAAATCTTCATATAAATAAGAAGATAGGAATAAAAGAATAGAAGACATTTTATTATAAAAAATGTACTTAAGGGCTGGGAACTTAGCTCAGTGGTTCTGTCACCTGCCTCGCAAGTGCAAGGACCCAAGTTCGATCCCCGGTAGAAAAAAAAAAAAAAATTTTTCAGCAGCAGGGAGTCTATTTGTCAGGAGTGTAAAGACTGTATTGAAAGACTCAAAACTAAAAGCAGTGTGAACACTTTTGGAAACCTTTATAGTCTGTGAAAGAGATGATAATGGCCTGAACTCAGGCAGGAATAGAAGGGATGGATGGACTTGGAAGGTGTTAAATACAAGGAAAGCATTTATACAACTTAAGTTGTATTTCTCAAGTATTTTGTCACAGCAAGAGAAAGCTAACTAATCAAATTTTCAACAAGGATGCCAAGATCATTCAATGGGGGGAAGAACAGTCCTTTCAACAAATGGTATTGTGAAAAAACCAGAGTTCCATATGCCAAAAAACTGAAATTGGGCCCTGACCTTATACCATATACAAATACATATTAACTCAGTGGATCAAAGACCTGAATGCAAGGGATAAAACTATAAAACTGTTAGTAGAAAACATGGGGACAGCTTCATGATATTGGATTTAACAATGATTTCTTGCCTATAAACCAAAGAGTACAGGCAACTAGAGAAAAAATAGGCCAGTTGGACTTCATGAAAATTAAGTGTCTGTATGCATCAGGAGAGAAAACCAACAAAGTAGAAAGGCAAACTACAGAGTAGGAAAAATACTTGCAAATCATATGTTTGATAATGGATTGATATTCAGATATGTAAGGAACTTCCACAATCCAACAACAAAAAAACAAACAAGTCCTCCTCAAAATAGGCAAAAGATTTCAGTAGATATTTCTCTAAAGAAGATACGTAAGTGTCCAAAAACAAATGAAAAGATACTCACCATCACTAATCATTAAGGAAATGAAAATCAAAACCAAAATGATTTACCACTTCATACCTATCAGGAATGTTGTAATTTAAAACAAAAAACAAGCGAAGCATAGTGGCATATGATGGTAATTCCAGTACTCTGGGAGGCTGAGGCAGGAGGATCCTAAGTTCAAGCCCAGCCTGGGCAACTTAGGGACTTAACAAGACTCTGTCCTAAAATAAATAAAAAAGTATTGGGGATGTAGCTCAGTGTGAAGATCCTGAGTTCAACCCCTAGTACTGAAAAAATATATAATATACTATATTATAATAAATATATGTAAATAAAATATATAATACAATAACAAGTATTGGCAAAGATATGGAGAAATGGAACTCCTGAACATTGCTAGTGGTGTTGTAAAATGGTACAAATAATGTAGAAAATGATATGATGAGTGTTCAAAGCATTAAGAATAGAATTGTCATATACTCCAGAAATTCTACCTCTGGGTATATACTTAAAGACAGACACTCAGATATTTGTACACCCATATTCACAGCAGAATTATTTGTAATGGTCAAAATGTGGGAATAGGGCCAGGGATTTAGCTCAGTGATTCTGCCACCTGCCTCAAAAGTGCAAGGTCCCGAGTTTGATCCCAGGCACCAAAAAAAAAAAAAAAAAAAAAAAAAAAGTGGGAATAAATCAAGTATTCATTGATGGCTGAATATAAAAACAAATGTGAATATATGGAATGAAATATTAATCAACTTTAAAAAGGAAGAAATTTTGAGACATGCTGAAATACAAGGATGTTATGCTAAGTGGAACAAGCCGCTCATGGAAGAAAAGTTCTTCTATGATTCTGTTTATATGGCATACCTAAGTGTGATCAAATTCATTTAGCTGGAAAATAGAATTGTGCCATCAGGGGCCAAGGGTGGAGAACGGGGACTTAGTGTTTAGTGGATATGCAGTTTCAATTGGAGAAGAAAAAAGGTCTGGAGATGAATGGTTGTGACCCATAGCACAACAATGCATAATGATATGAATGTATTTCATGCCACAAAACAACCCACTTAAAGATAGTTAAAATGAAACTCGGCATATAGCTCAGTGGGAGACTCTATGCTTACCATGTGTGAGTCCTCGGGGAAAAGGATTAAAGTGGTATAGTTTATAAATGTGTATATTTGACCACAATAAAAATATCAATTTATAAATACAAACGCATAAACACTTTCAAGCATCCACAGTAGAAAGTACTTTCAGAGAAAAATAAAAAATTCAATCACATGAGGAATCATCAAGGAGGAATCTAAGCAGATGCAGCAGTGAAGCTTATCTACACCAGTGGCACCACTTGGTCCTCACTAGCACTGTGGAGTCCACTAATGTCTGGGTGTACTCCTAGAGGACTTCTGCCCAGGTAATCTGCATGCAACTTTTGGCTACAAGGTCCTTTTTTTGCACCATCATAAACCTTGGAAAAGACAAACTAGCAGTTTCTGCTACGTTCTACATATATCCTCAATACATGCAGTAAGGTCCATATTCCTACTATACCATACAAAGCCTGACTAGGATCAGGAGTGTCAGCTCTGCCCTCACTGTGCTTGTCTATGCCAGGCTGCTCTTTCATTTAGCTGTACTTATGCTAGGTTAGTGCAGAGCTGGCCTGTGAGGCTTTCTCCTCCCATATTTCCAAAGAGTAGAATCCAACTCCCTCTACTTTCAGCTTTCTTCATAGTCTATTTAATAGCCTTCCAGTAATTTCTCCCTGGAATTTGAAGCTTAGAAAGTTAAAGTAAAAAAAAAAAAAAAGAAAGTTAAAGTCATACTATAAGAATCTGCCTGTTTGCCCATTGTCATCTTCTTCTTCTTCTTCTTCTTCTTCTTCTTCTTCTTCTTCTTCTTCTTCTTCTTCTTCTTCTTCTTCTTCTTCTTCTTCTTCTTCTTCTTCTTTCTTCTTCTTCTTCTTCTTCTTCTTTGTTTTTTGGTACCAGGGATCGAACTTGGAACCTCCTGGTTCAGCTTCCCAGAGTGCTGGGACTATAGGCATGTAACCCCATGCCCAGATTATTTCACTTAATTTAAAAGACTATATCAACATGCTGTTCTTTTGTGCACTTTTATGCATATGACCTCCATAGTCAGTGAAATAGATGGACTTGAGCAATAAGGGAATATAATTGTTCCTATAACTGAGTAGTCCAGAATTCTAAGCTGGGTGTTATTCAGCTGCTAACGTTATGGGATCAAGACCACTTTCTCGGTTTCTCAATTATGTTTCCCCACTGTCAGCTCCATTCTCAACAGGTTCTCTCCCTGTAGTCCAAGATGATAGCCAGAGACTCCTGGACTCCTGGACCATATACTTCCCTGTTCACATAGAAGAAAGAATAACACTTCTCCTCCCCCAATTGTTGAACCAAAGTCCTGAGTTTACTTTGGTCAGACTTATTCTTTCTTGATCCTATTGCTGTGGTGACTGTAATAATATTTATTAGCCTAACAGAAATACTATATCTCATATCAATATTCCATTTCTAAGTCAGAAGAGGGGTAGCATTATGTGTCTCCAAAGCACATGGAACATGGGAACAGATGTGGAAAACATTAGCAAGAAATGGAGGAATATGTGTTGGATGGCTAAAAAGAACAAATACCTACCACTTCTGATATCTAACAGACCAAATTTGACTTGCTCCTCAACAAATATTTACAGAAACAACTTAATCTTAGCAACTCTTCCCCACAGTCCACACTTCCCCATTAGGATCTTTGTGACTCCCAATCCTTGCTCTGGGAAATTTTGTTTTAAATATCTTAGTAGTTGCAATTAATAAACCCAGACCTGCCTATCTCCTGGGAGTCTCCTGTTCATACGTGTGCAAATACAAACAAAAGGGAAGTAGGAGGGTTCCTATTACTGGAAGATTATCAATTTTAAAAAGAGGAAAAGTTGGGCTGGGAGTTTAGCTCAGTGGTTCTGGCGCCTACCTCGCAAGCACAAGATCCCGAGTTCAATCCCGAGTATGCACCCCCCCCAAAAGAGGAAAAGTTTATTTTGACTCACACTTTTTGATGTTTCAGTGCATAGTCAGTTGACCCCATTGCTTTTGGGCCTGTGGTGAGGCAGCACAATATGGTGGGAGCACATGGTAGTGTAAAACCATTTGTTTGCCTCATGACCAGGTATGAAAGAAAGGAAGAGGAAGGGGGTGGGGTCCCAATATAGCTTGCAAGGGCATGACACAGTGATTGGAAGACCTCACATTGGGCCCACTTCTTAAAGTTTCCATCATGTCCCAACAATACCAAGTACTAATCATTTAACACATGGCCTTTTGGGAGACATTTAAGACTCAAACTATAGCATCTGAAATGAGAAGATCACCAGAGCTAGAATCCATGGAAGTATTAGGGCACAGGTAGCCCACCCCAGCTTCTTATTTTTGTTCTCTGCTCCTTAATTTAATCATCCTCTCAACCCCATTCCCTCATCTCTCCCTCTCTCTCTCTCCCTCTCTCTCTCTCTCTCTCTCTCTGATGCTGGGGATCAAACTCAGGACCTTGCATATGCAAAGTAAAGTGTTGTTCCACTGAGCTGCAAACCAGCCCTCTCTGCACCTTCTCTAAACATCTTCTCTAAAAGAACAACCAGCCTGCTGCCAAATTTTCTAAATGTGAAGTAACTTCCTTCTCCATTAATCCTCAAAGACTTTTTTCATTTTAATATTCAAAATGTAATCGCTCACACTGGGAATTTTAATACTATATGAAATAATAATAATCAATGTGATAAAAATTAGAGTGAACTCTGCTTCAGCCATAAGGTAGTTTATGAACCATTTTAATTATCTTCAAGGAGATGGGGAAATGCAGACTGGCAGTCTGCCCACACAGCAGGTGGTGTTGGGCACAGATTCCTGACTAGGTCTGGAAGGACTGAGTTCTATTGTTAGCTCTGCTGCTAGGTCACCTGTGAGACCTTGATCAAATCAATTAACTCCTCTGGAACTACCAGTTCCTCAACTTTAGAATAGCACAGTTAAAATTGATATTCTCTAAGCTCTTTCTACCTCCAGCATTCTGATTTTCTAAGAAACTGATTTTATTTTTAATAGTTTGTGAATGTCAAGTTCTTAGTGAAGAGTTTGTATCTTCCTAACACAAGACAGATTGCCATGAGATACTCATTCAGGCTCAATGAGGCAGAGATGTAAATATAGGTAAGAAGCTGCAGAGTGGTCTTGATCTTGGAGGATGATAGCTGAGGTGTGCTCTCTTCAATAAAAAATACTTTAAAAATCCTTGTTAAAGCATGATTAGGAATACATTATTTAGGATTATTGTGATAGGTGTAAAGGTGGTGGAGAGAGATTGGGCTCAACTCTAAATATTGCATGTACAAGTGGGAATTTATAGCTAAGAAGCAGGGCGTTGGTCAGTGGAATAAAAATTACAGAAAGGGGAGTAATGGGTCTGGCTAAGCCAATCTAATCGAATTTTTACTGAAGACAAGCCAGGGTAATGAGACATCACTACGGAGGTGGTAGGCAATGTGAAGACCAATCAGATATTGAGAGTAATCAGATATGAGGGAATTCTAAAATTGAATTTTACAAGCAAAGGCACAAATGGGTCTCAGAAAACTTCAAGAACCTGGTGGAAGTTTGGCCAAACAAAGAATCTTTGTCAGTCTGCTCCCTCCCCTGTAACCTCCAGTGAACCTCAGATAGTAGATACACAATCTTAAGGGGCAGTATAGGCTGAACTTCAGGGATCCTCGTCCTCTTTAGACTGCGGGAAAGTTGAATATTTTAAGTTCACAGGATTCCCTTCAGATGCTTCTCCAGGGACCCAGGCTTCCTTTCTGATCACTTGTTTCTAGAGAAGAGCCCTAACAAGGGTGAAACACTCAAGGTTTTGTCCCAGGTCATCCAAATTAAGAGACAAATAGAAAGCATAAGCTAACTTCACTGTCTCAAAACCTCATTAAAAGTCCAAGAAGGGATTTTAAAAATATATATTATATATAATATAAATATATATATAATATAAATATATATATATATAAATTCATAAGAACAAATAGGAAAGGAAAGGAAATAAGCAAATTTTAGAAGTTAGAAAATGCCCGGACAAAGGCTAAACTGGGGCTGGGGATATAGCTCAGTTGTTCTGGCGCCTGCCTTGCAAATGCAAGATCCCGAGTTCGACCCATAGTACAAATAATAATAATAATAATAATAATAATAATAATGGGGGGGAACAAGTGCTAAACTGGCTTAGTAGTCTGGTTTAACAGATTAGTAAAGTGAATCCTAACTCTGTGATTGTAAAAGATAGGAAGCAACATGATTTACACAGCAAGTCAAAGCTCTCAGAAACTGGTAGCACCAAGCACCTGGCCAAGTGGGGCTAACAAAGAGTTGAGATAAAAGGGATGAAAAGTTCTTTTAAGAAACTATCAGATTCCCAGACGCCTTTCCCAAAATGTGCAGCAAGGTCACCACCTGTCCCTCACCCTATTAGAAGACTGAAGGACTTCCTTCTCAGAGATTTGTTCTTTGGAGAAGAAAAATCTGAGTATCCACACTGAGAGACATCGAGCACAATTGAGAACTGGGAGATGCACATGGAAAACAGGAGCACTATGTGAAGGTTTAAATACTGAATGTTGAAACTACCAGTCCTCTTCTTCCTCTTGGCTCCCAGAATCCTAGTAGCCAGCCCTGTAGCTAGTCAGAGAATTCTTCTCTGAGTATATTGATAAGCCCAAGAGAAACTCCCAGTATAATGTATATAATTGTGTTTCTAACACAATGATTTGCCAACTGATCTGGTAGACCACTGTACAGAGAAATCTGAAATTCACAAGTCCCAATCTATGCTTACACAACTTCCAATTAGCTTTTTATTCCTGATCCTTAAATATAAAAAGAGACCAAAATCATCAAGCATCTGATGAAAGCCTCAGAGAGACCACCAAATAAAATAAATAGATGAAGAATTTTGAGGAAACCAAGACTATCTAGGAAAATGAAAAAAAGATATTTTAAAAAATCATGAAAATCCTCAGAGAGGTAGATATTATATCATTGAGAAAAATATTGTGTTCATCAAAAGGAATATTCAAGGAACACAAAGGGATCCCTGAGAATTCAAAACATGGTAACAAATTAAAACAAACAGTAAAAAGGGTGAAAGAATGTTTTCTTTAATATGGAACAAAAGGAACAGAAATTAAAATGGAATATAAGACAGAAAAGGTAAAAGAAATTAGAAGACCTGATCAGGAAATCCAATAACCAAACAAAGAGTCAAAAAACAAAACAAGAGCCAGGGATTTAGCTCAGTGGTTTTGCTGCCTGCTGCGCAAGCACAAGGACCCAAGTTCTATCCCCATACCAAAAAACCCCCCAAAAACAAAAACAACAACAAAAAAACCAAAACAGAGAAAACAACGAGGAGGAAATAATCCTTGAAATAATAGGAGTTTAGGGGCCAGGGATTTAGCTCAGTGGTGCCGCTGCCTGCTTCACAAGCGCAAGGTTCCAAGTTCGATCTCTGGTGCAAAAAAAAAAAAGGAGTTGGATATTGGATGTGTTTAAAGAGTACTTACCCAGCACAGTATTCACAAGGCATATCTTAGTGAAATTTTAGAACCCTGCGGATAAATAGAACATTTTCAAACTTCTAGAAAGAAAATAAAGACAAAACATTAAAAAGAAGGTCATAAAAATCAGGAATTAGAATTGGGGGGGTTCTTGTCAAACTTCTCCCATGTGCTCAGAGATTTCAATAAAAATTTCAGGGCTCTATCCTTTTTTTTTTTTCGTACTGGGGATTGAACTCAGCACCTTGTGCTTGAGAGGCAGGCTTGGTGCCACTGAGCTAAATCCCCAGCTTGGGGTCTATTCTTAAGTATGAGCCAAAGATAGAGCTAAAGAAAATTTGAAAATAATGATTGAAAGATTGAACACAGTTCCTCCCTTCCCCACCACTCACTGAGGAGCCAGTGGGATGGGTGGAGCCAGAGCAAGAATCTGCCTGCTCAGACATTCATCCCTTAGTCTTCCCATGTTCTCCACCTCCCCACTTCTCCCTATTCGCCACTACAATCATCTCTGTCTTTCTGTCTTTCTGTCTGTCTTTCTTTCTCTCTCTGCCTTTTTCTCCCCACACACAAGCTTGATTTAAAGACATGCAACATGCTACTTTTCTTGAGAGCAAACGTTGTTAATTATGGTCCTACCCAAGAAATAGGCAAAAATCCCAAGAGCTCAATCCTTGCCAATAGGGAGCTGAACCTCTTTCTGGACAAAGAGTCAGACTAGATTTAGTGACAAATTCTAAATTGGTATGAGAATTTCCTATTTCCTTGAAGCATAATGCTCCATTGATTGCAAGCTGAGTCATATACCGAGCCTGCTTCTCACACTGTCAGCGGGAAGTATAATTCCTGAATTATTCCCAGCAGACTTTTATAGATTTTTCAGTCTGTTGAGCTACAAAAGATAACCAAAGTCTTTTTATTTTTCTCCTGAAGACCTTCAATAAATCTCAATCTCAATGGCTAAGTCATTGAACATAATTATATACACCACACTGGGAGTAATCTACATAAAAGCAAGACTTGAGGTAATGAGGATAAAAAAATCTGAGTCAATTTGTACAGAAACAAAGAACAGAAAGCTGAGGGCTGGAGTTCTACTTTCCACATTGTTTCTGTTAGGAGATATAAGGATGAAAAATAATTATTCAAGGGGATAGGGGGGTCAAAGAAGGGAATGAGAAGCAGATTAAGATACCAGGATAAGAATCAAAGAGAATACTTCAAGAAAGGTGGTGAGTAGAGTAAAAAATGTATGGGACACCAAGAAGAAGGAATGTAGCATTTAGTGTCCTGCCCATACACTCTTAGGTCTTGTAGTTATAAAGCAGGATTCTTGACTCCTACTTTCTGAGGAACTTTGGCAGCTGGCTCTAATCTGCCTCAGCAGTGTTAAGCCACAAGTACTAGGGAATTAATACTTTCCCATCCTCACTCTAACACAGAAGCCAACAACAAAGGGCTATTTAGCGTTGGTATATTAAATACCTCATATCCTTCATCACTTAGGATAACACTGAGAACATTCTGTAGACTAACTCCTAGAGTTCTCTTTTCTTTCTTACTCTCCTATACTCCTACTGGTACTTCCTTGTATCATATCCAAAAGACTGGGCTGAGAAAGAGCCAATGATGAGATAGCCTGAAGATTCTTGAGAAATCAAAAGCAGTAGAATGAAAAAGGCAGAAACCACACTGCTGGATTCTAGGATGAGGGTTGAGATGAAGAATTGGAGACAGAATGGAAAATGAAGGACCCTAGTTAGCAAGACAGACTCCAAATTGCTGCTTGACCCACCTGCCTGCCCTTTAAATAAACTCAGAAGGGGGAAGCTTAAAAACCTCTTCCCCTTAGAAAGTCTCTTTAGAAACAATTACCACAGGACGTTCCGCTTCTGTACCTTTCTCTTGCTTTGCTAGTTCTATCCCTTAGAGGGGCCTGGAAACTGTTGGCCTCAAAGGTTTATAAAACATGTTTGTCTCCCCGCCGATGCTTGGCTCGGGTCCCGGCCAGTAATAAACTCCTGTGTGGATTTAATATAGGTCTCTGGTTGGTTTTCTCTCGCTGGGTCTAACAGAAAACATCTCTTTCAAGAAGTTTAGCACTTAGAGGAAGGAAAGAAACAGGGAAGTCACTAATATAACTGTCAGATTGAGCAAATATTTTGTTTGTTTGCATCTACTAGGAGAAAGCCTGAAATACTTTTAGACATTTGGCTCTAGGACAGTTTATGTCTTTCTGGAAGTCCTCTTCCTTCTTCAGGTTCTTTTCATTTGTATCTTTCTCTCTCTCTCTCTCTTTTTTTTTTGGTACAGGTGATCGAACTTGGGACCTTGTGCTTGTGAGGCAGACGCAGGAGCCACTGAGCTAAATCCCTGGCCCCTGTATCTCTCTTCTATTAGCTCATTGGCTGGTTTGTGTTCTTTGCTCAGGCTTAAATTTTTATTTTTCTGATGATTCTGCATTTGTCACTCTTCTTACCTCTTTCTACATCTTCTCTCTGGGTAATTTAAAGCTCTTTGATGACACCTATTCATTACTGATACTGCATCTTTAACCCACTCCCCTTTCCTGGGCTCTAGACTAACATGTAGGGGCTACCTTGTAACTATTCCAGTCTATCAAGGTCCTTCAAATTAATCATGGAAAATTTGAACTTGCCATCTTCTCTTCAAATTCTTTTTTCTCTCCAAATTCTTTTTCTTTGTATGTGACTGGTGAATAGGAGTTCCATTTATCTAGTTACCCATGTCAGAAAAGTGATACTTATCCTGAACCATACTTTCTCTTGTCAGCTTCATTTAGTCATTAAAAGGAAGAGAAATAATTTGTTGGCTTATCGTTTCAGAATTTTCAGTTCATGGTCACTTGGGCTGTTGTTTCTGGGTCTGTGGGGAGGCAGAACATCATGGTGAATGATGAAGAGGTGTAGCAAAGAAAAGCTGCTCACGTCATGGTGAGGAAAGAGAGCAAGAGCCAAGAGAAAAAGAGACAAGGATGAGAAAGAGAACTCTAGGAGTTAGTCTACAGAATGTTCTCAGTGTTATCCTAAGTCATGAAGGATATGAGGTATTTAATATACCAACTCCAGATGGCCCTTGGTTGTGGGCTTCTGCATCAGAGTGAGGATGGGCTTCTGGATCAGAGACAGTGATGAGAAGGAGAGGGAGGCAGAGATGGAGGGAAAGTAAGGGGAGAGACATAAAGAGGGACAGAGAGAGAATATGAGATAGTGATAGAGAGAATGAGAGAAAGAAAGGAAGGAGGCAAGATATACCCTTCCAGATCGTGCCCCCAGTGACATACTTGTGTCCCACTGGGTCTTACCTCCTGTGCTTTCTGCCACCTCCCAAGAGTCCATTAAATTACAAACCCATAGATGAATTAGTCCATTGATCAGGTCAGATCCTTCGTGAGCCAATAACATCTTCAAATCCCCACCTCTGAACATTGCTGCATTGGGGACCAAGCCTTCAACACATGAGCTTTAGGGGGACATTTCAGATCCAAATCATAGTAGCCCTGTATGTGAGGGTTTAATTCTGGTTCTTTGTTCTATTCCATTGGTCTACATTGTGTCTTTGTGCCAGTACCACACTATTTTGACTACTGTAACTTTGCAATACGTTTTGAGATTAGGAAGTATGAGAGCTCCAGTCATTCTTCTCTGTCTTTAAAACTGTTTTTCCTTTCAGTATGGAGATACTTCAAAGAACTAGGATTAGTGGTCCCATTTGACCCAGCTATTCCCCTGCTGGATCTCTTCCCAAAAGAATTAAAAGAATCATACCATAGTGATATATGTGCATCCATGTTTATAGAGGCACAGTTTGTAATAGCTAAACCTTGGAAACAGACCAAATGCCCATCAACTGGAAACTGGATAAAGAAGATGTGGGGTTTTTTTATAAAATGGAGTACTACTCAGCCATAAAGAATGAGAAACTAGAGACATTTATAGCTAAATGGATGAATATTGAGGACATACTCTTAAGTGAAATAAATAGGACACAAATGTGTAAATACCAATAGTTTCTCTGGTGTGAGAAACTGAAAGTGTAAATAAGGATTAAAATGATTAAAACAAATAATTGATAATTTGAAAAAGGAAGAAAAGGTCCAAAAGGGTAGGGGAAGTGGGAGGGGAAGGGGAAGGGAAAGAGGGGAGAGGAAAGATTATGAGAAAAGGAAAAAACAGAAACAAAGTCTTTGTAAATAGGAAGTGGGAAGGGGGTGAAGGGAGCACAGGGAATGGGGAAAAATAAGATCCAAGATATATCATGTATAGGTTCAAGCACCCAATGAGAAATGTAAACATATTGTATACCTAAAATGTACCAATAAAAGAATTTAAGCAAAAAACAAAACAAAACTGTTTTTCTTATTCAGGGTTGCCTAAAGTTCCATGAATTTTAGAATGGATATATCTATTTCTGCAAAAAAATTCTTTCTGGAATTTTCAGAGACTGTGTTAAATCTATAGATCTCTTTGTGTTGTACTGATATCTTTAATTTCTTTCGGTAATGTTTCATAGTTTTCGATTTGTAGGCTTTTGTCTCCTTGACTAAGTTTATTGCCTAAATGTTATTCTTTTAAAATTTATTGTAAATAACATTGTTTCCTTCATTTCCTTTTCTGATTGTTTGTTGTTAGTCTACAGAAAAGCAACTGATTTTCTATTTTTGGCTTTGTTTCTACACGTTTGCTGAATTCCTTTATTAGATCTAACAGTGTGAGTGTGTGTGTGTGTGTGTGTGTGTGTGTGCGCGCGTGCGGTATTTAGGGTTTTATGCATATAAGAGCATGCTGTCTGTGAACAGAGGCAACTTTACTTGTATCTTTTCATGGTAGATTTAAAAAATTGTTTTCTTGCTTAGTGACTCTGTCTAGGACTTTAGTACCATGTTGAACAGAAATGGCAAAAGAAACCATCCATCTCTTGTTCCTGAGGAAAAGCACTCAATGTTTCATCATTCAGTATGATATTTATTGTAATCTTTTTCATATGTAGCCTTTATCACCTTGGGGTAATTTTCTTCTGTTCTAGTTGATGAGTGTTTTTATTCTTTTTTTTTTTTTTGTACCAGGAATCGAACTCGGGACCTTGCGCTTGCGAGGCAGGCGGTAGAACCACTGAGCCAAATCCTCGGCCCTGATGAGTGTTTTTAAAATCACAGATGCATTTGCATTTTTTTTTGGTACCAGGATCGAACTCAGGACCTTGCACTTGTAAGGCAGGGGGCAGCACCACTGAGCTAAATCCCCAGCCTACATCTGCAGTTTTAATAATCAGAAATTTCTAATAATGATAGATCCCATTGCTATTTTTTTAAAAAATGAAAGATTAGGCTGGGGACTTAGCTCAGTGGTTCCACTGTCTGCCTCACAAGCGCAAGGTCCCGAGTTCGATCCCCAGTACCAAAAAAAAAGAAAAAAAAATTATCAGCTTTGGATTTACATTTTCTTGTAGTTTCTGAAGCTGAATTAATAACTACTCTCTTTGGGCTATACACAGTGTGGTCAAAAATATGGTGAATGTTTAAATTTAAACTATTTATTACAATAAAAGACACTGCCATTAATGCCCCTCAGAATACTCCCCCTCATTTAAAACAAACATCATTTTTGCCACTTTCTGAAGAAATTCTGAAGTTCTCTTTCCTGAGTGTCTTTGGTTGTGTTATCATGGCTGCCTTGATATCCAGAAGTGATTCAAAACATTTATTTTTCATGGTCATTTTGACTTTGGGGAAGAGGTAGGAGTTGCATGGTGCCAGATTCAATGAATAAGGCAAATTAAGGACACACTGTAATGTTTTTATTTGATAGAAATTGCCATACTAGAAGTGGTGTGTGACATGGAATGTTGTCATGATAGAGGGTAAAACCATTTCCTCATTTTTCAGGCTATTTTCTATGCAAAGTGATTCTTAAACACTCTAAGCCCTTATACTATTCAGTGTTCACCCTAGCTTTTCTGCTTACAAACTCAGCTTGCACAATTCCATAAAGGTAAAAATAACACAGTCAATATCATCTTGATATTGGTTCTTGATTACACAAGGAAAACAGTGATTTTCTGAATCTTGATCTCAGGATCAAAACCATAGGCCCAAGTTTTATTTTCTCTGATGACATCTCTTAAAAAGCCGGAATCTGAAGTGCATGATCATGCAACTCCAATGAAGTGTGTTGCTTGTAACCTGTGACTTATGGCACACTTTAAAACACACCTTCTCTCAATTGTAGCTCACAACTGACTGACTGCACAGAACAGGTTGAAACTTGTCACACACCATTTCTCTGCTACTAGTGTGTCTGCTTGGACATTAATTCTATTTGCAAACAGCCATACCTGGGGGTCCCTTTGGATAAATTTTACCAGGTATTGTCTTGGGTTGTATGGTGGCTTTTTGTTTTTGTTTCTATTTCTTGACTGGAGTGACAAAACTCAATCTAGTCAAACCAGTGTGTTTATTTTTAGAAGCCTGAGAAGTAAGTGGTCATGTCCTGGATTCAGACCAAGTTGATACAAGAAGCAACTTAATGACCATTACTCATTCTGTTGCTCTTTTGTTTTTCTGTTGAGAAACATTCTTTAGGTTTTCTCCAGAAACAATTGGTGACTATCAACAGAGAATTGCACGACTCAGAAGCTTCTTCATAAGCACATTTATCAGATTCTGTGCCCAGGACTCTCTTAAGTGTCCTAAGAATACTGACTCATTCAAAAGCAGCCAGCAGTTAGGAAAACACCAGCACTTGCCCCATAAAGATCTAGATGTTGCCCCATGTTACTGGGAGTCCAGCCAGAGCCCTGAATCTGGGCTCTGACTATCTGGATTTGTTTACCTGCCCACCATTAAGAGTATGAGAAAAGCCCATGAAAGTAGAAGAATTAGTTTATTTATAATTAGACTATATTGGGAGAGCAGCAAGTCCATTCCCCTCAAACATACAGAAGCAATTGAACTTATAGAAGTGGTAGCATAAAAGCCAGGAAATATTCATTTGTAGATTCTGCCAGACTTTGGCCCACCAGTGGACTGAGAAAAACATTGAAAATCTGTTTTTTCTGAAATGTCATTGGGACCAAGGCTGGAGGTGGCAGTTGTTGCTGTCAGCATGAGGAATCTGGGCAAACAGTTTAGCTTTAAAAATCCTAATTTTTAAAGCTCCATTACAATTTCTTGGTTTCACCCACATCAAGAGGCATCCATAATTTTCTTATACTGGACATTGTGGGATGATCCCCATCTCTTTTGTGAACACATTGGTTATGAATTTATGGTCTAAATTCTACTCTTAGGTCTATTCAAATTGTTTTGGGGATCTGTGAGCTATGGGCTCAGTGGAAAGATCACCTAACATGATGGCTGCCTAGCTAGGTAGCCAGCTAGCTAGCTAGCTAGCATGGGTCCTTGCTTCAGTGATAACAGAAATTAAAACTGAAGCAATCAGTTTTAATAAATCTACAGGAAAAGGCCTTTGATTAAAAAGTAAGAGAAAATAAAGGGGAGGGAGCCACTGCTCTCAGAAAGATCAAGGCAGCCACCTAACAAAGGAAAGGGAGAGAAAATAGAAAAGGGGCTTCAGTTAGAAGAACTGAAGGGGGTACAGGTCTGAAGAGAAGGATTATTCTACCCCACCAACAACAGAGAGGGACTAGCTTTATGGGGTGCTATGGTGGCCTGGATTCTGATTGATCATTATCTCAATTCTGGTTTCCTGGCTCTGGAGGAATCCTTATGGCTTGAGGGGTAATTCATTTTCCTTGATATAATTGGTCTTCCTTGGAAAGAGTAACTTCATCATGGGGTGATCAGAACGCTCCTCTTTTCCTTGAATCCTGGATTGCAGGTTTAGGACAATATCCCTTGAGACTTCTAGGCATTGGTCCAGTGGTGTTGGAACTGAATGTTTCAAAAGCTAGTAATTGTATAAGCCTGAAAATCCTGAAAATTGCTTTAATTAACTATCTTGATGTCCTTAGTGGGGGTGGGGGTGAGATAGCCTAGGTAAATTTAGGGCTAATAAACCCTGTATTATTGTAACAGCTAAGTTAGGTAGAAATATTATAGGCAGACAGGGATAGTCCCTCAAGAGAGTCAATACAAAAGATGAAAACACATTACAACTGTGGCTGGAGATGCATCTGTTGGAGGCGAGGCCTCAAGATAATAGCTGGGTGTGGTAGCACCTGTTTGTAGTCCCAGCACTCGGGAGGCTGAGGCAGGAGGATTGCTGTGAGTTCAAGGCCAGGCTGGGCTACACAGTGAGTTCAAGGCCAGCCTGAACTACAGAGCCAGACCGTGTATTAAAAAAAAAAAAAAGGCAAAAATTTTGTTCCTATTTTTCATTTTCTCATATTAATCCCATTCCCTTCTATCCTTTCCCCTAGCCCTCCCACTTCCTTCCCCTTTGCCCCTTTTCTTCCTATTTCACATGATCTATTATACATTTAGTCCTTATTTACACTTTCAGTTTCTCACACCAGAGAAACTATTCGGTATTTACACATCTGTGTCCTATTTATTTCACTTAAGAGTATTGCCTCAATGTGCATCCACTTAGCTATAAATGTCTCTAATTTCTCATTTTTTATGGCTGAGTAGTACTCCATTTTATAAAAAAACCACATTTTCTTTATCCAGTCTCCAATTGATGGGCATTTGGGCTGTTTCCAAGTTTTAGCTATTACAAACTGCCCTGCTGTGGACATGGGCACACATATATCACTGTGGTATGATTCTTTGTAAATAGGGAGGGCTGGAGGGGTTGAAGGGAGGGCTGGGCAAGGGTGAAAAACAAGAACCAAGAGAGGCTATGTAAAGGTGCAAATTTCCAATGATGAATGTCATTATATTGTATACCTAAAATGTACCAATTATTAGAATGAATAATCGATAATGTAAAATAGGAATAAAAGGTCCAAAGGGGTAGGGGTAGTGGGAGGCACAGGGGAAAGGAAAGAAGGGAAAGGAAAAAATGATGAGAAATGGAAAAAATGGAAATAAAGTCTTTGTAAATAGGGAAGGGTAGAGGGCGTGAAGGGAGGGCTAGGAATGGGGAAAAAATAAGAACCAAGATGCATTATATAAAGGTACAATTCCCAATGAGAAATGTAATTGTGTTGTATACCTACAATGTACCAATAAAAGAATTTAATACAAAAAAAAAAAAAAGATAACGGCAAAATGATCCGCCTACACCTACTACTTCCCCAAGGGATAAGATAAGTGATAATACCTGGCTCAATAAAATCTAGATAGACATCAGTCACCCTGGTAGGTGACCGAGACCTCTAGATCCATCCTTTTCTAAAGAAGTTCATTGTTCTTTCCATATACACTTGCTATATGATTTGCTTCCCCACTGGAACAATATTATCCAAGTGGCTGTAATGCAGAAGTTTTAAACTTTTAGGCCTTCAAGCCTTAAGAATTCTCACAGGCCCTTATTTTATTCCTATATACCCAGAAACAACCCCTCCCAATGAGTGATATTTTATATACTCACTATGTAAGCCATCACAATATCTATCTCCTGTTAGCTTTTGTAGTCACAATATGTATTGTTTTTGTTTTTTTGTTTTTTGGTACTGGGGATCGAACTTGGGACCTTGCGCTTGCGAGGCATCAGTGGCAGAACCACTGAGCTAAATCCCAGCCCCACAATATGTATTGTTATGTCCTCTCTGTTAGCCTTAAAAATGTATCCAATTACCCTCAACACTTCACAACATGCGTCCTGTTGTGTTATGCTATGTGAATATCCTCTTCCTAAAGAAAGCCCCAACCTCAATACAGTTACATTATCACTCATCCCAAGCCCACCTCAACTTAAACTACTGTATAAAACTCCCCCGCTTTAAAATATTTTTTATTTTTATTTATTTTATTATTTTTTTTTTAATTTTTATTTTTTAGGTCCAAGTCTTTATAGAGTACCTAGCTCCACTGGGCCAGCTGGTCAAATAAAATCTTGGCTTTCTTCCATATCTTTTGAGATCCAGTACAAATTTCCTACAAAAGCTATACTTATAAAAATCGTATTGGTTAATCATAATTTTGTCCCATATTGTACCTACCTTGTTATTACTCTATAAAATTTCCCTTATAAAGTGCGGTCCCTGGCAACCCATTTGGGTCCCCTCCTGTCTCTTGGGAGCAAAAATATCTCTCTCAATAAATATTTCCTCTTTTTTTTTTTTTTTTTTTTGCAACGGGGGTCTCACTATGCAGCCCAGACAAGTCTTGAGCTCCTGATGATCCTCCTGCCTCAGCTTTCTGAGTACTAGGATTACAGGTGTGTACCACCACACTCAGCATATGTCCTACTCTTAATCTCTGTTTTTCTTTAAAATTCATTCTTCAATTTTGGGGACCACGAACTCAGCGTATCTGATATCTAGCAGGTTGGGAGTTAAATTATTTCCCCTATATAATTTAGAAGTTCTATATTAGTATTACCAATACTCCATAAGCGATTAAAATGCTTGTATATAGAGCTGAGCAGGAATTTGATTCAAAATGTTAAGGTAATAAAGGAGACAAAAGATGAAGGCAGGGCCGGGGATTCAGCTCAGGGGTTCCGCTGCCTACCTCACAAGCACAAGGTCCCAAGTTCAGTTCGATCCCCAGTATCAAAAAAAAAACAAAACAAAAAAAGATGAAGGCAGAGATGCCAAGCTTTATTCTGTTTTTAGCTACTCATTGAGCATCTGCAGGTTCAGCCTCTAGGTTCCTGTTATACTAGGAGACACGTCACCTTTTAAAAGTCCTATGTTTTTCTATCTTTTTTCCTCACGATCTTGCCAACCACAATGAACTAAAATCTATTATTAGTGTACCGGAAATGTAGGGAGAAGATGGAATAATTGAGGAAAGTTTAATAAAGGGACTATTTTTTAAAGAGTGGAGAGTGTTGAAGGAAATCTCTGGGAGCCATTACTAGCCTCAGGCCTGAAGGGCAAGGGCAGCTAAAGTTAAGGCAGCAGAGAACTGAGGAGTGGACACTAAAAGAGTAGGCTGCTGGGAGTGAAGGTGAAATACTGATTAATATCTTGACCCCTGACCTGCAAGTGCCTCCCACTTGGCAAAACCAACTGAAAGTCAAAGGACAGTTGATGCAAAGATGAGTCCCAATTCACAGAACAGGGTGGAGAGAGGATCTGAAGAGACAGAGGAAAAACCAGCAGGAAATGCCTGACTATTCCCTCACCTAGCACTCTAGTACAAATCTTGCCCTTTTTTCCCTAGCCTGGGGTCATGGGCTTTCTGCCTGTCCCCTTTATCCATTTAATCCACTACTTTGGTGACCAGATCTGTTTTCAAGAGACTATATTCATTTGGTCTGATATTGGGCTATATAGACCCGGGTCAATGTATTAGCTCTTCAGTGTCAAGATCCTTCTCTTAAAGACTTCATTTATAAAATGTCCAGCGGACTCAGGGATGTCCAAAGACCTTTGCAGACTATGATGTGCTGATGCTGGACACAATTTAAAAAATCAAGAATCGACTTCAAAACGCAAACGATTGGCTGGAAATGAACTACCTCCTTGACCCCTTACAGAGTACCACGTTGATAGAGGATTGCTTCAAACCCCGCCATCTCCAAAGGTCGTTAGCTAAAGAAGCCGGGCAGGTGGTTCACCGAGCCTTCCACTACTCGGCCACATGCTGAGTAGAGGAAGTTCCTCAGCCCAGGCTCCAAGGCTGGACGTCTCTGGCGGTCTTCGACTCCCGCCCCGCCCGGAAGGGGTGGGGGTGGGGGTGGGGCAGAGGAGAGCGCAGGCGCAGTGTCCTCGCCACTGGCGCCCCTCTTGCTGCTTACGGCTCCCGGCAGCCTCAGCAGAGCGCTCGGCGGCTGCAGCTGGCTAGGAGGCTGGACTAAGTGCCCCGCATGCAGCAGACCCTCTAGAGCCCGGGGCGCGCCTTCCTCGCAGCAACGCACAGGTAATCGAGCCCCTGCGGCCGGCTGGGACCTGTACCCTTCCTGCCGGGCAGCCCCGCCGGGAAAGGACGGGCGCGCACCCCGGACTCACTACTTGCTTTTAAAAAGCCTTAACAACTAAGAGGCAGAGCCACCTTTTGGGGGTAAGAATTGGGCTGCGGGGTGAAGCGTCCCGCCCCCTTTGCAAACCCCGAGTTATTTTCGCTGCTTTTCTGCAAAACCCGAACCCTGGGTCGGTAAGGTCAGCATCACCCCCAGCCTGGTTCCCCATTTTCTGCCTCGTCTCATTTCCGGGCCCTCCCCCAGCCTCCAGGATAAAGGTCTGGGGCTACCCCCAACCCCCACCCCCACAGCCAGGCTGAGTCCCTGTAGCATTATGGATCCATTTCTAGTATAACTTTAAAAAAATGCTTGGTTTGGGGAATATGGCCAAGAATGTTTATGTGCCGCTACTCGTGTCGCATGTCCATGACTCTTGAACGCCAGTATGTTAGGGTGGAGATTTTCGCGGCAGGTAACCTTCTTTCCTTAAGGAGAGGCGAGGGTGAGGGCTAGGGCGAGGGGCGGAGGCCGAAAGGCCTCGCTATGGCCGAGCGCAGGGGGAGGCTCAGGGAGAGTCTGCTCTGCCTCCTCAGCCCCCAGAGGGCAGCAGGAATCTCCACCCCTGATGGTCCTCTGGATATAGACTTCTTCTACGCCATGGGCATGCATTTGGGCTCATTTGAAAGAAGAGAGAAAAAAAGGTCGGTCGGGAGGGCAGGCAGGAGACCTCCATCTGCGTCTGGGCTTTCACCCGGCTCCACGAGGAGCTAGACGGAAAGTTCCAGACCAGCGACGAGGGAGGCCCAGAGATAGCAACGTGTCCCGAGCAAAGTACAGGGCCGGGGCGGCTCCGGAGGGGCGATTATGCCGCTGTTTCCAGGGTGAAGACTTGGATCAGGGATGCCCGTGTCCGTGGTGCTGAAGTGCCTCATTAGCCGTCCTCAGCTGGCTTCCGGGACCTCCACCTGCCCTGTCCTTCTGCTGGACTCCTTTGCCAAAAATCGCCCATTTCCAAGGCAGGTGGACATAGTGGAGCCAACCAGACACTGAAACTCATTGCAGATGGTTTTGATACTGGTTTCCTGAAGATGACATTGATGGCAAGTTTGGCTCCCCTTGGAGGTGCGGATAAAGCATGTGCATAGCAGATTTGATTATCTACATGAAAGTATATACTGAGCATAATAGGCACCCTCACATACGTATGTAGGAGACACGTACGTATGTGTATATGCACATAAGCAGTGCACATCACTTCAAAGTCATCGCGCACCATAGACACACATTTTACAAAACTTTTGCAGTCTATTTTTATTTTTTGGACACCTCTAATGTTTCTGGATTCTGTAGTACTATTAATTTTCACAATCCAGGCCTGGAGCCTGTGGATTGAAGTGTTTTATATTTGGCTGAGCAACTGAGTATACACATTTATATTCCAGGAAAAAAGCTAGTCTAGAGGGGCTGGGGCTCTACCCCAAAGGTAGAGCACCTACTTAGCTTGCTTAGTTAGGCCTTGTGCTGGTCCTCAGCACCATCAAAAACAAAAACAAACAATAGCAACAAAAACCCCCCACCAAACCTACCCTAGAAAGATGTAAAACTGATATTGATATATATATAAAAGATCCCTAAAGGAAGCTTAAGCAAAATGTAAATTTTAATACAATGTTTAGTTAATAACTGACAGTTTCAAATATATGGATGGTATATGGTTTGTGAAGTTGTTGTTTTGTTTTGTTCTGTTGACACAGGGTCTTGCTCTGAGATCCAGGCTTTAAATTGATGGTTCAAAGGATAGACACTTTTTATTTTTTGTGTTGTTCTGTTTTGTTTTGTTTTGGTACCAGGGACTTTGCACTTTCGAGGCAGATGTGGCACCACTGAGCTAAATTCCTAGCCCGACACATTTTATTTTTGATACATTAATTTGTTCACTTATTTGTTCAGTAGTTTCTTTCCTTTCTTCTACTTTATATTATTCTCAGCATCTACAACACTGCCACATATATGGGTATTCAAGAAACATTTATTGGAGGAATACTATTTCTAGATCATACTAAAGAAAATGTATGCCGTGATAATCCCAGCTACACAGGAGCTGAGGCAGAAGGATTGCAAGTTCAAGACCAGCTTGGGCAATTTGGTGAGACACTGTCTCAAAAAACTAAAAATACTGGCATCAGTTTACTACCCACACTGAATTCAGTAAGGGGAAATTTGTTCTCCTAGTTTGCTCTGTGAACTTAAAACTCACTAATGAATTAACAATACTAATCACTGAGGTACCAGAATTTCTTAATACTCCCATTCACTTTTCCCATGAAAAGCTTTAAATATAACTCTAATAAAAAAATAAAGTTCTCAAGGCAAACTTTCAGCATAATTTACAGAAGCAGATTTAAATAGAAGTCAATAACCAATCTAATCCTAAAAAATATACTTAAGTAGGAGTGATGCTGAAGTGGCATTAGGAGTCCCATGTGCGCAGGGACACCCCAGACAAAAAGAGTGAAACTGTCTCTTTATTCACAAATTTTGACATGTTCATATTTGAATTAAGGGGAGAAGAGAGGGGTTCATGTTAATGTTTTCTGTTTGTTTGGAGTGGGTCTGAACTACTCCAGAGATTTCAGAGTGACTTCAGGGCTAGAGTGGCCATTTATAGGAAAATCAGCCCTGAATTTGAGGGAAGGAGGTGAAATCACTCTGCAAGTACTACTGCCCCTTTAGCAAGTAGATGAGTCCATTGTGGAGAGAGTCAGGACGCTCCTGTTTCAAGTTTCTCTAAACACGCTGTGCCATGGCCCTTAAAGTGTAAACGCAAAGGGTCTATTATAGATAGAAATCAGAAATCAGGTCTGTTCACCAAATTTCAAAGTGATGTTTACTAAATGTTTTGCCCACATATAAAGAAGCTATAGTGGGTAGATTAGAGATCATTATATTATTAATTTAATGTCTTCATCATTGGCTCTTTTGCATGCTTTAACCTGGCTAATATAAATTTGGTTTTTTCCTCTCTATCCAAAAGCTTTGTTTCTAATAGTATTTTATGACAATGTTGTAAAGTTCAGCTATATCAATAAAAAACAAGTTTAGACAGTAAAAAAATAAATAAAAATAAAAAGAATAAAAAGGACTGTGTAGCTCAGTGGTAAAGCACTTGCCTGGCATGCAAGAGTCCCTGAATTTGATCCCTAGTGTCACACTAGTAAGTAAAGAAATAAATACCAGTAAACACCACTATCAACATTAAAGTATCCCCATACTTTTTAAAATTAGATTTTACTAAAGTATTTTCCAGTTGGGCAGACAAAAAAGAATGTCTGTTCATATATTTGTTTGCTATATTTATTTCTTGTTTTATACCTTGCTAACTTTATCTTTTGCTGGGGTGCTTATAATATTTTTTAATTTATGAAAGCTCATTGTACATTTTTTGCATTTTTTTCTTTTTTTCTTTTTAAACTTTGTATATAGTATTTTAAAGTGTATAAAAATTCAAATTTTATATATTAAAACATTTTTTTCCTTTATAGTTTTTGACATTTACATCAGTCTTGCATCCCTTTATAATAATAATAAACCATAGTTATGGTTTTATAAAAATATTATATTTTAGTCTGTAGGATTATTCTCCCATTTTACTTTTTAGTTAAATTCACTTCATCAGTAGATTCAAAATTCTAATGGAGATTGCTGCATAAGAAATAATTATTTAGCCAGGCATGATGGCACACACCTTTAATCCCAAATGCTCAGGAGGCTGAGGCAGGTGCTGAGGCTGAGGAAGATTGCAGGTTTGAGACCAGCTCTCAAAAAGAAAAGTCTCAAAAAAAAAAAAAAAAAAGTCTGAAGATGTAGCTCAATGTAGAGTGCCACTGGCTGGGTTCAATCCCCATTACCATCAAAAAACAAAACGAAACAAAAATCGCATAATTTTTAATTTCCAACCATTATATGCACAACAGTATTTTCTACAAGGAGTAACGTGTCTCTCAGTTTGAACCCTTCAGTTTGATATATTTACTTTTTTGTGTGTGTTACCTGGGATTGAACTTGGGACCTTGCGCTAGTGAGGCAGGTGGCGGAACCACTGAGCTAAATCCTTGGCTAGCCTGTAGTATTTTTAAACTGTTGATATGTCATCCTTTTTTCTTTTTCTTTTTTTTTTTTTAGAGTTATTCTTTGGAATATTTTTTTTATTCCTCAAAGAAAAAGTAGCAAAGCCCACACTTTAACCAAAATGAGAATTTATCTCAGTGAGATTCTGAAAATGGCCCAGCCACCTAGCCATAAGAATGTATACACTTAAGGTGGGTCAAATGTCTTAAGGAAGAAAAAAAAAATCTCAAGCCTAAACATTATTTTTTGGTACCTATTATACATTAAAATAACTTTCTCAAAAACAAAACAAAAGAATGCTTGTTTGGTCTATATTATTTTCTTCTTGGAGTTTAAAAACATTTTAGAATAGCTGAATGGGAATGATTTTGTTTCTGTAACATGTATTTAAAAATACAGCTAATTATAAGAAACAGAAACAACACCAAAGTAAAAAATAAAAGTTTCCTAGTAAGCTAGTCTCAAGTAACCACCACAGATACTATTTTGGAGTAAATACTTTTAGATAATTAGATTTATAAGTAATCATATATTTCATTCAATCGAAGATGTTACCAATTGTAAGAGCGTTTACAGCTTTTGGTTAATAAAAACAATGCCGTTGCAAACATTCTATTAATATATTTCTGTGTAATGGCTTGGGGAAAATAACATTTTACATTTTGGTACATGTTAACTTTCCTCAAAAAATCTGTAACAATTTGCTTTGCAACCAGTAGTGCATGATGTTCTAGATTCTTTGCAGTTTATGGTAGAGATAATCATCCTTTTTCATTTTTCTCACTTAAGAGGCAAAACACATATTTCATTGTTCTCCCCCCATCCCCACCTCAATATTGGGGATTGAACCCAGGACCTTCACACTGAGCTACATTCCCAGCCTTTTTATTTTTTAAATTTTAATACAAGGACAAGATCTTGCTAAATTGTTAAGTTGCCCAGGCTGTGTGTACCACCACATCTGGCTTTCATTTTGTTTTGTTTTGTTTTTCTCCTTTTTTTTCTTTTTTCTTCATTTTCTTTTAATTCTTGTTTCTGTGTCTTTTGCAGAAGTTGTGTCTCTTTCTAGATGTTTACTGGTAGCTTGTATTTTTTCTTTTGTGAATTACTCATGGTAACCATATTGTTTATATCTAGTCACTAATTCTGTTTCTGAACAAGATCTAATAGGTTTTATCTATTTGTGTTGGGAAACCTGTCAATGAGCTTGTCAGGAATGAGCAGTACAGTATCATGCCTGGGGCCCAAGCTGAAGAGGGGCCAGCAGTCACACTGATTTTTGTCTAATTAATGTAGCTGATACTTCTTTTTTAGCTATTTGAAATGAGAATGAATTCAGTCACATGAGAAAATAATATCTTGGGAGTGTCTTAGTTCATTCAGGCAGCTATAACAAAATGGGTGGTTTATAAAAAACAGAGATTTATTTCTCAGCTTCTAGAGGCTGAGAAGTCCAAGATTAAAGCCCCAAAGCTGGGCCTGGTGTCACAGGCTTGTTATCCTAGCATTGTAGGAGGCTGAAGCAGGAAGATCGCAAGTTTGTGCCCAACCTGGGCAATTTTTTAAGATCCTCAAAATAAAAAATTAAAAATGGACTGGAGGTGTAGCTTAGTAATAAGGCCCAGAGTTCAGTCCCCAGTACTGGGGGGACAAAAAGGTGCCAACAAATGAGGTGAGCTCCTTTCCTGGTTCATAGGTGGTGGTATTTTTGCTGTGTCCTGATGTGGCAGAAGAGGTGAGGACTCAGCCCTCAAAACCAAATCACTTCCAAAAGCCTACCTCCAAATACTCTCACATTGGGGATTAGTTTTCAACATATGAATTTGACGAGGGGGCAATGATACAAACTGCCTGGGAGAGACAGGAAGATTAATAGATTACCAAATTGTAAATTATTTATTTGTTTGTTTTATTATTTTGTGGTTCTGGAAACTGGATCCAGAGGACCTCAAGCATGCTAGGTAATTGTTCAATCACTGAGCTGTATCCTCAGCCCAAAAATCATAAATTTAAAAATTTCTTTATATAATTCTGAGTTTTTCCAAAGAAATAGACTTGAGGAAGTCATGAGAATATGTGTAGGTGTAATTATATTCAATAATCAAATATAATTTCAGTTGGAGCTTATAAAGTTAAACTTTCACAGTACAGTATTTTAGTTCAAATGGATGGCTGAAATCCTCAATATCTTTTATCTTGACTAGCATTGCTATCCACAGTTTAGATCTTCTCACTGATCTCTATAATTGTTGGCATATCTAGCAATTTAATCATTTGTAGTTATCACAATAAAGATGAAATACTTCCCCAGTTATTAAATTCTAGAGGAGCCTTTGATTCCTGGTGACCTGAATAGAAATACAGTTTTCCAATCTGGTACTGGAATTTGTTGGTTAGAGAAGAGGTGATGGGAATAATCATATTCTAACTAGGTCCTCTTTTATTTTTTTCCTGAATACTTTAAAAAAGTTTTGGAGCTGGATTTGGTGACAGACACCTGTATTCCCAGCACTAAGGGGGCTAAGCCAGGAGAATTGCAAATTTGAGACCAGCCTGGGCAACTTAGCCAGACCTTGTCTCCACCAAACCAAACCAAAAAGCCAAACAAAACAAAACAGAAAAACAAAAGAAAAGAAAAATGTTGTCATTGATGAATCTTGTTTCATTTTCTTGCCTGAGAATACCTTGTGCCATGGGTGGTATTCTTTTTTTTTTTCCATTAAGTTTATTGGTACATTTTAGGTATACAGTACAGTTACATTCATCATTGGGATCTTGTACCTTTACATGATGTATCTTAGTTCTTAATTTTTCCCCGTTCCCCTGCCCTCCCTTCACCCCCTCCATTGTGGGTGGTATTCTTAAACACATAATGACCATTTCAGGATGTCTGGGGCCACTGTTCTACCTTCTTTTTTACCTAACATTCCTCCTGAATATATAGATTATAAAATCAGGCCAAGTCTCCTTTCCCATCACCACACATAAATTTTTTCTGCTGTATATCTCTTAACAGATTCTCCAAGTAGCCACAGTGTTACATTAACACCACTGTCTGTTGTCTGGGATATGAGAAAGAGAATGACAATCACTCCAGTGCCTCCCTTTTTTGCAGTTTTTATCCATTTACTTTCTGATTTGGACCTAGAAAGTACCTTCTACTTAGTAGGGAAATGTCAGAGGTGGGATGAGATTACAGAGCTTTCTTCTTTCTCTTCACCAAAACTTTATTTTGCACGATAACTGTTAATATACATGAATAATTTAAGCATTTGGTACTTATATAACATTATATATGTTAAATTGGCTCTAGGTTCATTATACTCATCACATATAGTAGAATTATATGTGATAATGGACACATGCAATATAATACTTCATGTGCACTTAACACTATTTCTTAGTTATGACTAGATATGAACTCAATACACATGCCTGCCATCTTTACTAAAGTGTGTTTGATTAATTTTTGACTCTGTAATATCACTTGCTTTGTATCTCTCTTTATTTTAATTTAGGACCCCAAAGTGTCAGTGACTTTACTGGACTCTTTAAGAACTTGGTAAAGGAACAAAGAAATATTAGGTGATCTAATTTTCCTTGTTTTATTTATTTATTTATTTATTTTGAATTTTCCTTTTTTTAAAAAGCCCTGGTTTCAGTGTAACTCTGGCAGTCACTGTTCTAAATCAGGGTGAAGATGACAAAGATGAATGAGGCTGTTGATACTGGTGGACAACAGCTAAATTTTCATATTGTCTTGGATTTCCATAATTTAGAGTTGCAAAATTGTGGCACCTTAACTCTGCATCACAATTAATTAGATCCAGAAGTAGAGGTGTCTACTTAGGGGAGGGACTTTCTTCAGAGCAGATCAGCTGTCTTACTTTTCTTGTTGCTGAGACAAAAAACCTAACATCCAAAGTTAAAGGAGGAAAGGTTTATTTCAGCTCACAGTTTGTATAGGTTTCAGTCCATAGTCAGCTGGTTCCAATGCAGGGGACCATGGCAGAGGAGCATCACAAAGGAGAAACACTCCATGGCAAGTCAGGCAGGAAGCAGCAAGCAGCAAGCCTGCCTTCTCTCTCTTCCTTTATATTCCACTCAGGCTATAAGCCACCCACACCCAAGGTGGGACTTCCATTATCCACACCTAGAACTATGCTAAACCCATTTAGTTATCACACACCCTTAATCCCAGTATCACACACCCTAGAGCTAACCAGCTCCAAAAAGCCCTACCTGTGAGTGCATGAAGCTTTGGGGAGATATCTAGATACAAGCCAGAGGGCTGGTTTTGTTCTGCCCACATTGTTAAGTCCTGTGCTGAGCCAGGACCTGGAATTAAATTACTAAGAGATAGACATAGTCCCTATTCCTGGAGTGGTAACAGTTTATCATGGCTACTATTCCATTCACAACTCATAGCAAGATCATGTCAAGGACGGTAACAGAGCCCAGAAGAAAGTGTTCTAGAATCCAAAGGAAGAATCAAGTGAGAGGCATCTCCACGTGGGTCACCAGGGAGGAGTGAGAGTTTGGCAGAGATTGCTCTTCGGGATCAGTGATCTCCAACTGTAAGTGAATGACCTTGTAACTTTTTCGAATGGTGAGAATGTGGCTCCCATTATCCTCCATATATTTCTTTTCTCATTCGTTCTCTCTCTCTCTCTTTTAGACAGGGTCTCGCTATGGAGTTCAGGCTGGCTTTGAACTTACTGTGTAGCTCAGGCTGGCCTCAAACTCATGGCGATCCTCCTGCCTCAGCCTCCCAAGTGTACCTTATAGGCGTGCACCACCACACTTGGCCTGCTCATTCTTTCTTTATGTAACCAATCTCTTCACCTCATAAGCCATGTCCTTGGCCCAGTTCCTCCTTAGATGTAGCCCTGCTGGCCCCTCCAATTTCCTGACAGCCTTAGCCAGTTGGAAAGTTTTAGAGCAGGAATTCAGTCTCAAAGCTGTTAATTACTTGATAGAAGATGCATATGAAAAAGAGGCTCTTAGGCTAGTGAGATAAAGATTTAACCAGCAGCCCCAAGGGTTATGCCTTCCACAAAACATGAGGATCAGAGTTGGAGAGAGCCAAATGCTGTTACCTACAGGAACCACAATGAGAGAATTCTCCAGAATTGGTAAGGGTCAGGGACCACCCAACCAGTCATAACCCCCTTGCTTCACGGCTTCTGACCTGTTCCCCAAATATCCCACTATGTTTTGTTATTCTGTCAAGGGGACATTGCTTTAAGACAAAAACATCTTTGTGCTCTATTTTTAAAGAAGGAAATACTGCTTTTATTACCAGCTTCTGAAAGTGAAATTCTAGGAGATGGATGATGGTGTCTACTGTTTTAGTGTTGACTTCATTTCCTGGTCCAGAAGACCAGAAATCTGTGTGTTTAAGAGAACAGCACGAGAACCATCTGTTCAGGTCAGATTTTTCTATATTAACATGAAGATTTATGGAGTGGTAACTTATGTAAGAAAAACCAATGGTAATTATGTTATACTTTTTGCTGCCACTTGGAATCTACATTATATTTTTGGTTAATTATGAAAAGACAGTAATATATACATATATATGTATATATATTTATGCACATATTGAATTTTCACACACTGTAGTAAAGGCATCCTCAGTTTGTGAAGTCTTTCACCTCTGTTTTGGTTTGAGCACCATCTACTCTGGGTTTCTATGTAACATGGTCTGTTTATCCACAGTTTTCTTCCCACAGAAGGCATGGAAATATAAGTACAGTTGGCTTCCTGGGGACTCTTCTAGGCTGACTAAAAAACAAAGTAATGATTCACTTTGAACACAGTTTTAAATTTTAAAGTAAATACATAATTCTATATAAAATAAAGTAAAAAGAAAATAATAATTAATGAATAATTAAAATTCTACCATTCACAAGTGCATATATATATACAAATTATTTATATTAACAGAATCACACCATGAATATTCTTTTATACCTTTCTTTTTCCTCAGCAATGTGACATGAAATTTTTCTTATATATATTCACATACATTATCCTTTTGGGTGTCTTTGTAATATTAATGGATGTTTTTACTTGACCCTTCCCCCACTAATGGGCAATTAGATTAGTTCCTAGTTTTCATTGTATAAGGGCAGCCATGTAGTTCAATGGCAAGCTCAAGGTCCTGAGTTTGAAAATATTTTCTCATGTTCATTTTATGTAATTTACTGATTATCTTCTTAGGGTCTATTCCTGGAAATGGAATGGCTAGTCAGAGAGCTCACACGTTTTAAATTTTGGTACATGCTACTTTTGATGGGATGGATTACAATATGCTTGTTCTTTGTATACAATATCCTTGTCAACGACAGAACTTGGTAAAGTTTCTCTTGAACTTTGCAGTAGCATTTTGTGTGTGTGTGTGTGTGTGTGTGTGTGTGTGTGTGTCTGTGTGTTCTCCTACAGACATTAAAGGAGTAAAGTGATTTTTAATGAAATTAAGTATCCTACATTACTAACCATGTATTATCAAGCTGGTTCAAAATTTGACTTATGGTTTAGTCTGAAATAAGCGGGCATCTAATTATCGTTTCTTAAAGGCCTTAAGTGTTTTGATAAAATAGTATATGGGAAGAGGTGACTAAATTGTAATTTTAGCAAGCGATATCTGTAAGGTGAAGGATCGTTTATGATTAAATAAAACTAAATTTATAAAAATTTGAAGGACCAGGGATTTAGCTCAGTGGTTCCGGCGCCTGCATCACAAGCGCAAGGTCCCGAGTTTGATCCCTGGTACCAAAAAAACAAAAAGCAATTTATAAAGTTTCGCCACCTGCTGCGCAAATGCAAGGACCTGAGTTCGATCCCTGGTACCCCCCCCCCCCCAAATTTGAATTAACTCATTTGCCATTTCCCTAAGTCTTGACCCCCTGGGGAACTTCAGGCTTGAAGTGTATGTAGTATTTGAAGGATTTGAGAGTAGACTGTTGATCCTGGGGTGTTTCTTTTTTGTGTATCCTGGAGGTTGGAAGGCATCTTTGAACTCAGCTGGCCTTGATCCTCTCTCATAAGAGTTAAAGGATAAACAACCAAGAAGTGCAACTCTTAACAAGCATATTGGCATAGCCTAGTAATTTGTTTTACACTTAATTAGCATCTAACCTAGTTGGTAATTTAACCATTTAGATACATCAAAAAAAATCATGAAAATAGAAAAAGATCATTTTATTCCTGCCCTTTCCTTCTCCCTTAACAGATTCACCCAGCACAGCTGAATTTGAAGTGCTGATTCACTGCAAACTGATCTGTTTAAAAATTTTTTGAGACACTAGGAAAGTCTGTGGTGGATAAAAAATGTGTTCATTGATGGTGACATATTTTATGCAAATTGATAAATCCACTACTTGAGAGATTAGAAAGGCTCATTTCTGGAAAGGGAAGTGTAACTTACAAATGGTGAAGGACTTGCATTCCAGCAAGTTCTTAACTGCCAGCCAACACAGTCATTAGTGTGCCAGAATGGATTTTAAAGCATCACAACATAAATTGCTGTGTTCCAAATCAAACATCATCGCCTTGATACAAGCCAAATCAACCTACTTGTTTGAAAACTGCCACATACGGCCTTTTTAACCTTTTCCTTTCCTGGTATGGGTGGTCCATTATAGTCTACAAAAGTCACTAACCACCACTGAGTAGCAAGGAGTCAGCCTTCTCAACTAACAGGTCCAGTTGCTTTGAAGGTGATAACAAGCTAAATGTTTGGCCCAGTTCTAACCAGACTGATAGCTCCTATCCCTATCTTTCCTTTTTGATACCTTTTGCTCGTTATCTCTTTTCTTCTTCTGAGCCTTTTTCTCTTCCAGAGCTAACTGCTGCAGATGTCACGCAGTGCCCACACACTGACAGAAAGCTTCTGGAAATCCCTCGCCCAACTTTCTGCCCTAGAGCTGTCAGCTGAGTCTCCAGCATGAATTTGGGACAGCCTTTCTGTTTGGGGTACCTAACGCCCTCTTCTCACCTAGTTCCATCAGATCTCTTCCCTAACTTCTCAGCTCCAAGGTCCTTAGCTATGTTTTTTTTTAAACCTCTCCTACAACCCAACTGACCCAACCCAGGAGAATCCTCAGGCCTCTTCCCTTCTTCCGCAGCTCAGTTCTGCCCAACTCTTCTTAGCCCCTTAGACCACATACTATTTAGTTATTCCCAGTATGGTGCCTTCTAGAATCCATTATCACCTTTCCTAGTTCAACTAATAAGCTGTCATCCCCACCTCAGCCTATGACATCCCCAACTTCAACCTAGCTCAGCCCCTTGAAGCAACCTTGACCCACACCCTCTTGGGAACCTTCTGCTTTTCAGGCCAACATGAGGATCCTTTTTCACCCAGGTAGCTCCGTTTAAGCTGATTTTATTTAATGTGCTGGGAGGTTATCATTTAGCCTGGTGTGCCCTGAACTGTCATCCAGTTCTGACACTGTTGTGCATCAGTTAAAGCACTGTAAGAAGTAATCTTCATAGAAGATGGTGCCAATGACCTTTCATCATAAAGTGATGATGATGAATTTGTATTAATCTATATTCTTCTCCCAGTTTTTTTTTTTTTCCTGGTACCAGGGATTGAACTCAGGACCTTGCGCTTGCAAGGCAATTGTGGCACCACTGAGCTAAATCCCTGTCCCTTCTCCTAGTTCTTTTATGCAAGAAGATGTATTTACAAGGTGATTGGCAAAGTGAGGAGGTGCATTCAGTGGCTATGGTAACAAAGTTAGCAATTGCTTCAGCAATATAAAATGGCATCCTATCTAAAAGCTGAGCTACAAGGTGAGAGAATCAAAGCGAGATTCCAAAATGCAACAAGCTTGTCATACTTACTCAACGTAAATTTTTTCTCTCAAGAACAAGAAGCTCATTTTAAAAGAACTTTATATCCTTTTTTTTTGTACTAGGGATCAAATTTTTATGTTAGGTAAGCACTCTACCACATTGTTGCTTCCTATCACACCTCCACCACCACTTTTTTTTTTTTAAAGAGGCAGGGTCTTAACTATATTGCTCAGGCTGGCCTCCAACTCCTGGGCTCAGGTGATCTTCCTGTTTCTGCCACCTGAATATTTAGGATTACAAGCTCGGGGTACCATGCCTGGCTCAGTATGCTGCCCAGCTTTTGAGCCAGTTATCAGCTTACTGCTAGTCAATATGGATATAAAGGTCAGGATTCATCCTTAAGAATCCCCCAAACAACACTTTTAGCATAATTACCTAAGAGAAACTATTAGGTAGTCATGTCCACAAATTATGTGGAGAAAACCCCAGTTTAAAGTCCAGTGTAAAATTGTGTCTTTTGGGGCCTGGGATTTAGCTCAGTGGTTCTGCCCCCTGGCTCAAAAGCGAAAGGTCCTGAATTCGATCCCTGGTTCAAAAAAAACCATTTGTGTCTTTTTTGGGCTGAGAGTATAGCTCAGTGGTAGAGCACTCTAGTGCATGCCTGAGGCCCTGGGTTTGACCACCTCCAGCCCTGAAAAAATAAAAATCATATGTAAGAAGAAGCCAAACAAGGGTTTTGATAGGACAGTTTATATTGAGTGAAACCAGCTGAGTGTTTGATAGGAGCACTGTTTCAGAGCCTTATTTACATGAGAGAGAGATAATTTGAGAATTTTGGATATGAAAGACTACTTTTGCTTATCCTCAGAGCTGATGTGATTCTTTTGGCCAGCCTGCTCTGCTCTGTTTGCTGAGAACACTTCTTTGCCTTAAATAAATGTACACTTTTGCTGCCAAAAAAAACCTACTTTATCTTCTACATCTTATATTTTTCAGAGTAAGAATCACTTTTGGATAACGTGAATAAAAATGCTAAGTAATTATGTAATTACTTTTAATACAGGATGCAGGATGTAAAAATGTCATAATATTTCTGGTAAATACAGTATTCAGATGACAACTGAAGTATTTTGAAATAAAGACATTTTCCATATTTTATAAAGCTACTTCTAATATGTTAGCATTTATTTATTTTTCATTAAGTTTATTGGTACATTTTAGGTATACAATTTGATGACATTCATCATTGGGAATTTGTACCTTTACATGGTATATCTTGGTTTGTATTTTTTTCCCTATTCCCCTGCCCTCCCTTCAACCCTTCCACCTCTCCCTATTTACAAAGACTTTGTACCTACTTTTTTCTTTTTCTCATATTTTTTCCTTTCCCCTACTCCTCCTACTTCCTCCTCCCCTTTAGACCTTTTCTTTCTATTTCACATTATTTATTATACATTTTGATGCTTATTTACACTTTCAGTTTCTCACATCAGAGAAACTGTTCGGTATTTACATTTATGTGTGCTATTTATTTCACTTAAGTGAATGGCCTCAATGTTCATCCATTTAGCTATAAATGTCTCTAGTTTCTCATTCTTTATGGGTGACTAGTACTCCATTTTATCTTCTTTATCCAGTCTCCAGTTGATAGGCACTTGGGCTGCTTCCAAGTTTTAGCTATTACAAACTGTCGCTATAAACATGGGTGTGCATATATCACTGTGGTATGATTCTTTTAATTCTTTTGGGAAGATACCCAGCAGGGGAATAGCTGGGTCAAATGGGACCTGTAATCCTAGTTCTTTGAGGTATCTCCATATTGATCGCCACAGTGGTTGCACCAGTCTGCACTCCTACCAACAATGGAGAAGGGTTCCTTTCTCCCCACAACCCCACCAGCATTTGTCATTGGTTGATTTCTTCATAGCAGCCATTCTTTCTGGAGTTAATCTTAAGTGAATTCCGAGTATATCTTATTCTAGGTGCAATACATTTTGAAAATAAAAATAGTGCAAACCAATAATTTTTTGTTTTTAATATTTCAAATACCTCCAACCTTTCAGGGAATTTGCTTACCCTACTTGTTCAATCCCATTTCATTGCCATTTTCTTGTTCCTTTCTTGCTGGGTTGTTTGGGATTTGTCTCACATGCCAATGAGGTATGAGTAGTGGGATTCAAAGCCTTGTTTTTACACTGAAATTTCTTAAATGATATAGCTCAAAAATCAGAGTTTTCTCAATCTAAAAACTTTGTACAGGTGCTGATCCTCTTGAATGCTGGCCAATCTTTCTGACAATCCTAGGCCAGCATGGGGCCAGCACAGAATCTATGGACAGTTTTTACAGACTGGGAGAGTGGTTCCTTAGGGATCTGGAACTGGTGTCCTCAGCAGTGAGAGCCAGAAATGCAGCTGAGTGACAAAGACAGCAGTCAGTCTCAAAGATGAGGCCAGGACAGAAATAGGAGAATGAATAGAGAGTTTATCATAGCTGATAGCAGGATGGGACGAAGTTCAAGGGATAGCTATAGAACACCACAGTTAAAAACAGTATTTGTGTTGAATCAACATATATTAAATATCCTCTGTGTGGTAGGAATACAGAGATGAATGTGAACTCTCTAGGCTTCATGGAAATTCACAGGTCACAAAGGAGGTTGTGATTTCTCCTGCTACCTTTAGGTGGTGCCTGGATGTGCTAAGGAGTTGACATGGCAGACTAAAGGAGCCACCTTGGGCTATGTACAACCCCAAATTCTCCAGATGTGCTGATAAATCCTGCCTGCAATGGATGTGGGAGGATGTGGAGTCATATTATAATAGTTCTTGACTTTGTGCTAAAAATCAGAAGTCTGAGTGAAGTGGTTGGGAGGTGGACAGGATGTGCAAGAGAGTTATAAAAAAACAAAATTGCCTTGACAGTTGCATTTCCACAGAACTATCTAAGTAATTACGTAAGACTTAAAAGGTCCCTTAGAAATGATAGCTTGAAGGAATTACTGAGACTGACTAATTGGTGGCTCTAAATCTTTATTTACTACAGTTGGTATGTATTCCTTCAGTATGAACTCAAATCCACTCATATTTAAGGAAATCCTGTGCTGTTACCCCATTCTAGTTTGTTTGATAAACTGTAGACTATTTTTCTATAACAGTAATCACTTCAGGACAAAATGTAGGCAAATTGTTTACTATAAATGACTATTATATACTGTCCTATCTCTAGCCAGAGCAAGCAGGTAAGAGAAAGAAATAAAAGGGATATGTGTAGGAAAGGAAGGAGTGAAACTATCCTTATTCTCAGACAACATGATCCTTTACAATACCACCAAAAGACTCGTACCACTTATGAACAAATTCAGCAAGTTAGCAGGATGCAAAATCAACACGCAAAAATCAAAAAGGTTCTTGTACATCAATAATGAACCCATTGAGAAGGAAATTAGGAAAACAATACCATTTATAATAGCTTCAAGAAAAATGAGATACTTAGGAATTAACAAATGAAGTGAAAGACTTCTTTAAGGAATATTATAGTACATTGGAAAAGGAGATTGAAGAAGACTTCAGAAAATGGAAAAAAATCTCATGTTCCTGGATAGGCAGAACCAACATTGGCAAAATGGTGGCCATACTTCAAAAACTGATGTGTAGATTTAATGCAATCCGAATCAAAATACCAACAGGATTCCTCACAGAACTAGAGAAAACAATCCTAAAATTCATATGGAACTAGAAGAGGCCCAGAATAGCAAAAATAATCCTGGGCAAAAAAGAACAAAGGAGGAGTTGGGCATGGTGGCAAACACCTATAATCCCAGCACTCAGAAGACTGAGGCAGGAGAATCAGTGTCAGTTCAAGGCCAGCCTGGACTACATAGTGAGTCCAAGACAAGCCTGAACTACATAGTGAGACCCTGTCCCCAAAAACAAAACAAAACAACAATAACAAAAAAAGAACAAAGCAGGAGACATCACAATCCCAGATTTCAAGATGTATTACAAAGATGCCAAAGATATTGTGATAAAAACAGCACAGTAATAGCACAAAAACAGATATGTGGATCAATGGAACAGAACAGAGGATGCAGAAACAACTCCAGGCAGATTCAGCCATCTGATCTTTGACAAAGGGGCCAAAAACATATATTGGAGGAAACAGCCTCTTTAACAAATGGTGCTGGATAAACTGGTTATGCATATGCAGAAAATTGAAGCTAGACTCACCATGTACTAAACTAAAATAAAAAATGGATCAAAGATCTAAATATTAAAAGAAACACTTTAAAATAAATTTTATTTTATTCCATTTCCCTCTCAAGACCCCTCCCCTCCCTATGTTCATAAGCTTTGTTTACATTTTTTCTTCTATTTTTACTTTTTTTCTTGTCTCTTCCTTTCTCCCTCTTCCCTTGTTCCTCTTTCCACTTGAACGCTCTTCCCATTTCCCAACATCCATACATTTCAGTCCTTATTTCCACTCTTGGTTCTCACACCAGAGAAACAATGAGGTATTTAAATGTGTGTCCAATTTATTTCACTTAAGACTATGTTCTCAAGGTCCATCCATTTAGCTATAAATGTCTGAAGTTCATCTTTCTTTATGGCAGAATAGTACTCCATTGTATTAAAAAAACTGCATCTTCTTTATCCACTCGTGGACATTTGGGTTGTTTCCAAGATTTAGCTATTACAAACCGTGCTCCTATAAACATGGGTTTGCACATATTGCTGTGGTATGATTTTAATTCTTTCAGGAAGATACCAAGAAGAGGTATAGCTAGGTCAAATGGAACCTCTAGTTTTAGTCAGGGATGAACTCAGGACCTTGTGCTTGTGAGACAGGAAGCAGAACCACCGAGCTAAATCCCTGGCCCTAGTTTTAGTTTTTTGAGGACTCTCCACACTGATTTCCACAGTGCTTATACCAGTCTGCACTACCACCAGCAGTAGAGAAGGGTTCATTTTTCCCCACAGCCCCTCCAGTATTTGTTATTGTTAATTTCTTGATAGCAGCCATTCTTTCTGAAGTGAGATGGAATCTCAGCATTGTCTCAATTTGCATTTCATGAATGACCAGTGATATTGAACATTTTTTCATATATTTATTTGGTGTTTCTAATTCATCTGAGAACTGTCTTTTCATTTCAGATGCCCATTAAAAACACAAACACTTGGGCCAGGGATTTAGCTCAGTGTCACCGTGCCTGCCTTGCAAGCACAAGGTCCTGAGTTTGATCCCCAGTACCAAAAAGCAAAACAAAAGAAAGCAAACAAACAAAAACACAAACACTTAATCTGTTGGAAGATAAAACAGATAAAATTCTTAAAGTCATACACATAGGCAAGAACTTTCTGAACAGAGCCCGAATTACACAAAGAATAATATCAAGAATCAACAAATGGGATTATATCAAATTAAAAAGCTTTTTGCACAGCAAAGGAAACAACTGTCAGAAACAATTTTTTCTACAGAATGGGAAAAAGTTTTGCCAGCTGCCTCTTCATCAGAGGCATAGTATCAGGAATATGTAAAAAGTTCAAAAAAATTGGGTCCCTCAAAATGAAAATGAAAAATTGGGTCCCTAGTTAAAAAATGGGCAATTAAAGTGAATAGACATTTCTCAGAAGCAGCAGCACAAATGGCCAATAAATATAGGAAAAAATGTTCAGCATCTCTGGACATTAGAGAAGTGCAAAATAAAACAACACTGCAATTACATCTTACTCCAGAAAGAATGGCCATCATCAAGAAGTAAAATAATAACAAATGGTGATGAGTCTGTGGGGAAAAGGAACATTTTTACATTGTTGATGAGAATGTAAGCTAGTACAATTACTATGGAGATCAATATGGAGATTGCTCAAATAACTAAAAATAGAAATTCCATTTAACCCAGCTATTTCCTTTCTAGCTTTTCCCAAAAGAGTTAAAGACATCATATTACAGTGACACATGCATACCCATGTTTATAGCCACATAATTCATAATAGCTAAATCTTGGAAGTGGCCTATATGTCCATCAACAGGTGAATGGATAAAGAAAATATGGTATTTATGCACAATAGAGTACTACTCTGCCATAAAGATAAACTTGCCGGGAATTTAGCTCAGTGGCGCCACTGCCTGTCTCGCAAGTGCAAGGAAGGTCCCAAGTTTGAACTCTGGTACAAAAAAGCCCCCCAAAAACAATAAACTAGAATCATTTATAGGGAAATGGATGCACCTTGAGACAGTAACATTAAGTGAAATAAATCAGACACACAAGTTTGAATATTGCATGATTTTCTTATTGAGAAATCCAAAGTATAAATAAATTTAAGGGCCAAATAAAAAACAATAAGAAACAAGAGAAAGATCTTTTAAAAATGGGAAGGGGACTAAGAGATGGAGGGAAGGGGAAGGGAGGAGAAAGGAAGGGAACATAAAAAGAATTAAGATGTGCTATGTGCCAGCCCCCCACAATGAATGCAATCATTAGTACTGCAAGTATGTATTAGTAAAACCGAAAAATGTTTTTAAATACTATCTCATTAAGAAAACAGTTAATAGCAATTTAAGGCTATTAGATTTCATTTGTATTATCTTCTGTGAATCATTAGGCAGTATGCATGAATGCTCTTTCAGAAATTTAAAAATATTAATGATTTATTGACATTTACGTTAAAATAATATCCTTTAAAATATTTCTAATCTAAAACTTCAGTATAGCAATTCCTAAATTGTAGGAAATGTTCTTGCTATAGAAGCAGAGCAGAGAAGAAAAATAAGCATTTCTTCAATGCCAGTGACAAAATCTCTTCAGTATTTGACTAACAGAAAGGAACCAAGATAGTATTTATTGCGCATCTGCTGTTTGCCAGACCTTGTGGTAGGTGGTCCTTTCACGGATAGCACTGTAGTTCAGTGGTAGAGCACTTGCCTAACATGGATGAAGCCTTGGCTTCAGTCTACAGCGCTGCAAAAAACAAACAACAACAACAAAAAACTAGATATTTCAAAAGATCTCAGGCCTAGCAAGCCAGCAAATTGTTTCTATTTCAGGATAAAATCATCTGTCCTTGTTACTTGACCCACATCTTTGTGGTTTCATCCAACACTTTCTAGATACTTAAGATGGCCAAAAATTCTTTTCTAAAGAAAATCATGGGTTTACATGCAAGCAGTTTTGTCTACATCTATACTAAGCATGTGATCTTCTGTCTGAGTAAAAATAGAAATCTAAGTTTTAGACATTCACAGAATGATGGTATACAATTACCACAATGTGGTGAATTAAAACAAAAGAATTAAAGATAGCCTATTAACATTGATACATGTATATCCATGTTTATACTAGCACAATTCATAATAGCTAAATCTTGGAAGTGGCCTATATGTCCATCAACAGATGAGTGAATAAAGAAAATGCATTTATACACAATGGAGTACTACTCTGCCATGAAGAGGGATAAGCTTGAGTCATTTGTAGGAAAATGGATTCACCTTGAGTTCACAATGTTAACTGAAGTCAGACACATGGTTTCTCTTATATGAGAAACTCAGTATAAATAAAGGGCAAAATAAAAGACAATACCAAAAAAAGAAAAGTTATTGTAATTCAGCACAGCCAATGTATCTAAAAGTGTACCTTGATTTAATATAATTGTTTTATATGTTTTTTGGCCTGTTGTTAGTCTGGCAGTTAATCTGTGTTTATAATTAACTTGATAAAGATTCACAAAACAAATAAATCTGATGCTGGCAATAAAAAAATTTTAAAAAGGTGGAGAGGAAGGGGAAAAATGAATTGAGATGTCTTATATATATATGTATCAGTTCCCTACAATGAATATAATCTTATGTACTGTAAATAGGTACTAATAAAAATTTTTTTAAAAAGAAAATGGTTATTTATAAAGAATGGAGTTACTATGCCATAAAGTATTAAATGAGTCATTTGTAGGAAAATAGGTACACCTTGAGACTATAATGTTAAATGAAATAAGACACTCAAGCTTAAATATTGCATGGTTTCTCTTACACGAGAAATCCAAAATATAGATTAAAGAGAAAAATAGTAGATAATAAGTAGGAAAATGGATCTTACTCAAAGGGGAAGGGAATCAAGAGATGGAGAGAGTGGAGGGGAAGAGGATGGAAAAAAATTAAGTTGTGTTAAGTATATGCACTAACTTCCCACAAGGAATGTAATTATTATGTCCTGAAAACACATACTAAGAAAAAATACAAATTTATTATCTTGTGGTTCTGTAGGTCAGAGGTCTTCTGGGTCTGGGACAGTTATCACAGGATGTATTCCTTTCTGGAAACTTTATCAAAGAATCTTCTTTCCATTTCCAGTTTCTAGAGGCTGCCTACATACCTTGTTTCCTGGCTCCCTTCTATGCTCATTGCCAGCCATGGCAGGTTGAATTGTTACATTGCATCACTCTGCCCTTGCTTCTGTTGTGCTCTGACTTTTCTGTCTCCAGCTTCCACTTCTATAGATCCTTGTGATTCCATTGGACCAAACCAGATAATCCAGGATAGTCTCTCTATTTTAAGGTCAGCTAATTAACAGCCAATTCCATCTACATCCTTTATTTTCTTTGGTCTGTCATACAGTGTATTCACAAATTCTGGAAATTAGGTTGTAGATGGTTGGGTGTGGGTGCTATTCTACTATGAATGGGTACTTTCAGTATAGTAAAGAACAGCTCAGACATCGGAGTAAGGTAGATGTGAATCTTGGCTCTGCCACCAAGTATTTTGTCATGCATTAACTGTCAAGTCAACTCAACTTACTAGAATCTATTTCCTCACCTGTAGAATGGGGATTACAGGAGTGGGGATGTAGCTCATTAGTAGACTGTTCTTCTAACCATACATAAGATCCAAGATTCAATCCCTACCACTGGAGGAGAATGAAAAGAAAAAAAGGGAGAGGGGATTACAAAGCATACAGCATAGAGTTGTTTTGCTCTCTAGATAAGAAAATAAAGTTCTTAGTAAATGTTTTGGCATACAGAAAATGCTATGTAAACATGGTTATTATTATAATTAGAGCATCTAGAGCCATATTCAAGGGACAAGGATGTGAAAAGAATTAAGATGTGTTGTGTACCTGTACCAACTCCCCACAATGAATGTAATCATGCACTGAAACATGTACTAATTAAAAAAAATTTTTTTTGGTACCGGGGATCTAACTGGGGACCTTACGCTTGCAAGGCAGGCACAGGAACCAATGAGCTAAATCCCCGGCCCTTAATTAAAATTTTTTTTAAAAAAGAAGAGCATGTCCTAGGTGCTTAAAAGCATCTATACTTGATATTTTCTGTGGTCTCACCTTTCCTTTAACTGTAATTGAATGATTGCCTCAAATCCTTCCCAAACCAAACAATGTATTGATCTTAAATACACAAAACATGAATGAAGGTGCACTTTAGTTCACTGAATTTCAGCCAATTTTTCTCCATTGATAACATCTGAATGGAGAACAAAGAGGAGAACATGAATACTCTCGATTATCTCTATTTATTAGTATTCCTCTGGCCATCAAAAATGTCTCCATTTACATTCTAAGGAAGAACTACAAGATTGTTAACCATTCACTTCCACCTATGCAGCTTTTCCTATGATAGTTAGGAGCTATCCCTGCATAATGGGTTGGTGGAGTTGGCCAACCCATCTACCTTTCAGCTCTCAGAGGGCTGAAGTTAATGATTGACCTATTGTGTTCAAATCCCATTGTTGGACTCATATTATCAAGCCTTAAAAACAACATTATAGAGGTGGAGATGTAGCTCAGTGGTAAAGGACTTGCTTAATGTGCACAGGTCCTGGGTTTGATTTGAGTATCCCCTCCTGAATATTTCAGAATATTCAATGACATGGAAAAATGCTTATGTTATAAATGAGAAAGTTGTAAAATGGCATATAATGCTTATGTTATAAATGAAAAAGTTGTAAAATAGCATATAATGTTCTGTACCATTTGTGAAAAGAAGAATTCCTAGAACGGTCAGTTGTGATCTCTAGGTGTATGATTATAAGTAATTTTTATTTTCTTTGCACACATTGCTAAATTTTCTATAATAATGATATATTGCTTTTGTAATAGGAATAAACAAAAGCTGTTTTTTAAGTTTAAAAATCTGATGGGGCTATAATAGCTTGTTCTGAGCGAGCCCAGATGCTGAACCACTGTGGGTGTTGTGGTGTTAACACTGACGTATACACTCAGAAGCAGGAAGCTGGTAACTGAAGTTCAGCCTGCAGGTGCTGCAAGTCATGTATCTCCAGTGTGCTTCATAATTGGTTGAGAATGATTTAATATGGAAAACAGGTCCAGAGTACTTCAGGAATAGTTCAGTTATGCCTGAGGAACTTAAAGGAAAATCTGGAAGACCTAACAGCAATCATAGTACCAGAAGCTTTATTCTGGAAATATTAAGAATTTTAAAGTGTCTTAATGAATAAGGTTTCCTGTTTGAGTTACTCTTCATTATAATCCATATATTTACATTACTTATATTTTGTCCTTATTAAGTTTGTTCCATTGAACTAAATGGTCCATTCATTGATTCAACAAATGTTGCTGAACACCTATCCCATGTCAAGTAGTGTGCTATGTGCTACAAAATGTAAAAATTAATAATATGTGGTTTCTGCAGTTAACACCCTTATAGACAGAAAGACAAAAACACAGTTGTAAGTCATTATGATAAATTCTATGACTGAAGATGTAATGTTAGCAGTTGGGCAGGGCATCTGCCAGATTGGAATGGGGATGGGGTTATGCAATCTTTTTGAAGTGATATTTAATGTGGGTCTTGAAGACTGACTAGGAATTATCGCTTCTCGGCCTTCTGGCTAAGATCAAGTGAAGACTGACTAGGAATTAACTAGATGAAAAAAACAGGAAAAGAATATTCTATAAAGAAAGAATACCATATGTAAAAATCCAGAGATATAAAAGAGCTTGACATATTCCAAAACTTCCCAGTAGCTTGGAATAGTCAGAGCTTTTGTGCATGTGGAAGATAAGCAGGGGATTACGCTATAGGGGATAACTTGTCACCTTGGCTGATCAAACATTATTCTGGATGTTTCTGTGAGGGTGTTTTAGGTGAGACATATTTAAATCAGTGGTCTTTGAGCAAAGCAGATTTCCCTGTATCATGTAGGAGGGCATCATCCAATTGTTTGAAGACCTGAACAGAACAAAGAATTGCAAGTAGAGGAATATTGCCGCAGTCAGCTTTCGGACTTGAACTGCAACATTGGCTCTTTGTTTGGCTCTCTGACTTGCTGCCTATCATATAAATTTAGGACTTGCTAGCTTCCATAATCATGTGAGACAGTTCCTTAAGATACCTCTTCTCATTCTGTTCCTCTGCAGAACCCTGATTAATCTTTATATCTGAGGATTTTTACCACTTTATGGATCAATCTGTTGACTACCAGACTAATATTCAGTTACTAAGTTTTGGATGAAGTTACCAGAGTTATTACCAAATGCCTTGTGCCTCAGGTTCTCTGAGAGGATTGTCCTAAGGACTCATATTGAGGCAGTGGACAAAAATACTGGTTCTAGGGTTACCATACTGAATTGTGCCCACTGTTCAAGAAAACACCAAACTACATATACTTTTAATCCATTGTGTCCAGCTTTAAAAGTTGTAGTGTGTCACTGCTGCCATGCTCTCTTAGTTGAAATAGTCACAGAAACCTGCCTACTTTCAGTGGGAAGGGACACAGACCCTACCTCTCTATCTAATAGTCTCAAACATTTAAAACTCCTAAATGTATAGTATGGGAGATACAAGATTAATGATTCTCTTGGGCAAATACTGTCTGTTACAGGGATAATATTATCAGCCATGGTCTTGGTTTTAGAAGAATATTGTACTTTTTCCTTTTTGGGGAGGAGAGATGTCCTCCTTTAAAGCTAACTGAGACCAAAGATTACCAAATCATTACTTGCAACAATTGTATGTGCCTTCTTGTTCTCCATTTGGAAGTCTGCCTAGACGAGTGGTGGTGAACCTATGGCACACGTTCCACAACGGGCTGTTTGTTGTCACTTAAAGTTCTAAAAGGTTTGCCATCACTGGCCTAGAGAATAGCCTAGAATATGTCGAATAGAGAGACAAAGACAACAAACAAAGAGAATTCCAAAAACTATCACAATCAGGGCTCAATCTGAAATTCAGAACCAGTAGGAGATTTATTATAAGAAAATGGCTACGCTGTTGTGGAGCTGGATAAGCAAGTCTGAGGCTTGTAGGCAGGCAGTCAAGAAAGGGAGATTAAGAGCAAGCTGGAAACCCCTGAGCACAGGTTGAAGCTTATTGTTCACAAGCAGTAAGAAAAGGTAGACTGTGAGCAGGCTGGAACTCCAAGGGAATCAAATATTTGAAGTCTAAATTTAAGAAAGGCCTAAGCCCCCTTTCAAAGAGTTTGCATCATTAAGTCAGGCCCACACCCCTACAGTTTCAATTAATTTAAAGTCAACTGATTAGGAACTTTTTTTTTTTTTTTGTACCAGGGATTGAACTCGGGACCTTGTGCTTTTGAGGCAGGTGGCGGAACCACTGAGCTAAATCCCCAGCCCAGGAACTTTTAACAGATTTGTAAAATCCCTTCACAGCAGCACTTAGATTAGTATTTGATTAAATAACCAGAGACTGTAGTTCAGCCTAGCCAAGTTTATACATCAAGAAACCATTACACAACTGCACCCAGTGTATGAGACATGTGTCCCTTTTCTTTTCCCCCTTCCCTATGCTGGTATAATAGGGGAGCTACAGCCTAGAAGAGGGGACAGAAGCATCAGAAAGATCAGATCCCTTTTTTACATTTCCAAAGAGGTGATAGAATTAGAGAAGTAGTAAAACAGCAGAGACCACTTCCCCTTTCTTTCTGTTCGTGTCCTAGAGTAATGCGTCTAGCTTACAGTGGGAAGGTGTAAACTTTGCATGAATATAAGGCAAATTTTTAATGAATGACAGCAAGTGGGAAATCATGGGATTTAACAAAGATGTCATTAAGATAATTATTGTTGAGCAAGGAGAGAAGACTTAACATAGTGAATTTGAGTACAGTAACTTGGGACAAAACTTGACCGAGTTGACCCAACCAAATAACAAAATGATCAGATTATGAAAACGTTAGATTAGAAGAACTACTGAAGATGTTTAAACAAAGAGGGGCAACAAAATAATTAAACAGCTGGCTAGAAACTGGGTGTGGTAACTAGCACTCAAGAGGCAGAAGTATTGCCATGAGGCAGAGAAGCTGAGCCAGTCCCAGCACCCGGAAGGAAGCTCCCCACCTCCATCCCAGGCTCCGAGGGCAGAGAAGCTCAGCTAGTCCCAGCACCCAGAAGGAAGCTTCCCCTGCCGCCATCCCAAGCTCCTAGGGCAGAGAAGCTGAGCCAGTCTCAGCACCTGGAAGGAAGCTCCCCCGCTGCCATCCCAAGCTCCTAGGGCAGGGAAGGTGAGCCACGTGGGTGCCAGAAGCACACCCCCCCCCATGGAAATGAGAAGACATATAAACAAGCCTCAAAAACAGACTTCCAGATCACCTACAGCAACCCCAAAGGGAAACGAGATGGAACAATCTGATACTCAACCACCCGGACTCTCTGAACTGGCAACAAAAGAGGATCTGGGAAAAATGAAATCAGAAATAATTACTCTGATAACAGAAAAGATTTTGCTCATGGTGTAAGACATGATTAATAATTCTGGAGAGGACACAGATAAAAAAATAGAGGATCTGAGGAACATGATGGAATCCCAACATAGGAAACAAATGGAATCCATAAAACAGATACAAACAGATTTCCAAGAGATTAAAAACTCCATTGAAAGTCTGTGCAGCAGAATGAACCAATGTGAGGATAGAATTTCACATATAGAAGATAAGATTGCAGTTAGTGAGGAGGAAAAGAAAAATTGCTTTAAAATTGTAAGGGAACACGAGAAATCAATCCAGCAGCTGCTAGACAATGCAGAGAAGAATAACATAAGACTGATTGGAGTCAATGAAGAAAGAGGAAAGAGTGCAGATGACATAAAAAAAACTGTTCACAGAAGTGATGGCAGAAAACTTCCCAAGGAGGGGAAAAGAACTTGACATACAGATAAGGGAGGCATATAGGACTCCAGCTAGCCTTAATAAAAAAAAAATCTACACATAGGCATATAATAGTTAGGATTCCAGAAATCCAACAGAAGAACAAAATTCTACAAGCAGTGAGAGAAAAGAAACAAATCACATACAAAGGAAAGCCCATCAGAATCACAGCAGACTTCTCAATGCAAACCCTCAAGGCAAGAAGAGCTTGGAGTGATGTATTTCAAGTCCTAAAGGAAAACAGCCTCCAACCCAGAGTGATGTACCCTGCAAAACTATCTTTCAAAATTGATGGAGAAATAAGATATTTTCATGACAAAGAGCACCTCAGGAACTTCATGAATACCAAACTGGCACTCCAAAAAATTTTAGACAATACCCTAGGAAAAGACAATGAGGATCACAACCCCAGGAAACCCAGCAGAATGAATCCATTGGGTGTGACAAATTAAACGCAAAGGGGGAGAATCCAACAAAAAGAAAAAGTCATGACAAGGCTTTTAAAACTTTTAACTTCATCTTCCTAATGAGTGTATAATTCAATCTTATTATTGTACTGATTAGTATTTTTCTGATTCTAGAGTTGCACACCATTCCTTGTGCTACACTGGCTATTTATCATCTTATGTCTACATTTTAATTGAGTTTTCTATTAATGAGCTCTAAGAATTCTTTATATATTCTGGTCATAGGTTATATTATATGCATTGTAAATATGGTCTGTTCAAGGACTACTTTTCATTTTAATGATGTCATTTAAAGTTCTAAATTTTGATGGAATCTCATTTTTCAATTTTTTTCTTTTATACATCATGGTTTTTGTATCCTAGGTAGTTCTTGCCTACCCTGAATTCATAAATATTTTCCCTTATAATTTCTTCTTAAAGTTTTATACTTTTAGGCTTTCTTATTTAGGTTCATAGATCCCTTCAAGTTATTTTCATGTATGGAAAAAAGGGTTGAGGTTAATTTTTTATATACAGATACCAGGTGTTCTAGTGCCGTTTGCTGAAAACACTATCTCCTCCTCAGCTCTTGAATTGAGTTTATATTCTATAAAATGCTAATGTTAAATAATCTTTCAAAACTCTGTGGACCATATATGTGTGGTTCTATTTCTAGATCCTCTGTTTTATTCAAATGATCTATATGTGTTTCCTTACACCAACACTGCCTTGATTACTGTAGCTTTAGAAGAAGTCTTAAAATTAGGTACTAAACATCTTCCAACACTGTTTTTGTTTGTTTGGTTTTTTTTTAACTTTTCTAGGTCCTTTGTACGCCTACATAACTTTTAAATTTCAATATCCAATTCTTCATTTATAACAAGTATACACAGACCTGAATTTTTATATATACCTTGTGTTTTCTAATCCTGCTAAATTCAAGTACAAGTTCTAGGGGCTCCTAAAGATTTCTTAGTATTTTCTCTGTAGATGATCATTTCATCTACATATAAAGATTTTGCTTCTGCTGTGCCAATCCTATCCTATTTGTATCATTTTATTGCCAGACTATTTTGGTGGGGACTAGGTTTCAAAGTTTAATGGACAGATAAAGAGTATGCATATCTGCCCTTGTTCCCCACCTTAAGGAGAAAGCATTGTATCTTCTCCATTCATATAAGGCGTTCTCACTGGAAGTATGGAGTACATGTCTTTAATCTGTTGAGATGTTTCTGTTCTACCTCTAGTCTTCTGATAGCTTTTACTATGAATAGCTGTAGAATTTAGTCCAATACTTTTTCTCCAACTAGTGACAGGATCATATGGCTTTTTCCTTTCCTCTGTTAAAATGATGACTTTTGGGGGTGGATCTTCCAGTGCTGAACCAACACTGCCATCCCTATAACAAAACCACTCTCTACATCCTACCAGATCTGACTTGTAATAGTTTGTTTTGTTAAACAAATTTCTATCTATGTTCATACTTTTTTCTTCTATTATCTTTATCCAGTTTTAGGATTAGCACAATGTTGAGTTCCTAAAATGAGGGGAGAAGTGTTCCTTCTTTTTTCTGATTTGTTTGATATAATTTATCAGTTAAATGTTTATGAGCCTGCTGTTGTCATATAGGTAGGTTTTCAAGCTAGGAATATACTTTCTTTAATAGGTGCTATTCAAATTTTATATTTCCTCCAGAGTTAGTTTCATTAATTTGTCTTCCAAGGTACTTCTTAGAAGTTGTCAAGTTTATTTCAAAACAGATTTTTGAGATATGCTTTCTATATCCTTTTAAATTCTGTAAAATCTGTGGTAATGTCTCCTAGATCTTGATATTGTAATTTAAAAAATGTATAACTGATATTGTGTAACAGGAAGAAAAGGTCTAAAAGAGCAGGGGAATTGGGAGGGGTAGGGGAAGGGAAAAAAGGGAAAGGAAAAAATATGAGAAAAGGAAAAAAATGGAAACAAGGTCTTTGCAAATAGGGAAGGGTGGAGGGGATGAAGGGAGGGCAAGGGAAGGGGAAAAAAAAAAGAACCAAGAGACTCATGTAATGGTACAAGATCCCAATGATGAATGTAACTGTATTTTATACCTAAAATGTACCAATAAAGTTAATGGGGGGGGGGGAAGAAGTATTGCCATGAGTTCAAGCCCAGCCTAGGCTACATAATTCAAAGCCATCTTGAACTACAAAGCAAAATGTCATCTCAAGAAACAAACAGAAAAACAAGTGGCTGGAGAGGTTAGTGAAGTCTTATTTCTAAAGACAGAATTTGGGCCAGGTGTGGTGGTGCATGCCTGTAATCCTAGCACTTGGGAGGCTGAGACAGGAGGATTGCTACAAGTTTGAGATCAGCCTGGGCTACACAGTGAGTTCAAGAACAGCCTGAACTACATAATGAGACACTGTTTCAAAAAAATGGATTAGACTTTAAAAGATAAGCAATGTTTAAAACGTTAGAACAGAGGGGAAGATAATAAGAATAAAGGCTAGCCAGGGATGTAGCTCAGTGGCACAGCACCTGCTTGGCAAGTGCAAGGCCCTGAGTTCAATTCCTGATACCAAAAAAAAAAAAAAAGAATAAAGGCTTAGGGGAGTGATATTACATGTAGGGGGTGCGGTCAGGGAGGATACGAACTGGTTGTCAGGATCAAAGTATGTGTGTTAAGGAAGTAAGTATTGATAAGAGCTATGTTATATTGATAGAAAGGGTAACAAGCCTCAGGGAAGGCAGTTGAAATTTGATAAGGTAGAAAGTAGAACTGTAGAGAACTCTAGGTTCTTCAATGGAGAAAGCCTGAGGTAAGTTTTTGTTTTGTTTTGAATGCACTGTAAAGACATAAATATGATAGTGGGAAAATACAGATGGTTTTTAAAAGGACTGTGATTCAAGGGGGCTGTTGCAGTATTATAGATAGGAATTCACAATAACTTGATACAGAATCATAAAGGTAAAATGGAATTGGAGAAGACAGGCAAAATCTGAAAAATCTTTCAAAGACAGAAACAGTAAGGTTGATGACCAAATGGGGGTGTGATGGCAGAAAGGATGATTCAGAGTATTCCTTGATTTCTACCTTGTGGAACTAAAAAAAACGATGCTATCACAAATATAAATGGGGAAGTTAGGGAAGGAAAATCTATTTGGAAAATCAAATTTGGGGTTACTGAAGCTGAAGATATAATTGGAAGTGGAAATGTCCTAAGAAGTTCAAAAACTAGTCAGATTAGCTGATAGGGGTGTGCTGGGAGGCCTGCATAGTAAAAAACCCAAGGGCTCAGAGGCACTGGTGGTGTTTTTCCTGGGTTCTTCCAGTTGAAAAGGGTGCCTTTTAGAAGAGAAAGGAATAAATAGACTTGAACAGTTGACTATCCAGATGGTGTCAAAGAACAGAATTGGATTTGATTTCTGGGCCATGGTTTAAGATCCTGGAACTGATGAGTTTTGGCAAGGATCCAGGGAGTCAGAGAGGAAAAAAAAAGTTTTATTTACTTTCTTTCTCTCTCCCCACATCTTCCTCTCTCCCTCTCCCTCTTCACCTCCCTCTCCCTTTTCCCTTCCCTCCTTCCCTCTCCCTCTTCTTCTGCCTCTCCCTTCTTTTCTCTGTCCTCCCTTTTCCCTCTCCCCCTCCCTTTTCTTTTAGGGGAGAGGGGAGAATTGAGAAGGAAATAAAAAATTGTTCAAAGAAGAAAGGAAGGAAGGGAAGATAACTGAACAAATAATGGTCTAAAAGCAGAATAACATTGTAAAAGATATCCAGTGTGTCAAAAGATAATTATAGGTGAAAGGAAGCCAAATTTATTGCTAATATTTATTGAGAGTTTACTATATGCTATCACTGTGGAAAATTCTTTACATGCATTATTTCTTTAATCCTCAAAAAAAGGCTTAATTTTTTTCCACTCCACAAAGTGTGGTACACATCTTTCCAATTCAGTAAAGATCTACATTGTCATTTTAAATTGATGCATAACATACTATTCCATTGTAAGATGGCTAATTTTAGTAAGCTACAATGATCTCCTTTGGGCATACATTTTCCTATTCCGGAGTACAACAGATACATTTTTAATTTAATTTTTAAGCAATATCATGATTCAGTAATGAAAATATGATGAAAATATGAAAAAGTATATTGCAAAAAGGTTTTTTCCATCTTTTTCCTGTTAGTTTCTGTTTTATCTTTCCATTCATAATTTCTTTGTTATAAAAGCAAATGTAGGCCGGGGATTTAGCTCAGTGGTTTTGCCGCCTGCTGCGCAAGCGCAAGGACCCGAGTTCGATCCCCGGTACCAAAAAAAAAAAAAAAAAAAGCAAATGTAGGGCCAGGGATTTAGCTCAGTGGTTCCGGTGCCTGCCTTGCAAGCTCAAGGTCCTAAGTTCAATCCCCAATACCAAAAAAAAAGCAAATGTAAATAAATATTTTTATTTTCTCCGTTTTGTTTTTATATAACTGTAAAAAGCATTTCATGATAATTTTTTAGGATAAAATAAAGGTGATATTGCTGAATAAAGGGTAATTTCTAGTTAAAATCTTAATATGTATTGCTCAAGTGCTTATCAGAAAGTATGTATATTTATATTTTCACCAACAATGTATGTTTTTAATTTTATTTTCCAATTTCATTTTATTTCTATAAGAGATTATAAGAAACTACAGTGAATGTTTAAATAAAAAATTTATTAGAGTAAAAGACACATTACGATTAATCCCCCTCAAAATATTTCCCTTTGCTTTGAGGATGTTTATCCCATCATTCTTGCCACTTTTTAAAGCAGTTTTAGAGAAATCTTTAGTAAGCATCTTTTCATGGCTTCCTCAATGTCCTGAATCAATTCAAAATATTTAAATCAATTTCTGTCAAATAAAAACATCATTCACTGTGTGTCTTCTTTCACCTTATTCACCAAATCTGGCCCTCCAAGACCTCTGGGTCTTTCCCAAAGTCAAAATGACCATGAGGTACATGGTTTGAAGTGATTTGAAGGTGCATGTTTGAAATGATTTAGGACATCGAGGCAGCCATGACAGTGAAACTAAAGCCACTCACAAAAAAGAGCTTCCAGAACTGCTTCAGAAAGTGGCAAGAAAAAATAAGGGTTTTTTTTGTTTTTTGGTACCGGGGATCAAACTCGGATCCTTATGCTTGCGAGGCAGGCGGCAGAACCACTGAGCTAAATCCCTGGCAAAAATAAGTTTTTTAAAAAAATGAGTATTTTGAGGGGGGTTAATGGCAATACATTTTTTAATGTAAAAATTTAAAAAATGTAAACATTCCCTGTATACTTTGATCATACCTCATATACCTGAAAATATATGGAAGAGCAGAGAAATGTTTTAAAACAATAATTTGTAACAGAATGTGTATTTTGATATTATGCAGAATTGATAATACAAAAGACTTTGGACTTATCCACTTATAATGTTGACAAATAGACACAAGTAAAAGGAAAGGTTTGATCTAAGTTCTATATTGTTTCTTTTTTTGGATAGACAGATGGGTAGGATTGCAAAGGTGGAAAAATATCAGGATGTCATGTAAAGATAGGAAATAGAGCTGAACAAGATAAAGAATAAGTAGAATGAGAAGTTGGAAGAGATTTAAGGTAGGAGTGAAAAAAAGGTAGACAATTCCAGTAGGCTCCATACATATCGCCAGATCATTTTTTCCTATTACATTTTTTCCAAGATTCTTGTTACAAATCTCTACTTCCTATCATTGAATTGGTGCATATTATTTTTATAGAAATTAATTTTTCAATGGAATGAATATGTACATTTGTCTTTTTTTAATAGAGTTGATTATCTGAAGAAATGGATACTTCTCCGTCCAAAAAATATCCAGTTAAAAAACGAGTGAAAATACATCCCAACACAGTGATGGTAAAATATACTTCTCATTACCCCCAACCTGGGGATGATGAATATGAAGAAATTAATGAAGACTATGGGAATTTTATGGAAGAAAATCCAAAGAAAGGTCTGCTGAGTGAAATGAAAAGAAAAGGAAGAACTTTCTTTGGAACTGTGGATACTCATCCTCCACCAGCAGAAGACCCAATGACCAGTGAGATCGGACAATTCCAGAGCTTTGCAGAAAAAAATATTTTTCAGTCCCGAAAAATGTGGATAGTGCTGTTTGGATCAGCTTTGGCTCATGGATGTGTAGCCCTTATCACTAGGCTTGTTTCTGATCGTTCTAAAGTTCCATCTTTAGAACTGATTTTTATCCGTTCTGTCTTGCAGGTCTTATCTGTGTTAGTTGTGTGTTACTATCAGGAGGCTCCCTTTGGACCCCGTGGATACAGATTACGACTCTTCTTTTATGGTGTATGCAATGTCATTTCTATCACTTGTGCTTATACATCATTTTCAATAGTTCCTCCTAGCAATGGGACCACTATGTGGAGAGCCACAACCACAGTTTTTAGTGCCATTTTGGCATTTTTACTTGTAGATGAAAAAATGGCTTATGTTGACATGGTCACAGTTGTTTGTAGCGTCTTGGGTGTTTGTCTTGTCATGATCCCCAACATTGTTGATGAAGACAATTCTTTGTTAAATGCCTGGAAAGAAGCTTTTGGGTATTCAATGACTGTGATGGCAGGACTGACTACTGCTCTTTCTATGATAGTGTACAGATCCATCAGGGAGAGGATTAGCATGTGGACTGCTCTGTTTACCTTTGGTTGGACTGGGACAATCTGGGGAATATCTACTATGTTTGTTCTTCAAGAACCCATCATCCCATTAGATGGAGAAACATGGAGTTATCTCATTGCTATATGCATTTGTTCTACTGCAGCATTCTTAGGAGTTTATTATGCCTTGGACAAATTCCATCCAGCTTTGGTCAGCACAGTACAACATCTAGAGATTGTGGTAGCTATGGTCTTGCAGCTTCTAGTATTACACATATTTCCTAGTGTCTATGATGTCTTTGGAGGGGTAATCATTATGATTAGTGTATTTGTCCTTGCTGGCTATAAACTTTACTACAGAAATTTAAGAAGGCAAGATTACCAGGAAATACTAGACTCTCCCATTAAATGAATACCTGGTAATTATTGTCTTGTAAATGTTCAGTTATTGAATACGTACACTGCCATTTTAATATTTACCCATAAATGTCTTTGTGTTATATAATTGACAGAGTGCTATATAATATATAATTAATTTATGCAGATGCAGAAAATTTATTCTTGTATAATATATTCAAATACAAATATTAAATATATGAACTATGTCATGAAATTGGTGTCTTTACACTTTTTTTTTTTTGGTACCGGGATCGAATTTGGAACCTTGCACTTGCAAGGCAGGCGGTGGAACCACTGAGCTAAATCCCCGGCCCATGTCTTCACACTTATTAACAAAAGGTTATTGTAGTAAATTTCCATCACTAAAGAGCACAAAACTTAACCAGACATAGTGGTGCAGACCTGTAACCCCAGCACTCTGGGAGGCTGAGGAAGAACAATCACAAGTTTGAACCTAGCTTGGGCAACTTAGTGACTTAGAGAGTCTCTCAAAATTTAAAAAAGGGGGTGGGCTGGGGATGTAGCTCAGTTCATTGGTCCTGGGTTCAATCCTCAGTACTGAAAAAAACAAAACTATTACCATCCACAGCAAAACCATGACCAAAAAAACCCCCCAAACAACTATAAGGAAATCCATAAAGATTTGAAGAAGTGACCTTTTTCAGATGGAACTTCTGTGGTTCCAAAGTGCCAAAATTTGATAAATGTTCATGCCAATGTTCTACAAATTTTCAAGAAAAATCATTCAATATTCAAAAGTCTTCATTTGTGAAGAGTACAGTATAGAGTAAAATGTTAAACACTGAGCTCTGTTTTGCCATCTACTTGCACTAGAAAACTAAAGGTGATAGAGGTGGAAAAGCAGCTTCAATGGAGGCAAGAAAGAAGGAACAAAAGAAAGGACCTGGATTTTCAGTGATAATGGTCTAATGTTAGAACATGAAATTGGTCTTCTCCTTCCTATTGCCATATTAAGCAACACATAGGAAATGTGGGAAAGCTGGGTTCTTGCCAGCCTATATAATCTATGCCATTTCACGTCTGGTGGTAGGAGACCTAATGCTGGGACAGGGTTTACTTATCCTCAGTTATGCAGGTCTTTTTCAGAGGTGCCCTTGTTTATAATTTTGTGGCAAGTACTATATATGAGGTAGTTGCAACAAAGGTACTCCTTGCTTCTAAAAGAGACACTAGCAGTAATCATAGTATGGTGCAAAATTGACATGGTATCCTTTTCTTTTTTCTTTTTTGGAACTCAGGACCCTGCGCTTATGAGGCAGGCAGTGGCATCACTGAGCTAAATCCCCAGCCCATGGTGTTCTTTTCAAAAGGGGCCGAAAGTCTATAAAAGCATGTAAGGTGACATTAAGTCTCATTTGGGCAATTCTTACTAATTCTGCACAAATGTTAATATAGTACTGGTTAAGTGATTGTGCTCCAAATTCACCCTTCTAAGCTTTCCTATTTGACACAATAGCTCAGACCCTGCAAACTACATTTGCCTATGTACAGGTGGGGAGTAGAGCTTAATAATATAAAAAATAAGTAGAGTCTTTCTAACTTCCACCAATAAAGTGATATAGAAGAAATATAACTCCTAACCTGTTAGATGTCAGATGTGCTGAGTTCACAGTCTCACAATGTCAAGGAATGAAGTTGTGAACCAAAGGAAGAAGTTAGGAGAATTTTATTGGAAATAAGAATAGCTCCTGCATTTCCAGGAGGAGTCCGGAGCAGGTGGCCACCAAGGCTCTTTGCCAGGGGTAATTTATATAGTAAAATCACAAAGCAGGTACAACGTGGGTCAAACTATAACCAACCTGTAAGATTACAAGTGTAGCCCCTTAGCTAATACTGATTCAATAGGGAAACAAGTCAAGTCACAAGGGTATATGGAAAGAACAAAGGCATTTTTGTGAAGGAATGGGTCGAGAGCCTCTGTCACTCACCTGTATGATGCCTAGCTGGAATTACTGGACCAGGTGGTGCTAATTATAGTATAATTTCAAGTTTCTGTTTATCCCTTAGGGAGGCAGGGAGGCACAGCTATTGCATCTTTTTTTTGGTACCAGGGATCAAACTTGGGTCCTTGCGCTTGTGCAGGAGGCGGTGAAACCACTGAGCTAAATCCCCGGGCTGTATTGCATCTTTTTTTGTTTTTTGTTTTTGGTACTGGGTATCGAACTTGGGTCCTTGTGCTTGCAGGGCAGGCAGCAGAACCACTGAGCTAAATCCCCAGCCCCTGCTATTGCATCTTTATCTTGAGGCCTGGCCTTCTTCAGATGCATTTCCAGTCACCATTTTGCTTTCTTTTTTCTGTGCTGACCTCCTTGACAGCCCAGTCCCTCTCTGACTGTATATTAATTTCTATCAAACTTAGCTGTCTATAATAAAAGGACATTAGAAGGAAACTGGAAGAAAGGGAATAGGGGAAAACGGACTTTCTTCTTTCTATTTGTCTATAGTTTCTATCACTGTTAACCCTGGAGTGGTAATTCATTTTAGCCTTGAGAGTTTTGCTTTTTTTTTTTTTCTTTGGTACCGGGGATTGAACTCGGGTCCTTGCACTTGCACAACAGGCGGCGAAACCACTGAGCTAAATCCCCGGCCCAAGAGTTTTGTTTTGTTTAATTTTTTAAAATGTAGGACTGGGTGTTGAACCAAGGCCCTATACAGAGTTACATCTTTAGCCTTTTAAGAAAAATATTTGAGACAGGGTTTTGCTAAGTTTCCCAGGGTGGGCTTGAACTTTGCAATCCTCCCACCTCAGTCTCCCAGAGTGGTGGGATTACCAGTGTGCACCATCATGCCTGGCTAGCCATTAGCTTCTTCTGGCATCACCTCTGCCTTCAACCAATTAGCTTCATCATATCCCTTAAAGAAGTAGCAGGACTAGCTGGAGAGCTTCCACTCAGAGGTCTGAGCTACAGTTCAGATGGGTCATTTATCTCAGTGTCTGAGACCTAATAGTCCAACTAATTAAGGTTGAATTCCTTTTCACTAGTTCTAGGGATGGTAGCTGCTCCCTACCATCTACATGTTCCTCCAGAGCCTCATGTGCTCATAAGTAGGGCTTCAGGGAGATGACTAGATCATGAGGGAATGATACTTATTAGTGGATTAGTCCACTGATAAGTTTATAGCTAAATGTGATGTTGAGGGATGAAGCCTGGTTGGAGGAGGTGGGTCACTGTGGGGATATATGTGTGTGTATATATATATATATATATATATATATATATATATATATATAATCTCCATCCTTCTTTCTCATTTGATCCCTCTACTTCTTGCCTGCCATGCTATGAGCTAGTTCTCCTCTGCCATACCTGTCCACCTGGCCACCCTATCTTGGAGCCAGCAGACTATGGACTGAAACCTCTATACATATAAGCCATAACAAACCTTTCCTCATTTAATTCTGGTGTCAGGTATGTGTCTGAGCAATGAGAAAGTAACTGAAACAAATCTCTTTTCACTAGCTCTAGGGGTGGTGGCCACTCCTCACAGTAATCACTCTTGTGTTACCTTGATGTTTCTTTTTTGCTTTTCAGTCCATCAACACCCAATACTAAATCTTCCCTGTTATACCTTGTGATTTCCATTTTTCTAATATGTCTCCAGATCACCCCCAAAGGAATCCATAGCCATCAGTAACATACTATGCTTTGGGAAAATATCAATATTTAGATTTCTTTTCAGGGATTACTACACAATAGCTCTCAATAAAAATTATGCAAATTGAAGCACAGAAAAAAAAAAGGTTTGAAAAAGGGAAAAATTCAAACAAACTCAAACCAAACAGTGCCTGATTAGGTATACTAAGAAGTCTAGCATAAGTGTAACTGCAGTCCCAAAAGAAGAAGAAAGAGAGAAGACAGAAAAAAAAAAATCTGAGTAATTATTGGCCAAAAGTTTTCCAATATTTTTGGAAATTGGTGGAGATTGAACTCAGAGCCTTCACAGTGAACTATATTCCCAGGCATTTTGGGGTTTTATTTTGAGACAGGTTCTTGCTAAGTTGATTAGTTGCCCAGGATGGGCTCAAACTTGCAATCTTCCTGACTTAGCCTCCCAGAGTGCTAGATTATAGGTGTGTGCCACCATCCCTGACCAAATTTTCCAAATTTGATAAAAGGAAAGAAAAACAAAAAAAAAATGCCTATAATCCAAGCATTTGGGAGGCTGAGGCAGGAGGACTGCCACAAGTTCAAGACCAGCCTGAACTACATAGCATGACCTTGTCTCAACAAAACAAAACAAAACACCAACAGGGAAAAATAGGGGAACAGAAAAGAGCTGGACCAAAGCAAGACCAATACCCAGCAGGGCAAAGATTGTCTTATAACTCCATGTCTGGTGTCTGGAGCACATGATGGTGAGCTTCAAAGGACTTGGGAAGTCCTTTAGTCCTAGACCTATAGCTTTGCCAATTGCAGCTTTGCCAGTTGCAGCTTTTCTCTTAGGCTGACTCTGCTCATTGCCTACAGATTTTTTGGGCACATTCCATGTTCCTGGCATCTCCAACTTTTTTGTGTCTCTATTCAGCAATAGTTTCACTCTCACAGCTTAAGTATCATAACCTCAGGGGCTTCCAGCAGGAACTCTAGCCCTGTAACACGCTGCCTTTTCCTAGGCCTTCCTTTGAAACCTGGGTGGTAGAACCATCTATGACCCCGAAACTTGCATTCTTCATGCCTACACACCAGTATCATGTGGACAATGCCAGGGTCTACCACCAGTTAAAGCAGTAGCTGGGCCCTGTTGGGCCACAGCTGCAGTAGCCACTACGTGCCTGGCAGGCTGATCATGGTGAAATAAATCCCGGGGAACCAGCAGGAGGCTGGGTGTGCGTGTGTGTGCTTGTGTGTGCATGTGTGTGTGTGTCTTTTTAAATGAAAGATTTATACTTTTGGATCCTTGAGACTGCAATGAGTGGGGTCCTGAGGATTCCTGAGATGCCCTCAAGGCATCTTTCTTCTTATCCTGGTTTAAAGTATTTGGTTTCTTTCTTCCTTCCTTCCTTCCTTCTTTTTTCTTTCTCTTTCTTTCTTTCCTTTCTCTCTCCCTCCCTCTCTCTCTCTTTCCTTCCTTCCTTCCCTTCCCTTTCCTTCCTTCCTTGGGATTGAACTCAGGTCCTTGGGCTTGCACAGCAGGTGGCGAAACCACTGAGCTAAATCCTGGGCCCTGGTTTCTTTTTTTAATGGCACTAATCTTTTAGGCAGCCACACCTCTTTTGGCCCCAGTTTTACACGTGCTTCCTTTCTGGCCAAAATGAAAGTTTAAAAAAATCTTTCTGCTCTGTTTTGCTCCCAGTTCTAACTCAGGCTAAAAGCAGCCAGCAGTATCAAACTACCATCTGAATGTAGGGCTGCCTTGAAATTTCTTCCACCAGATCAATTAGCCTCACACAAAATTTTAGGACATGGTCAAAATGAAGACAAATTATTTGCCAGAGTGTAACATACATGGCTTCTAGTCCAATTCCTAACATTCCCATATGAAACCTCAAGAGTTTGGTCTTTACTGTCTGCATTTCCATCAGCATTGTGATCTTCTGAGCTGTGACTAGAACTGCCCATCAGACTCTGCTTACAATATTTTAGGCCTTTATAGCTCACTTCGCTGAACTTCTCCAATTTCTTCCTACAAACCAGTTCCAAAGACACTGAAACATATAGTCCCAAGAATTACCCCACTTTCCTGCTACCAATTTTCTGTATTGGCCAACTTTTCCCTTGCTAGGACAAAATTCCTGATACCTACAGCTTGAGGAGAGGTTTCAGTCTATGATCAGCTGGTGACAAGGTGGATATATGGTGGAAGGGAGAAAGAGCTGCTCATTTTGTGGCAGCTTGGAAGCAGAGTGCAGGGGAGGAGTCCAAGAGGAAAAGGCCATGGCCTGTATAGTTCCAAAGTTCAAGTACAAAAGACCTACTTCTAGCTAAGCCCCACATCCTAATAGCCTATTCAGTTTTGAACTCATCAGTGAGCCCATTAATGAAATTTGTGCCCTCACAATCCATTCAACTCTAGGAATTTAACCTAGTCAAGAGGACAATCAAGATTAACTAACATAAAATGTAACTATTGTTATCAGTTTAACTGCTGATAAATATAATAAAATCGTAAAAGTAGCCAGAGAAAAAGACAAAGAAGTAATGTAAGAATTGCAACTAGCTTCTCAGCAGAAATAATGGAGGCCAGAAAATAGAATATCTTTATTATTTTTATAGTAAGTACTGGGGATGAATCCAGGGCTTCTCATATGCTAGGGAAGTGCTCCAACACTGATCTATATACCTATGCCAGAATGACATCTTTAAAGATAGAAAGAAAACCTTTAAAGACTCCTCATAGCCTATACAATAAATTCTAAGGTCCTTAACTTCATAACATTTCTAGTCATCTACTCCAGCAATATACTATTATTTAGTGCCTTTTTATTATCTAGAAAACCCTTCTCTTTGCCTAAATGCCTGACCACACATCTGCTCTTTTCTTGTGGTTTAATGTTTCCCCTTGTTATTGTACACGTTTATTGTCATATCTACTATGTTAATAGTAAGTACCTGTTTAAATTTCATTCTCTGACACTGGCTTGAGCTCCTTTAAGGTAGGGATTGTTTTTTATTTTTTTGGGGGGGGGATTGTTCTTTAGATATCCAGTACTTATTGTACTGGACAGAGTGGACCCATGACAATTTTTTTGTTGAATTAATTCCTATAAATGCATAACAATATTATTTATTACCAGGGTCAATAATTTCTCTACTTCATAATTGTGGTTTCTTCTTGGTAATTGGTAGGTAGGACATTTTTTATTCTAAATACTCCTGTCTGACGGTGATGCTAAACTAGATCATTCTAACCATTTCTAACCATAGCTGTTAATTGTTTCTTGGAAAAAGTCTTCACACATGGAGGCTTATTTTACTTTCTTTTCACAAATCCTCCTTTGGGATTAAGGGAGTCAGCTGCATGTTTTATTCTAGATATTAGTTGCCAACATCTTCCATAGCATTAAGTTCTGACCCAAGTTTTGTTGATGCCTGATTCTACTTGGTTCCTGTCTAATCAGCACTAATTAGCAAGGATGATTTTTGACTTGAGTTTCCCTAAAAGAGGGGAAGAAAAAAACAGTAGCATGTTTATGTTTGGAAGTTGGGATGATAGAATGAATGAAACTCTAGAGACAACTGCTATCCAATAAAAACAAGGACTTTTCTTCTAAGTGCAATTTCGTACATGCTTGTCTACCCTTCCACTCTTTTGTCGTTGTTTCCTTCTTTTTATTCAACTACTCTCCCACCCCAGTACTAGGAATTAAAGGCAGGGCCTTCACACTGTGCTACATCTTCAACCTTTAAAATTTTTTATTTTGAGATGGTCTGGCTAAGTCACTAAGTTGTCTGGGTGAGACTCAAACCTGCACTCCTCCTGCCTCAGCCTCCCAGAGTGTGTATGCACTACTACAAGTGGCTAACTCCTCTTTTTCATAAATTTTTGGTACAAGGTCTTTGTTTGAAGACTTCTTGGTAAGAATGATGAGGAACCTTAAGGAAGACACAGGAAAAAACATGTTTGCAGAGAATTAAAACTCTTTAGAAAAATTAGATTTAAATTCTCCCCATGATAGTTAGTTGATTGTGTCAAATTGAGTAAGAAATGCCCAACTTGGTTCAGCATAGTTCTGGGTGTGGTAGACCCATGGAAAGGAGGATTGTCGCCAGAATGGTATAAAAGGGAAACGATGAAGGATTGCTTCTGTTCAGAGGAGCTTCAGTTTTTGCCTTTACTTTGGACATTGTCTCCTGGCTTCCAGTATAAACTTCAGCCTCCAGGAAAGGCTCTTCAGCTTCCTCTTTTTTTATTTTTATTTTTTGGTGCTGGGGATTGAACTTGGGTCCTTGTGCTTGTGCAGCAGGCAGCAAAACCACTGAGCTAAATCCCCAGCCTTCAGCTTCTTGATAGGGATTTACACAGGAGACTACAGAGAACCCTAGGCCTTTGACTGGATCCTTCAACTCTCCAGCATGCACACAGTCCTTTCTTCCACATCTGACTCTGGGCGGCCATTGTAAGCCAGTCTTGGAAATTCTTATATATTTGTATATTGTGTTACATGTTTCTTTAGTAAGCACTGACCGATATACCACTTCACTCACAACTGTTTTATTTTTTTGGTGCTGGGGTTCAAACCCAGGGCTTTGTGTGTGCTGGCCATGGACTGTACTACTGAGCTATACCTCTCACCCCCAGCTGCTTCTTTTATTGCTAAATAGGTAGAATATAGTAATCAACAGACCCGGACTAAAATCTTGTGGAAGGTCTGCTCAGATTATTGGTTCCTTCAAAATAGATTCTCTTACAGAATAAAAGCTTATGACTTCAGCACATTTTTTTTCCTAGGTTAATTAGTGGTATAAGCTATGTGAAGGGAAGGACTGTATTTTACTTCCTTTTACATTTACATTCTTTGTCCCATCACATGTTAAATATGTAACTAGAATTGAAATCGAGTCAGGTTCTTGTACATTTGCTATGTAAAGATTTGGGAGAACTACTTTTATCTTCTGGATAATAGTTTCTTCAAAAATGAATGTAATAGTATCTCAACTCATACTTTATAAAATGTACCAACAAATAAGAAAACCACTTTTTATTTGGGCTGCCATAAAAAATACCAGACTAGGTGGCTTAAACAACAAAAATTTATTTTCCCACGGTTATGGAAGTTGGGAAGTCTAAGATCAAGGTGACTGTACAGCTGATTTGGGGTAAGGGCTTGTTTGCATAAGGCACTCTTCTTGGTGGAGAGACCATTTTCTGTTGTCTTAAAAAATAAAAATATCTGCCAGGGATTTAGCTCAGTGGCACCACGCTTGCCTCGAAAGTGCAAGGTTCTGAGTTAGATCCCTGGTACAAAATAAATAAATAAATAAATAAAATAAAAACTGTCAGGGGTTTAGCTCTGCCGCCTGCCTTGGAAGTGCAAGGTCCCAAGTTCGATCCTGGGTACACCCCCCCAAAAAAACTAATCACAGTGGATTAGTTCCTAACACTTAGGACCTCATTTAACTTCAGTTATTTCTTAGCAGTCTATTTCTACATATTTGGGGTTACGGCTACAGCATATGAATATTGCAGGGACACAATTCAGTCCACAGTAGACATGATAAAATATTCCGTTATTTCACCCCTTAGAATAAATTCAAAGCCAGGCAATGGTGGCTCATGCCTGTAATCTCAGCACTTGAAAGGCTGAGGCAAGAGGATTGCAGAGGTTGAGGCCAGCCTGGGCTACACAGTGAGTTCAAGGCCAGCCCGAACTACATAGGGAGATCCTGTCTCAAAAAACCAAATCAAAAATAAAAAAGAATACATTTATAATTCACTTGCGTTATTTATTTTGGATGCTAATAATGGAAGGTAGACATAGAGTTACTCTTGCTCATTTTCATGGTCCACTTGTCTCAGCTAACTTGAGGCTAGGAAGGGGCCATAGGTAATTTTCGCTTTACCTTATCCTATACCCACTAGCACTTAAGTGAATTTTGAAGTCAAGGGCCAGGATTAAAGGGAAAAGAAGATATAATAATGCCTTAAACAAGATTATTGACCATATATCATGTGTTAGGCAAGGGGGAAAAGTGAACATTGACACAGTTCCTGATTTAATGGTACGGATACAGCTCGGATAGGAAAATACCTGTCTTCTAAGAAAGGAACCTAACCAAGCAGGTTTCCTCGAGGAGCAACACCTAAATTAAGCCACAAAGACCATTAGGAAGGAGCGAGGAAGGTTAAGGGGGCAACACCAGCGCGGGGAGAACAGATTCACTGACGCCCCTGGAGGTGGCTGGGCCGCGGAGAGTGCTAGGATCCCAGAACGCTCGGGTGGGAACTACCAACACGGCGGCTGGAAGCCAAGTTCAAGCTGCCCACGCACCAGAGCACTTTGTCGGGTCTCAGACTCAGCATTTTTGGTTGTGTATCAAATTAAGGATACATCTTACATTTTTCTCCCAGTTCTCTTTTTCCAGGTCCTTTTGTTTTTCTTTGTCGCTCCCCGCCCCTAAGTATCTTCAGTTGGGAGGACCTTGCTGCGGTGCAGAAACCAGAAGGAAACCAGGACAATTAGGGACGCGGTAATCCTTTTTGTTGTTGTTGTTGTGGAGCTTCTCCAATGGCGCTGAGAAGGGGGGCTCAAAGTGACCAGCCAGCCAGGGCAGCTGGGGAGCCAAATTAACTATCACCAGGTTCAGCGTTCCTCACCCTCTCTCTTCTCTTACTTCCTCGCAGCTTCTGCTCACCGCACAGCCAGCACAGTGCTTGATTGACAGACAGTCCACCCAATCCTGGCGTGGCACCGATAGCTGTCACGTCGAAGACTGAGCCTATCAGATTGGGCAGGTAGCGTGTTTCCTGCCGGCGCGGGGCTGCCCTCTCGCCGCGCACGCTCCACCCCTCTCCCGAGAGCTACACGGCGGCAGAGCGCAGGCCTCGATCCGTAACGGCCCTCCCGGCGTCCGGGTGCCCTCCTCAGTAGACTGGAGCCGCCTGGGCTCGCATAGGGAAGGTGAGACTGCCTTGCTGGTTGGCAGAGACAGAGACAGCACTTTAGTCACCCATCCGTCCGCACAGCCTGTTAAGTCGCTGCGTCGCTTCCTCTTAGCGAAGTTAGCCCCGGGAGCGCCGTCTGCCGGCGCCGAGTGGAGCCAGAGGGGGCGGGGAGGCCATTGAGCCTAGCCTGGGCGTCTGCACTGCTGCTTCGCGCGACCGTCAGGCCTCAGCACCGGGTGGCGCGACCCTGCGGCCTTTCCCTCCTTCGGAGCGCCGCGCCTGCGAGGCTTGGAGGTCGGGTGTACAGCGCTTTGCCGCTCCATGTGTCTCTCGAAAAAGCCCCGCTCCCAGTTGTGGCGTAATCCGAAGCTGGGGAGGTAGGGACGAGGTAGGGCAGAGGTAGGGCAGATAAGGCGCTTTCCCTCTTCTCCACCCGGGGGCGGCGGAGCGAACCGTGCCCGCGGACTGTGGACAGATTCGGAACGCGCCTTCCTCCTTCCTCGGACCCCAGCCGCCTTCCTCGTTGTGGGGCGATCTGGGCATTACTGTCGTCGTGGGGATCTGCTTTAGGTTTGTACGCGAGTTGCCTGGGGTTTGAGCTTTTGACCCAAGTTGTAGTATATTTGGCTAAAAAAAATGTATCGATAGATTTCGTACCCTTGTTTTCATACGTGCTAAATTCACCGTTAGAAGCTGGGGAAGCTGGGCTTTTTTCAGGACTGAGAACCATAACAGGCGCTCAGTTAATTTTGAGTTGATAAACTGAAGTCATCTGAAAAGGATTCTACCCGTTACAGTAGGTAAGAAGCCTTAGGAGTTAAGGAAAGTATGAGGTTAAGAGAACCTTCTTAGCCTATCTTGGGTGCGGAGCAAAAAAGTTCAGTGTCCAGAAAAAATGGGTAAGTGTTAAAGAGATACTTATTTTTTAATTACTTTTATAGTTTTATGACAAGCCAGCCACAAGAATTTCTTAAGCACCTGAAAACCATTCTTCCTAAAGCCTCAGTTTTCAGGAAGATCTCAAAGTAAATGGGGAAATAACCCAAGAAGTATAGTACTGTTGGTAGTTGTCAGTAATGTTCAACTCTCACATAGGCATCCCGCTCACATCTTGATAGTAACTCAAGTATACACTGGTGAATAGTACTTTCATTTCGTCATGACCACTGTGGTTTTTCTCATTTGAGAAAATTGTGATCAGTGGGAATTGGCTTTATAAGCACAGTTTGCAGTGTGTGCGAGTCTACTTAGTTGTTCTCGTTAAATTTTAAAATGTTTGCCTAATTTTTCTAAGTATTATCTTTCTGTTTAGATTTTCCCAGTGCTTTCAGGTCCATGTAAATAAAAATTGAAACATGCATGTAATATTTTGTAAGACAGTAAGTGATTTTCTTTTCTTTTGAGGATTTTCCAAAGCTCAAAGTAGATCTGATATGATTATTAAAAATAAATCCTTTGTCAGAAAAGCTTCATAAATTTATTCTCCTGAATAATTTGGAAAACATGCCAAATGTTCTCTATGTATGCCAGAAAATTAAATGATTTAGTTGATAAGTCTTCAAATTGCAGGTCGTTTAGCATATTCTTCCTAAATACTTTGCTATGCTGTCTTACGAAGACAACTGGTGGCCAGATGTAGTATTTAAAGGTAAATTAAGGCAGCAGTTAGTCCTGGGTAATCTTCACTTTAACAGAGAGAGAATTTATAGATTTTATAGTCTTCCCTTCAAAGCTGAGTCCACGTGCTGACTTTGTTTGGGTGACGTTATAGAGCAGTATGCTTTCAGTTACCCAGACCCAACCTTGTTTTCATCTTTGTCCACATAACACTGGTAAATTTTGGCCATTTAAAAAAATTTTTTTCCAGGTGTATGTTCTTTTGTGTCCTTATGTTATTTATGTATTTATTTGTTTGTAGTATGTATGAAGCCTTTTACACTGAGCAACATCCTCAGTGACCTTTTTATATTTTTTATTTTTAAACAGGATCTTGCTTAATTGTCAACTTGCCCAAGCCGGACTTGAATTTGTATTCCTCCTGCCTCAGCCTCCCAGAGTGCTGGGATTACAAACATGTGCCACCATGAGTTTATCTTAGTTTTTATCTTTCAACCACTCACTAGTTTAAACTGGGGTTTTTTTTGGCCAGGCTTTTCTGTACTAAATACATCCTCCCTGCTGCTAAATCTTAATTCTTTGAACACATCTCTCACTGTTATCTACAGAGCATACATAGTTCACCAGTCATAGCCTCCTAGTGAAAACCTATTTGTCTAATGCCAGCACTATTTCTCTACAGGACCTGTCACCCTAACCATTTATGCTTTGTACTTTTCTATCTTTATCATATTTGTTGAAATTTTGAATGTCTGTGCATGGACTGCCTTTTTTTTGGTGGTACTGGAGATTGAACCCAGGGCCTTCATACTGAGCTAAATCCACAGGCTTTTTTATTTTAAATTTTGAGATAGAGTCTCACCAAGTTGTAAAATTGCACAGCCTGGGGTTGAATTTGTGATCCTTCTGCCTCAGCCTCCCAGAGTGCTGGGATTACAGACGTGTGCCACCATGCACTGCAGCTGCCTACTACAGTATTTAAAACAAAAATTTCCCTCTAAATTACAAAATAGTTGGGCGTGGTGGTGCATGCCTGTGATCCCAGTCCTCAGGAGGCTGAGGCAAGAGGATCACTCTGAATTTGAGACCAGCTTGGACTACATAGACCCTATCTCAAAACCTCCACAACCCCCCCAAAAATTACAAAGTAAATTTTTGTTTCATTTTTGATCCTTTAACATGACATTCAAAATGTCATTTCTTCTCCCTGTAATGTTGCTTTTCTTTGAATCCTTGTTCCTTTTTTTTTTTTTTTTTTTTTGCCATTCTCTTGGTTTTAAAGTTTATGTGAGCTTGTAGTATGGTACCATAGAACATTATTGCTATAATATTGGAATCCACCCTTTTGTTTTATCAATAAGGAAATCCATAGAGAATAACTAAAATTCACAGATGTTGTTAGGGGGACACAGCTGAGACTCAAACCTTTTTCTTCTTCAAGTTTTGTGTATTCTTTGTGAAACCATACTACTATTTATCTTTTGTAGTATAACTTTGTATTTTGTTTCACATTATTTTTCATTTTGTGTATTTAAGACTGAAAATTTCTTGAGGGCAAGGAAACTTGCATAAATTATTTAGACAATGCTTCAAAGTCTTTATAAACCTTTTCAGATATCTCTACCATCTTTTTCTATGCTTGTTGCGTGTATTAACAACATTAACAGAAACAATATACGTTGTCATCTCTTCAGTAGAGTCCTATGACCCATTACAATGAATAAATCATTTACAAGTTTTATTGTTGAAATTTAGTTTGTGTGAATCCCCCCCCCCTTTTTTTTTTTTTTTTTTTTGTAGAACTGAGCTACATTCTTGGGCATTTTAAAAAATTTTCTTAGATAAGAGTCTCGGTAAGTTGACCGCCCAGCCTGCCTTAGCCTCTCCATTACAGGCATGCTCATTACAGGCATGTACCACCATACCTGGCATGTCTGTGAGAATTTCTTCATGGAGTGAATCTTTGGGAGTCTTGCAGATAGTTGCAAAACTGTGTAATGGTTTGGAAGAAATCTAGAGGGTTTATCACTCAAGTAAATATAGTGATCTAAAAATTTTTTTTCCTCTTTCTGAATGTTAGAACAGCAACAGTTTCACATTTTGCTACTTTTTGCCTGATCATCTGTCAAGAGCCAACAGTACATCTGAGTGTAGAGCAAAACATTCTAAAAATCATATTCCATTTTGGGGAGTTAGCTTTTACATATTCTTCACATTTTCTTCCCTCCTAACTTTAAAGTTTCTGTTAATAGAAGCAGCTATGATTACCTTGTTATTCTTTTTTTGTGGGGAGGTACTGGGTATCAACTCTGGACCTTGCGTTTGCGAGGCAGGCGACCTTGTTATTCTTTTTTTTTTGGTACCAGGGATACTTTTTATATAAAGTGCTGCCTATCAAATTCCTTGTTATACCTATTATTTTAATGCCCTGCACAGCACCATGAGTTGGGAAAGATCATATGTGCTGAAAAAAATTTTGGGTTTGAGACAAGGTCTCACTGGCCTTGAACTCATTACGTAGCCCAGGCGGGCCTCAAACTCAGTGATCCTCCTGCTTTAGCCTTCCATGTGCTGGGATTATGAGTATGTGCCACTATACTTGGCTGTGCTACAATTTTTGAAGAAAAAGCTGATTCTTTACATTGCAGCAGAAATCATTCATATCATACTCATGTCCAATTTACCAATACTTAAGTATGATTTTAAGAAAAAGGCATATTTCAACAATTATAGCTGGTAACCTATTTAAACAAAAACGAGAAATCAACAAATGAAAAGCAGCTTCTAACCTGTTTCAGATCAAAAGAGAAAAACATTCATTCCCTCCAAAGATTTTACCTGTTACATTTCTACACAGTCTTACACCATTTAACTCTTGATACCTACATACAAGAATAACAAGGGCCGGGGATTTAGCTTAGTGGTTTCACCGCCTGCTGTGCAAATGCAAGGACCCGAATTTCATCCCCGGTACCAAAAAAAAGACCTATAAAGAAAAAAAAAGTATCCCAACCATATTATATAAACCTGTAATATGATTTTTGTGTTACTGGGGATTGAACTCAAGGCCTTGGCACTGAGCTATATACCCAGCATTTAAAAAAAAATTTGGGGGCCGGGGATTTAGATCAGTGGTTTCGCTGCCTGCTGCGCAAGTGCAAGGACCTGAGTTCAATCCCCGGTACCAAAAAATAAAAAAAAAATATTTTTTTTGAGACAAGGTCTTGTTAAGTTGCCAAGTTGCCTAGGCTGGACCCATACTTGTGATCCTCCTACCTCAGCCTCTCAAAGTGCTGGGACTATAGGAATGCACCACCATGTCCAGTTAAATTTTACTGATTTAACAGGGCTTTGGAAATTTTTCCTTGGGAATGTTTGAGCACTTATAGAAACTACATGTTATTGAGTAATAATTTTTGAAAGAAACATTTTGAATATTTAGTGTATAACTCCACCCCATCCCAGTAATTCCACTTGCAGCCTGCCCTATGATGTCATTTGGTTTTTCTGTATTTTTTTTTCCATTTCTTGTCCATGTGCTTAAAAAGGCCTATAAGGTCCTCCATAATTTGGATCTTGTGTACTTATAGCTGCTTCGCTTGCCATTTTCTCCTTCTTTGGGCCTTGAACAGTCCAGGTCTGTTTTGCCTTGGAATTTGTGATCATATTCTCCCTCTAGGATGGCTCCATTAATATTAAGTGTGGCTACTAGGAACAGGAAGATGCCAGTAAATTTCTCAGACCAGAGAAATCAGTGGTTGGCATGGTGTTCATTTTTTCAATATTATTTCTGCATGCATTTTGCTATTTATAGATAATTATGAAATAAAGATTATATAAAGCTTTAAACATTTTTCCTTTTGATAAATTTCTATTGTATCCAATTGAAAATTTTAATTTCTTGAGAACTTGTTTAGAGAAGTATCTCTGATTTTTTTGTTGCAAAGTGCATACCTTTAAATATATAACTCAGTGAATTTTTATATTTGTAGACATTCACTTATCACCCAGGTCAAGGTATACAATGTTTCCAGTGCTTGAGAAGGTTCTCTCCTTCTTATAATAAAGATGCCCTGCCCTCTCCCTAAAGTTAATCTTTTTCCTGACCTCTGTCATCTTGTCATTTTTGCTTCTTCTTGAACTTAATATAAATAGAATTGTACAGTATAGTGGTACTACTTCGGTTCACTCACAAATTTAATTCTTTCCATGATTCTGGTCACAAACTGAATTGGATGAGAACTGAATCAAATTCATTGTTTAGGTTCAGCGTTGACCTTATTGGGGAAATAAGTTTGCTTTGCAACCAGAATCAGTTTCGTTTGCAGCGAGAATCATGAAAAGAACTGAGGTACCACTGTATTTTTCTGGGTGGTTATTTTTACTCCATGGTTCATCCATGATGTTGCGTGGAGCAGTAGTTCTTTTTCTTTGATGGGAGCATTCCATTGGATGAATATAAGAAATTTTTTTTTTTTACCACTGATAGACATTTTAGTGTTTAGTTATTATGAATAATGCTGCTTTGAAAGTTCATGTCTTTATACCTGGAAGTAGAGATGTGCATGTCCACATCTAGCGGTTTTTTAACCTACTTGAACCAGTGCATTGCAACTGGTACGTAGTAGTTTTCTGGTAATTTTTCAAAACCATAAAACTAGTGACTCCATTTTTCTTTTTAAAAATTATTATCATTATTATTATTATTATTATTAGGCTTAACCCCTCTATGTGATGGAGTATATCACACAATAGATGCCTGTGAGAGGTTGTGGTCTTACATTAGCGAAACCATTTTTGTTTTGATTTTTGTCTTCCAACTTGATTTGATTTGGTAATAAATTTTATGTAGACATAGTTTTCTTTCATAATTCTGAAGGCATTGCTCTGTCTTGTGCTAGCTTGCCATCCATTTGAGAATTCTGAAGACATATTCTGATTTTTTTTTTTTACTCCACCCCCTACTGATAGCCTGATTCTGATTGTTAAAATGTTTTTTGTCTTTCTGGGATTTCATGTATGTTGTATTCTGAAATTTCATGGGGACATCACTTGGAAAACGTTTGTTTGTTTGTTTGTTTAAGTAGTGGAAATTGAACCACTGAGCCATGTTCCTAGCCTTTTTCATTTTGAGACAGGATCTTGCTAAATTGCCCAGGCTGGCCTGTACTTGTGATCCTTCTGCCTCTGTCTAGCAGCTGAGATTACAGGTGTGAGCCACTATGCCTGGCAAGTATAGATCTATTTTTAATGTGTTTTCCTGGGTGTGTATGGTATCTTAATCTGTAAAATAGTTACTGTTCATTAGTTCTGGGAAATTTTACTTATTTATTTCATTGATGGTTGTATTAGTCTGTTAGGGCTGTTGTAAAAATACCATAGACCTTGGCTTATTAACAACAGAAATCCGTTTTCTTACAGGTTTGGAGTCTAGAAGTCCACAATCAAAGTGCCATCAGGGTTCATTTGAAGCCTTTTCCTGGTTTTTCTGTGGAGAGATAGATCTATCTCTATTTTTGTTTTTAGAGCCTCACCCATATGACTTCACTTTATCTTAGTTACCTCTTTAAAGGCCTTGTCTCCAAATGTCATATTATTTTAGTATATGTGCTGCTGAAGTGAGCACTCCAAATGTCATATTATGGGTTAGGGTATCATTGGGAATTTGAGAAAGGAAAGAGGACAATTCAGTCTATGACAATGTTTTGTTTTTTCTTTTTTAACTCTTCTGTCATTTATTTGGCTCTCCCATTAGGTTACTAATTTTTTCATCTAGTCTTTTTGCTCTATTTTATTTGAAAGATTTTATTTCCTTATCTTTCTGTTGAATTTTTAAATTTCCAAGGTCTTTTTTTTTTTCTAAATTCCTTTTTATATAACATTCTGTACTTTTCCATGGATGGAAAATTCCCAACTTTGGAGGCCATAAATGACTTACCAGAAAACAAAAACAGAAACAAAAACTTTTTCCTTACAGACTTTTTTTGGGGTGGGAGGTTCTGGGAAATTTTCTTTTCTTTTCTTTTTTTTGGTACCGGGGATCGAACTCAGGTCCTTGCGCTTGTGCAGCAGGTGGCGAAACCACCGAGCTAAATCCCCGGCCCTCTGGGAAATTTTCTTTAGAGGACAGGATCTTGCTGTGTAGTTCAGGGTGGCCTTGAACTCATTATAAGCCCAGGCTAGCCTTGAACTTGTGGTCATCCTGCCTCAGCCTCCCTAGTGCTAGAACTACAGGTGTGGGCCACCACTCCGGGCTTCCAGAGTGTTTCTCCTAAATTGTTTTTTCTTTATTTACTTTGGTCTCTAACGTTTATGTCTGAGGTATATTATGTTTTGAATAAGCCGTGGGATAAAGAGCCTAAATTAATTGTAATTCCTTGTCTTTTAAAGAAAATATATTGAATTTGAACTTTATGGTATGGAGGTTCAAAGGGTTTTGGAGAAAACCCCGATGTGAAGGAAGTATTTCCTTTTGGGTCCTGTTTATGAGGGAAAATTTCAATTTGTTTTGAGGGGTTAAGTTTGCTACCAGGTGTGTGGTTTATTTTTGTTTAAATATTTATTTATTTATTTTTTTGTTTAAATATTTATAATGAAGTAGATTTTTTATTTTCCCCCTGTGTTTGGTAGAGTACACAGGCCTTTAATGCATCTGGTTCAGAGATTTTCAAATTTTGTTTTATTTATTTTTTTTATTTTAATTTTTTTTGGTACTGGGGATCGAACTCGGGACCTTGCTCTTGAGAGGCAGGCGCTGGAACCACTTAGCTAAATCCCTGGCCCAAGATTTTTTATTTTAAAGCCAGGTATGGTGGTGCATGCTTGTAATCCTAGCACTTAGGAGGCTGAGGCAGGAAGATCACTGCGAGTTTGGGTCCAGCCTGAACTACATAGTGAGACCCTATCTCTTAGAATTTTCTCTCTAAGTTGCCCAGCTGACCTCAGCACCTGGAGCTATAGGTGTATACTACTATGTCTGGCTAGTTCACAGACTCTAAAACCCTTTTCAGAGAATAAACCAATAGCTGCTGGTGAGAATAGGATAGATAACCAGCAGGTAGAGTTGAGAAATTTTTTAAGGATTTAACTGCTTCTCAGACTGTTTTCATCTAGTCTTCCAAATTTAACTCCTTGAGCACCATCTGGTGCCAGTTTCTGAATCTTTTGAGATTTTCTGGTATAAATTGGTGTTTTCAACTCTTGGCTAGGGTTTCATTTTTTCTGAAATTGACTAAATGAGTTAGTTCTGCCAGTTGTCCTCTTAATTTTCAGCTTCTGAAACTTTGTTGCTATTGTTTACTTTTCTGTATATTTTTGTTCTTTAGTTTTCTCTTTTTCCTTCCTCCTTTCAAAATCTTGAAGGGATATTGAATTTTATAAAATGCTTTTTTCTCCTGTGTCTATTGATAGGATCATAAGGTTTTTTCGTTTTTGTTTTTCCCCTTGCAGTGTTATTGAGAGTTTGAATCTAGGCCTTGAGCATGCTAGGCAACTGCGGTACTGCTGAGCACTGAGCTACACCCCCTAGTCCTTAATCATGTGGTTTTTATTCTTCTGTTTTTTTGTGGTGTATTAAGTTTATCATTTTGCATAAGCTGAACCATCCTTGTATTTCTGGGATAAATCCCACTTGAACATAGTGTATCATCCTTTTGATGTGCTTTTGTATTGAATTTGCTATTTTGTTGAGAATTTTTGTGTTTGTATTTATCTAGGGTATTGGTCCTAGTTACCTTTTTTGGTTGTGATCTTGTCTGGTTTTGGCATAGGGTAATGTTGGCTCATAGAATGAATTTGGAAAGTTTGCATTAAATTAGTTCTTTAGAAGTTTGGTAAAATTCTGCAGTGAGGGCAACCAGCTGAGGGCTTTTCTTTGTTAGGACTTTATTACTGATTCATCCTCATTACAGTACTTGTTACTGATCTGTTTATTTTTTCTGTGTCCTCATGGCTCAACTTTAGTAGTTTATATAGTGTATAGTAGTTTTTTTTTTTGTACCAGGCACTGAACTCGGGTCCTTGTGCTTGTGCAGCAGGCGGCAAAACCACTGAGCTAAATCCCCGGCCCCTGTTACAGTTCTTAAGATCTTTTGTATTTCTGTGATCAGCTGTAATATTTTTTACTAATGATTTGCTTGTATCTTTTTAGTATTTTATTGGTTAGTCTAAAGGTTATCAATTTTATCTTTTCAAAAATTTGCTCTTGATTTCATTGATCTTGCTGTATTTTTTTTTTGTATTTCTGCTCAGATCTTTGTTTTTTCTTCTAGTTTTAGGTTTGGGTCTTGTTTTTAAGTTGCATCATTAGGTTATTTTAAATCATTCTAACTTTTAAAATATAAACACTGCTGTAAACTTCTCTCTCAGTACTGCCATAGGATTTGGTATGTTGTGTTTTCATTTTCATTTTTACATTTTTTTTTTTTTGGTACCAGGGATAGAACTCAGGACCTTATGCTTGCAAGGCAGGCCGCAGCACCACTGAGCTAAATCCCCTGCCCTTCATTTTCATTTTTATCAATAAATTTTTAAATTTCCCCATCAACTCAGTTTTTCAAGAGAATGTTGTTTGACATTTATATATTTGTATACTTTCTGAAATTATTGTTGTACTTTTCTAGTTTTATTCTTTTGTGGTTAGAGATGATATATGCTGTGATTTCAGTTTTTTAGCATGTGCAAACTCTTCTCCTTTCCCTTTTTATTCTGTCCAGACTATAAGCCTATCCATTGATACCTCCTACACCCAGAGTTGAGTCTTCCCTCTTCAGTAAACCCATCATCCACACTCAGAACTATGCAAAACCAATCAGCAGACTTATCCAGTATCATACACCCATGATCCAGTCACTCCCCAAAACCCCACCTATAAGAATAAGAGGCCTCAGGGGACATATACATAAAAGCCACAAGACCTTTGTTTAGTTTTTATTTTTTAGACAAGGTCTGCTGAATCACTAAATCCCCTACCTGGGTTTGAACTTGTGTCCTCCTACCTTGGCCTCCTAGTGTGCTAAGATTACAGGTGTGTACCACCACACCTAGCTCCATCTGTGTCTTTTAAATTAGGGAATTGAATCCATTCACAATGGTCATTATTAAGTTATTAATGATAAGTGGTACATTTCCTGATACTGTCTCCTTCCCCTTCCTAGTTGTTTTATATATCCTTTATTCCTTTTGTTTAAAAGCAAAACATTTATTGGTACATTTTTAGATATACATAACATTCATCATAGGGAATTTGTACCTGTACATGTATATCCTTTATTCCTTTCTTCTTAACCTTTGTGGTTTGCTGGTTTTCTGTATTGAAAGTGTTTGGATTCTCTTCTCTTTTGTCTGTCTGCTCTACTGTTGAGTTTCATACTCATCCGTGTTTTTATTTTATTTTATTTTTCATTTTTTTTTGGTACCAGGGATCGAACTCGGGTCCTTGTGCTTGCGCAGCAGGCGGCGAAACCACTGAGCTAAATCCCCGGCCCCCATCATCTGTGTTTTTCTCATGGTAGTTTTCATCTTTTTGCTTCTACTGTAGAAGCATTGTAGTATACTGTATTAAGCCTTTCATGTAGGTCCATTTTAGTGGCAATGAATTCCTTCAGTTTTGCCTTTTCTGTGCTTTTCCCCTTCTCTTCTGAAAAACTGTAATGTGAATGTTTGCTCATTTAGTGGTGTTCCATGGATGGAGGAATGTTCAACATGGCCTGGTCATGTTCTTGGCAATGTAGCAGTGTGGTAGCTTGGCAGCTCCCTAGCCTGCCAGGGATGCAGAGTTCTCTGGTAGTAAATGTTTCAGGTGTTTGTGGCATGAGTAGAGACTATCTCAGGCCTCCTACTTATTACCCTTTCTCCACCTAGCAAAGTCTCTTGCGTCGGGCTGTTCTTTAGAGATGAAAGGGTAGATGCTGTGGCTTAGTTTCTCTCTCTCTCTCTCTCTCTCTCTCTCTCGTTTTTGAGGACAGGGCCTTGCTCTGTAATTCAGGCTGGGTTTGAACTCACTATGTAGCCCAGGCTGGCCTTGAACTCTGCGATCCTCCTTAGCCTCCAGAGTGCTGGGATTACAGCCATGCATTGCCACACCTGGCTTAGTTCCCATCTTTATAAGACCAACATATATTTTCATGCTTTGCAATGCCTTTGCCACATTCCTACTGTACTCTGACACTCCACCTCAAACATTTTGGTTGTTTTTTCCCCTTTTTTTTGTGGCACCAGTGATCAAACTCAGGACCTTACGTGCTTGCAAGGCAGGCACTGTGCCACTGAGCTAAATCCCTGGCCCTTAGTTGTTTTTTTCTTCTTTTGTGTTTTTAAATTTTTTTTTGGTACCTGGGATCAAACGCAGGACCTTGCGCTTGCGAGGCAGGCGACGGCACCACTGAACTAAATCCCCAGCCCCTTAGTTGTTTATTCTTGTTTAGGTTCTGTTTGTGGAGGAAAGTCCCAAGCTCAATCTAGTCAGCCATTTTGCTTAAATCACTCTGATGCAAAATGTTAAAGAGCAGAAAAAGCATAGTGTTGATGAATTAAATCACAACACAATACTATATATATTATGTTCTTTGGTTTTTTTTCAGTGCAGAATCTGAACAGTTCATATACTTTTTTTTTTTTTTTGTACTGGGAATTGAACTCAGGACCTTGCACTTGCAAGGCAGTTGCGGCACCACTGAGCTAAATCCCCAGCCCAACAATTCATGTACTTTCAAGAATGGGGAAAAGGGCAGTTTTAGGTCCCAAAGAACAGGACCACATCACAGCTTAAATGAGCCATTTTCATCAGCCCTCTTTGTAGTTTACAAATCATAACTGGAGGAACAAAAATTTGCTCTGGTTAAGATGTTCCAGGCAATAATGTACCTATATACAAATGTTGTATTGTACAGTATATGCACACATATATATGTATATGTGTGAAGTTTTCTTCTGATATCAGTCAGAAATGAGGGAAAATTAATGTGGGCCATGTGTTGCAGCAGGAGAAACAGGAAGTACATTTTTATAGGAGATAAAAGGTTTAACTTTCTAAGTCCTAACTTTAGAATGCTCACTTATATTTAGTCTTAATTGCATGAGAAGTCTTACTACAGTTTTCTTGTATAATTATTTTTCTTTCTTCAAGATTATATCTTTATTTGCCACTATTTTAATATTCCAGACTCGTTGGTATGAATATGGAAACTCTTGCAGTTATTTTTAAACTATCATGTACTACACTTTGCTAACTGACTGTTTTTATGATCAATCCTTCCATGCCAGTAGATATAGATCTAAAGGCTCTGGAGTCAGACAAATTAGGTTCCAGTATATGGTCCATCACTTACTGTTTGTTTGGGCTTAGGCCTACATAAGCCTTATTTATTTTTTCATCTCTATTATGGGGATAATACAAAGGATCATTATAAGGCTTAAATGAGAATTTATAAATGAATGTGCTAAGCAGTTTGAAGTATATTTAGAGTTTGCCCCCCCCATCAATTTCTAAATGTAAAATAACTGGATTAAAAGATGTTTAAAATGTATATGATTTGTCAGTTTATATCTTTATCACAGATGTTTATTAACTCAGTATTGTCTATCATTCTAGTAGGAAAAAACACTGATAGAATTAACACAAGCATGATATGCGATATTTTAGCATCCCTCTAAATAACTAGAACCATAAGAAAAAAGGAGTGAAATATTTGAACAATATAACAAATGAACCTAATTGATATGCATAGACTATTATACCCAGCATCTATAGAATACAGATTGTTTTCAAGTGTATATGGAAATCTTTCCCAAATTGATGCATACTAGATGATAGAAAAAAGTTGAAATAATTCTAAAGTGTGTACTCTGGACATACTGGAATTAAGCCAGAATCAATTATAAACAATGACAAAAAAATCTAGATAATTGTCAGCTGTTTGAAAATTAATACACTTCTTAGTTACTCAGGGATTAGGGGAAAAATTAAACTATTTTGAACTGAATGATGAAAATATGGCACGGTAAAACTGCTTAGAGTGTGTAGCCTTAAAATGCATGTATTAGACTAAAGATGTAAAATAATTGAAAGTACTGCTGAATAAAGATAGCCGAGTGAAAGATGCATTTACTGTTACTTAGTTTAATAGCCAGTGAAGGTGATAGTAAAAGATACTTTTTCTTTTTTTTTTTTTTTTTTTTTTTTCGGAACATGGGATTGAACTCAGGACTTTGTGCTTGCAAGGTAGGCGCAGTGCCACTGAGCTAAATCCCCAGCCCAAAGACATTTTTTTTTTGGTACTGGGGATCAAACTCAGCTCCTCGCCCTTGCGCAGCAGGCGGCAAAACCACTGAGCTAACCATCCCTGCCAAGACATTTTTAAAAGATGTGAATTGCATAGGTAAAAAGAATGGAAGAGGTAATTGCAGTAAAATTTAGAAGCTGAGAAGTAAGTGAACTAGTGGTAAATTTAGTAGATTTTAAAATGTTTGGTCCTAGGCTGGGCATGGTGATGCATGCCTGTAATCCTAGCCTGAAGGAGTCTGAGGCAGGAAGATGGCAAGTTTAAAGCCTTAATGGGCTACTTAGCGAGTTTGAGACCAGCCTGAAACATGGTAAAACTGTCTCAAAGAAAAAAAGTTCAGTTGAAAACTGGCACCAGCAAAGGTAGACAAGAATTCTCGGGCTCAGGAATGGGTAATATCAGGTATTTTGGGCAAGGAGGAAGTGAATGGTACTAAAAATAGGAAGATTTCTTGAAAAGTTGAAGTGTCTCACTGGGAAAGGTTTCTGGGTAAACACTGCACAATACGTTGTACAACGTATTCTCTGAATTTTTACATTATAGCCCTGGCTAAGGGATGCGTTAGTTTTACCTGTCATCTTTAGCTTTTTACTGTGAAAGCAATTACTTTTGCAATTAGAAAAATAGCTGGGCATGGTGGCATACACCTAATTCCAGCCCTTGGGCCGAGGTGGAGGGTTGCTGTGAGTTTAAGGGCTGCATAATGAGTCCAAGGCCAGCCTAAAGTATATAGAAAGAGCTTTTACTGTTAAAAAACAAGCAAAAAGTAACTCAAAAGCTAAACTGTAAAAACAACTCAAATATCCATCAGCTTGTAAATGACTCAATGAAATAAATATTCACACAGTTAAATATTATTCAATAAAAAAGGTGTGAAAGGTTGGGCATGGTGGCACTCGTCCATAATCCCTGCACTTCTGAGACTGAGGCAGGAGAACCACAAATTTGAGTCCAGAATGAGCTATATGGTGAGTTCAAGGTCACCCTTCAAGTAAGACCCTGTCTCAAAAAAAAGAGTGAAATACTGATATACATTACAACCTGGCTGAACCTTGAAAATATTATGCCATGAAAGAATCCAGTCACAGAAGACCACAGTGTTATATGATATATTATGAGTAAACCTTGAAAACATAGGTATGTAAAAAGATCACATAGTATATGATTCTCATTGTCTGAAATGTCTAGAAAATGTAAATCTGTAAAGAGTAAATTAGTAACTACCTAGGGCAGGGAGTTGGTGCGGTTAAAGGGAAATGGCATTTGGCTCCTTAAGAGTATGTAGGGTTTTAAAATTGTGATGGTTGTACAGCTTTCTGAATATACTAAAAATTGGGTGAGTTTTATGGTATGTGAATTATACTTTAATAAACTATTAACCAAAATAGTAGCTTGACTCCATTCTATTAGTTTGTGTAGCTGACTGCTGCTTTCTTCCTCTTGCCCCTGCCTCTTTTCTCCTTCCCCCTCTGACCTCCCCCTCCTCCTTTGTTGTTGTGGTCATTGTCCTGAGGATTAAATACAGGGCCTTTGCACTGAGTTACATTCCAGCCCTTTTTTAATTTTTTGAGATAGGGTCTTGCTAAGTCATTAAGTTGCCCAGGCTGGGTTGAATTTGTATTCTCTCTGTTTTAGCCTCCCAGAGTGCTAAGATTAAAGGTGTGTGTCACCACGCCCATCTGTGACTGCTACCTTTCATGCCTTAGTAGAAAACTGAAAGTGTCCTGCAAAGAATAAAGTTTGTGTCAGAGAGAAGGTGGGCAGCAGACATAATTGAAGGCCAGCTCTCCAACAGAAGACACTTGAATTAAGTGATAATGCTCAATATTGGTATTCTTTTTGTTTTGTTTTGTTTTGGTTTTTGGTGCCGGGGATTGAACTCGGGTCCTTGTGCTTGTGCAGCAGGGAGTGAAACCACTGAGCTAAATCCCCAGCCTCAAATATTGGTATTCTTATTGAGACTTCTCCTGTTTGGCTCCCAGAATTCAGGTAATTAATGGGAATTAAGAGTATGCTTCTCTTACTAGCTCAGAAGGAGAACTAAGTTATTCACAACAGCTTTTAGATCTCTCTTTTAAATAAAAGGCTGTTAAGGATCACTAGACACGAGGAAAGCATTTCATTTAAGAATTCAAAGCAAGTAGAAAAAAAGAATTTTGAGCAATCAGAACAAGAGCCTTTCAAAGATTACAAGAGCAAAAGCAAAACATTGAATGAAAGGATGAAAGTTAAAATAGAGATCTTTCATAAATTATAAGATGGAAAATATATAGATGAGGAAAGATAAATTATCAGTCTAAGCTTCCAAATAAACGAAGTGCTAGTGAGAAAACAGAAAAGAGAATTATTGGTACGATATTCAAGAAAAATTCCCTAAATTGAGGATCATGATATTGTAGATTGAAGGCTCCCTTGAGTGCTCTGGAAAAATGAATGAAAATAAATATGCACTTATTTTGGGCAGGGGGGAAGAGCTTCACATTAAACCCAGGGTCTGACATATGCTATGCAAGTGCTCTGGTATTTACTATAAATTAGAGTCTAGTGGGCAGGGGGTTTAGCTCAGTGATGCTGCTGCCTGCCTTGCAAGCACAAGGTCCTGAGTTTGAACCCCGGTACCAATAAATAAATAAATAAATAAATAAATAAATAGAGAAAAAAAAAGAAAAGAAAGAGTCTAGTCAGGGACATGAAAATCAAACCACTTACAATCTAATACAAAGAGGTATTTAGCCAGATCTTATAGTTTGGATTGTGTCCTTTAAAAAGGTATGGTGAAGTCCTAATCATCAGCACTTAGAATGTGAGCTTATTTGGAAATAAGAGTCTTCACACAGGTAATCCGTGCCCTAATCTGGTATGACTGGTGTTATTTTTTTAATAGTGCTGAGGATTGAACCAGGGGCCTTCACACTCATACATTCCCAGCTCTTTAAATTTTGAGACAGACTCTTGCTAAGTTGCCCAGGTTGGTCTCAAACCTGTGATCTTACTTCAGCCTCCCAGAGTGAGGCAACCATATGCCACCTGGGAGTATAGTCATAATGCTGCCATGCCCAGCTGGTATTCTTTTTGAAATTTTTTTTTTTTTTTTTGGTACCGGGGATCAAACTCAGGACCTTGTGCTTGCAAGGCATGCAGAGGAACCACTGAGCTAAATCCCCGGCCCCTAGCTGGCATTCTTTTTAATAAAGGAGAAAATTTGAACACAGAAGATCAGGGAAAAGACTTCCTTCTACCAGAAGCTAGGAAGGAGTCTGGAACAGATCCTTCCCAAACATCATCTGAGGAAGTATGGCCTTGCAAGTACCTAAGTTTTGGATGCCTGGCCTCCAGAACTAAGAAATAAATTTTCTTTTCTTCCAATGATAGAGTAGCCCGGAAAACTAATACACTAGATAACTGGAAAAGGCAATTACGGAACATTGAAGTATCACAGAGAAAGTCCAGGTAATAGTAGGAAGTAATTACTAGTCCTAGGGCTGAAAGCACAAAAAAAGAGTTTGTTATTCTTAGAACTTGGAAGTTTGAAGAATGGTCCAGAGGGGCTAAAACTCAAACATCTGAGGGGCAATTGCTGATTGGTCCTGAAGGAAAGGTGTCCTAGGAGATGTGACGAGATTGGCTCTGGACAGTGCCAGGAAAATCACAAAGAAGAGTAGTTTTGAAGCTGAGGGAACAGAAGCTTTGAAGACAGCACACACAGAGAAATATATTGCTGAAATTTTGGAATATGTGGGGCAAAGAGGATCATGTAAACTTCTGGGGAGGTTATATTACAGAGATTCAATATGCTTACAAGATAGGGGACAGTTTGAACAGTGCCCTCAAAATCTTTATTATGAAAATGATTCTTAGGCTGAAATTCTTTACCAAACTATTAAATATACATAACTCTAGAATGAAGACAGTTTCCAAATATTTTTCTTATTCCCTTTTCTAGAAAGCTGTTGTGTGATTGCTACCAAAAGGAAGGAGTAAACTTGAATGAAAGAACAGAGAGAGACAAAGGTAATCCCTACTGTGTTAGTAAAGAGAATTCCCTGAATGTTAAGTTATTGCCAAAGAGAGTGTAGATGTGAGCAGATCAGAAGGTTCTGCTAAAGTTTCATGACAGTGAAATTAATAGAGTATCTGACAGGAAATTTCAGAATTTGTAGTTGAATTAGTGATGTATTTTATTTGCTTAGTTATTAAATACAGGTTTTAGAGCTTCATTCTGAAGTTCATTTTTGTATTTTCCCTTAGGTGATACTGTTCATTCCTATGATTTATTTATTTATTTTTGGTACTAAGGATCGAACTCAGGACCTTGCACTTGTGAGGCAGGTGGTGGCACCACTGAGCTAAATCCCCGGCCTTATTCCTATGATTTTTTTTTTTTTTTTTTTTTTTTTTTTTGGTACCTGGGATTGAACTCCAGACCTTGTGCTTGCAAGGCAGGCATGGTGCCACTGAGCTAAATCCCCAGAACCTATTCCTATGATTTTAAAAAACAGTGTGAAGTGGCTGATTCACAATTTTTTTTTCTCCAGGTAGGATCATCAGTTACCTTTTTCTGTGTAAAAACTACCCTATAACTGAGAGGTTTTGCATTGTTGGGGATGGAACGCAGGTCCTCCTGCCTGCCTGGCAAGTGCTTTACCATGAAACAACATCCCAGCCCCAACTGAGGGTTTAAAACAACAGTAGTCTTTTTGTTCATGGATCTGGAATTTCGTTAGGGCTTAGGTGAATGAAGATGGCTTTTCTTTTTTCCATGTGGTAATATTTGGTGAGCTGTTTCCTTGATATTGCCACTTGGATATCTCATGAGTGTCTTGAACTTAAGACAGTCAAAATTAACTCTTGATTTCCTCATTCTTAAACTGTTCTTGGATTCTCTCCCCTCATCCCATATTGTCCATTCCTCAGTCTCATTTCATTTTGTGGTATTTTCATCCACCCAGTTGTTAGAAGCCAAGGGTCATACTTTTTTTCACTCTTGTCCTCACATACTTCTAGTCCATCAGCAAGTCTTGTCTTTTCTATCTCCAAAAGCATCTTGAATTCTTTTACTCTTTGTTTACAACAACATACCCCTCAAGTCCAATCTACTTTATCACTTCACTTGGACTGATGGCTTAACTTATTTTTTCTTTTATTATGGTGAACAACATATAGCACAAAATTTACCATCTTAATCATTTTTAAATGTGTCAGTAAGTACATTCATAATGTTGGACAACCAGTGTCTAGAACTTTTTCATCTTGCAAAATGGGAACTCCATACCCACTTAGCAGTTCCTTATTCTTTTTCTCAGCTCCTGGCAATCACTAAGTATATAAGTGGAATCATATAGTGTTTGTCTTTGTGCCTGGCTTATTTTATTTAACTTTCTGTTCTTAATATTTATCCAGGCTGTATCTTATATAAAAACCTCCCTTTTTAAGGCTTAATATTCCATTGTATATATATGCTTCAGTCATTGGACACTTAGGGTGGTTCCACCTTTCAGCTTTTATGAAAAAATTTTGCTGTGGACATGGAAGTACAAATATCTGTTCAAGTCTCTGATTTCACTTGTAGATAAATACTCATAAGTGGAATTGCTAGAACATATGGTAGTTATATTTTTAATTTTCTTTTTTTTTTTTTGGTACCGGGGATCGAACTCAGGTCCTTGCGCTTGCAAGGCAGGCGGCGGAACCACTGAGCTAAATCCCCGGCCTTATATTTTTAATTTTCTAAGAAACCACTTTTCTGTTTTTTTGTAGCTACTGTACAATTCAGTGTTACTAATATTCACAAGAGTTCCATTTTTACCATATTCTCATCAGCACTTAATATTCTTTTGTTTTTTAATAGTAACCATAAAGTGGGTATGAAGAGATACTTCTTTGTGCTTTTGATTTTCATATCCTTAATGATTAGTTCTGATGAACATCATTTAATATGTTTGTTAGCTATTAATCCATTGAGGCCAATAATCCAGTGAAGGAGGAAGAATGGGTGGGAATATGGATAGGCTGAGTGGCCATGGGTTGATGATTGTAGTTGGGCAGTCATTTGTATACATTTAGACAAACATGTATTGAATTTTTTTGCCAAGTTTTAATCAGGTTATGTTTTTGTTGAGTCTTGTCTTTTTATTTCTGCCTTTATCTTTTAACACAGCATCTAGAGAAATGTTTTTAAGATATCTGTATTAGTTATGATGTACAAATAATTCTAATAAGCAACAGATCTTATCACCAGACAGGTTCTGAGGAAGTTCCCCAACAAGGAGATGAGGAACCTCAACTCACAGAGTTAAGTTCACTGAGCTGACTCCCATTATGGAAGAAGAATTTTCAAGATGCCTCGGTAGGAGGCACAGAAAAGATTTATTTAGCAGGAAAAAAACCCCAACATACTCAGAAGGCAGTGTGGGTGTTTGGAAAGTGAGATTCATTATGATCTTGAGCTGAGTATACTGTATTTATATGGCCTTAGGGTTGGAAATCTGGAATTCGTGAATCTATAGAAAGCTTGAAGGGTGTTGACCTATTTACAGGTTAAAGGTTCATTCTGCACCTGAAAGGGGTAGGTGCAAGGTTATTCACAAGGTGAAAGGGAATGGTCTGTTTGTAGGTGAAAAATTCTTACAGGAAAAAAAGCACAAGCTCTTTTTAAGACAAGAATTTAGGTATGAGTTTTGTGGAAGGGAAAAAGGTAACTTTACCTTTAGTGTCCTGAAGCTCCAGTTTTTCTTTTTTTTTTTTCCAGTACCTGGGATCGAACTTGGAACCTTGCGCTTGCCAAACAGGCGGGGCACCACTGAGTTACATCCCTGGCCCAAGCTGCAGTTTTTCTTAAAAGGACAATTTTAAAATTAGTTTTCCTTGTCTCCTTTCTACCAGTCTTTATTTCTTTTATCCTATCTCAGTGTTAGTGGCTGAACACAGTGGAAGTTTGTATTACTTTAAAATATCAGTCAGTGTGTGTTTTGGGGGGACCTTTGCTTCATGTAGTCACTTAGGAAACAGGCTCCTCTCTCTCCTTATGTCAGTGACATAATGAGCGTGTGGCTTTTGAACTTGGTTTGAAAGGGAAAATCAGTGTGGAGGAAAATTTTAGGGTCCAGGCTGGCGGTGGCACATACCACTTTCAACCCCATTCTTTTGGCCACAACTGAGTCATATGATCCAACCTAGCTGCAGGGGTGGTTGGGAAATTTACTGTAGGGTATTCTGATGAAGACTAAAACACAGATATTAGCACCAGCAATTTTTGTCACAGTGTATATTGAATTATAATTTACTTGTTTAAAACCTTTTAGTGATTTCTTATTACTCACAGAATAAAATCGGTCTATGTCTGTTGCTCAATCCTAACGTTGTACCACTTTCTCCCTAATGCTCTCCAACTACATTTGATTAGGTCATTTTTGATAATGTGTGAGGCTTTTTCCTTCTAGTGTGCTTTGCAGTTTCCTTTGCTTGGAGCACTGTACTTCACATTTTTACATGACTATCTTATTCAACCTTCCAGTGTCAGCGTAAATTCCATCTTTAGCTAAGATACCTGACTAAAGTAGCATTTCTATTCTCTGTCCTTTATGATTGCATTTTGTTTCTTTCTGTTAAGGCATTTATCACAATCTATAATTATTTGAAAAAAATTGTTTTCTTAAATGTGTCCTCTGCTAGAAAGAGTTGTCTGTCTTGCTCATTGTTGTATCCTGGCAGCACCCAACTAGTACAGTACTTAGCCTAGAGTAGTCATTCAGTATGTATGTTGTAGGAATGAGTGACTACTGTACAGAACACACTGATGTGGAGAGAGAATGTAGTATAACTGAAGGCTCATGTGGTAATTTACACGAATTGCTCAAGGGCTGGATTTTAGGGATGGCAGTTTCAGTGAAACAGAAAAGGATGGGTGAGGGACATTTCAAAGGTAAAACCAACAGAAATTGATGTGTGACTTAAGGTGAGGCTGGGTGGGTAAGAAGATGGTGATTTGTAATGAATAGATTGGTAAAGAGGATGGAACTGGAATTTGGAGATAATAAAGAGTTGGAACTGATGCATGTTGAGTTTGAGGTGGTAGCAAGATACTCAAGTAGAAATGTTGAGCTATGACTTGGAGGAGAGAACACAAATGAAATTGCAGATTTGAGAGTTAGCTAACCAAAGGTCTTATGATGAAGCCATAAAAAATGGATGAGCTATTAAGAGAAGGTGTATATTGAGAAGAGTATTATACTGATAAGTGATGTTCTGATGCAGCAAGGCATCTGTCTAACTGCCTAACAAGCAGATGGCTCAAGAGGAGGAAAAAGAGCTACAAATAGAAACCAGAAGTAGGTGAAAAGGAAAGAGGAGAACCCATTTAATATGGAATTAAGAACTGCAAAGCCTTTCAGGGAAGGACATTTAGCTTGACTGCTCTTGTGATATTCATGTAAAGGTTCTGAAATGTTAAAAACGTCCATTAATTAGTTTGAGGTCAGAGAGTACCTTGGGCTTTCTACTCTCTATGAGAAATACAGCTTAATGAGAATGAGTATGATTTATCTTTTGAGAGCTATATGCTGAACTATTTATGGATGAAAATTTTTTTAAGGAATGCACTGAAATATTTACAGACAAAAGGATTTTATTTTGGGCCGGGGATTTAGCTCAGTGGATCCGCCATCTGCCTTGCAAGTGCAAGGACCCGAGTTTGATCCCTGGTACCAAAAAAAAAAGGATTTTATTTCAAAATAATCCAGTGGGGAAGCAAGAGTGGATGGGACTATAGATAGGACAAGGGACCATGAATTAATGATTGCAGCTGGGTAATAGGTTTAGGGTGTTCTCCTTAATGAATATTTGAGATTTTACATAATAGAAATGATGAAAGGAAACTGGCTGTTCTGCTTTCTAGCTATGACCTCGGGCAAGTTTCTTGCACTTTGAAGACATCTTTGGTTCTGAAATGGTAATGATAGTGTTTCTTTCATGCAATTGCTTTGGAGATTATAACATTGTATTAAAATTACTTATGCTTATTCAGCAAACATTTTTTTTCCAGTAAACATTTCTGCAATACAGTGACAATACAGTTAAGCACCAATGTCAAGGAGTTTGCAGAGGAAGAAAAGGCTTTTGAGCTTGTAGCAACTTCTAAAAAGAGATATACAGTAGTCCCTCTCTTATTCATTGTTTTGTTATCCACTGCTTTGTGTTCCGTAGTATCAATAACCTGTGGTCAACAGGCATTGTGGTGGCTCAGTGGTACTTCTGATAAATCCTTAGGTGAGTAGTAGCCTACCACTATATCACAATGCCCATATCATTCACCTCATTTCATCTCATCATGGGTGTTACATCATCTCACACCACAAGAAGGGTGAGTACAGCCCAATTTTGAGATTACTTTTCTTATGGTATATTGTTATAATTGTTCTTTTTTATTATGAGTGCTAATCCCTTAGGGTGCGTAGCTTATAAATTGAACTTTATCACAAGTGTATTTGTATAAGAAAAGACATAGAGTTTGGTATCCATGATTTCTGGCACTCAGGAATCTTGAAATGCATTACCTGTGGACCTGAAGGGAGAGTGTCTATAGTATTCGTTTTATAATGTTACAGTATGAATTGCTAACTTGAAAGCTCCCATAGACAGTTGAGTATGGTAGTGAGTGTGGCGGCATATGCCTGTAACCCCAGCGCTCTGGGAGGCTGAGACAGGAGGATCAAAAGTTCATTCTCAGGCTGGGCAACTCAGTGAGACCCTGTCTCAAAATGAAAAATAAAAGATTGAGACTGTAGCTCAGTGGCAAAGCTCTGGGTTCAATTCCCAGTACAAAACAAACTAAACTAAGCAGAACATAGTGATAATATTTATTAAATTTATTTAGAAATTTTTAATGGAAACTTTCTGATCTGCAAGTGTACAAAATCATAGTAATGTTACCAGGTTTTGGGGTGCTAGACTCACCTTCTATGGGTGGTGTCTAGGTTGTTTCTGTCCTGAGCAAAGAATTGGTCAAGACAAGTGCAAATGGTAATAAGGTTTTACATTTATTAAAGGTAGGAAAAGAAACAGGCTCTGCAGAGCATGTTTGGGCCAGGTAAAAGTAGGAAGAGATATAGGCTCCATAGTAAAAAAAAAAAAAAATACAGTAGCCAAAAACTCAGTGTGGACTGGCCTTTTTGTATCTCATACTCCTCAGGCTGACGTCAGGCCTAAGCCCTACTATCAAAAGCCTGCACCAGTTCTGAGAAATCCACAGGCAGGTCTTTGGGAATTGTTCTGCACATCTGTGCTATGATTTTGTAATTAACAGGTCACGCCTGCTTCCCAACCAATCTTTGCTATGCCCTAATCTTTTTTTTTTTAATATTATTTTATTGGTACATTTTAGGTATACAATATAATAACATTCATCGCTGGAAATTTGCACATTAACATAATCTCTCTTGGTTCTTATTTTTCCCCCTTCCCTCGCCCTCCCTTCAACCTCTCCATCCCTCCCTATTTACAAAGACTTTGTTTCCATTTTTTCATCATTCTCATATTAATTCCATTCCCTTCTTTTCTTTCCCCTACCCCTCCGACTTCCCCTTCCCCTTTGCCCCTTTTCTTCTTCCTATTTCACATTATCTACTATACCTTTTAGTCCTTATTACACTTTCAGTTTCTCACTCTAGAGAAACTATTCGGTATTTACACGTGTGTCCTGTTTATTTCACTTAAGAGTAGGGCCTCAATATGTATCCATTTAGCGATAAATGTCTCTAGTTTCTCGTTCTTTATGGCTGAGTAGTACTCCTTTTTATAAAAAACCCCACATCTTCTTTATCCAGTTTCTAGTTGATGGGCACTTGGGCTGTTTCCAAGCTTTCGCTATTACAAACTGTGCCGCTGTAAACATGGGTGCATGTACATAGTTGTGGTATGATTCTTTTAATTCTTTTGGGACGATACCCAGCAGGGGAATAGCTGGGTCAAATGGGACCTCTAGTCCTAGTTCTTTGAGATAGTCCATACTGATTTCCACAGTGGTTGCACCAGTCTGCGCTCCCACCAACAATGGAGAAGGGTTCCTTTCTCCCCACACCCCTGCCAGCATTTGTTATTGGTTGATTTCTTGATAGCAGCCATTCTTTCTGGGGTGAGGTGGAATCTCAGTGTTGTTTTCATCTGCATCTCTTGAATGACTAGTGATGTTGAACATTTTTTCATATGTATACTTGCTGCTTTTACTTCTTTGTCTGAGAAATGTCTGTTCATTTCAGATGCCCATTTTTGAATTGGGTCTTTGAATTTGGGGGATCTAATTTTTTTTGAGTTCTTTATATATTCTAGATAGTAGTCCTTTGTCTGAGGTACAGCTGCTAAAAATTTTTTTCCCACATTGTAGGTTGTCTGTTAGCTCTGTTGGTGGTTTCTTTTGCAGTGCAGAAGCTTTTTATTTATTTATTTATTTATTTAGGTACCGGGGATCGAACTCAGGTCCTTGCATTTCAGAGGCAGGCAGCAGAACCACTGAGCTAAATCCTCAGCCTTTCTGTTTTCTAATAACATCTTCGATCTCATTTTCAGAGTGCTGTAGTTTTCAGTGTAGAGGTCTTTTGGTTCCTTTGTTAGATTGATTCCTAGATATTTCATTTTTTGGATGCTGTTGTAAAAGGAATTGTTTCTCTAACAGACTTACTAGAGTCTGTTGTGTGTAAAAAGGTTATTGCTTTTTGAGTGTTGACCTTTGTATCCAGCTACTCTACTGAATCTGTCAATTAAGTCTAGAAGTCTTTTGATGGAGTTTTTTGGGTCTTCTATGTGAAGTATCATATTGTCAGCAAATAATGACAGTTCTTGCTTTCCTGTCTTTATTCCTTTTCTTTCTTTCTTTTTTCTAAATGCTGCGGCTAATGTTTCCAGAACTATATTTAACAGGAGTGGTGATAGTGGGCATCCTTGTCTTGTTCCTGATTTTAGTGTGAAAGTTTTCAGTCTTTGACCATTTAGTATGATATTGGCTGTTGGTTTTTCATAGATAGCCTTAATCAGGTTGAGATAAAGACCTTCTATTCCAATTTTCTATTGGGTTTTTATCATGAATGGGTGTTGGATTTTGTCCAATGCTTTTTCTGCATCTATTGAGATGATCATATGGTTTTTGTCCTTGGTTCTGTTAATACAGTGTATTACATTTATTGATTTAAGAATGTTGAACCATCCTTGCATCCCTGGGTCAGGGTGTACGATCTTCTTGATGACCCTCTGTATTCTGTTTGCCAGTATCTTGTTGAGGATTTTTGCATCTATGTTCATTAGGGATATTGGCCTGTAGTTCTCTTTTTGGGGTGGGTCTTTCCCTGGTTTTGGAATCAAAGTAACACTTGCTTCCAGGAAAGAACTTGGAAGCCTTGCTTCCCTTTCAATTTCCTTGATGAGTTTAAAGAGTAATGGCGATACTTCTTTAAATGTCTTGTGGAATTCAGCAGTGAACCCATCAGGACCTGGGCTTTTTTCTTTGTTGGTAAACTTTTTATTACATTTTCAATTTCACTCATTGTAATTGGGGATTTTAGAATTTCTATATCTTCTTCATTTAACTTTGGCAGTTCATATGTATGTAGGAATCTGTCCATTTCTTCTGTGTTTTCCATTTTATTAGAGTACAGGTTCTTGAAGTAGATATTGATGATCCTCTGGATTTCTGCCGGGTCCGTTGTGACTTCACCCTTTTTGTTCTTAATGGCATGGATTTGAGCCTTTTCTTTCCTTTTTTTGATAAGGTTAGCTAAAGGCTTTTTGATTTTATCTATTCTTTCGAAAAACCAACTCTTTGATTCATTGCTTTTTTGTATCATTCTCTTAATCTCCATTGCATAGATTTCTGCTCTGATCTTTATAATTTTCTCTCTTGTATGAGCTTTGGATTTGTTATGCTCTTCTTTTTCTAGGAGCTTGAGGTTCTGGATTAGGTTATTTAAGTTCTCTCTGTTTCCCTAATATGGGCATTCACTGCTATGAATTTCCCGCATAGAACTGCTTTCATTGTGTCCCATAGATTCCTGTATATTGTACTGGCATTATCATTTACTTTATAGAAACTCTCTAATTTCTTCTTTAATTTCCTCTGTGACACATTGGTTGTTCAGGAAGGTGTTATTTAATTTCCTTGTGTTTGTGGGGGTTTTGCGGTTTCTTATGTTACTGACCTCCAATTTTATTGCACTATGGTCTGATAATATACAGGGAGTAACTTCAGTTCTTTTACATTTATTTAGACATGTCCTATGAGCTAGCATGTGGTCTATTTTGAAGACCCATGTGCAGCCAAAAATGTGTATTTTGTCGGGTGGAACACTCTGTAAACATCTATTGAGTCCATTTGTTCAATAACTTGGTTCAGTTCTAGAATTTCAATGTTAATTTTTTGTCTAGATGGTCTGTCTATTTGTGATAGTGGGGTATTGAGGTCCCCCACTACAATTGTATTAGTGCTTGTTTGGTTTTTTCATGTCCATTAATATTGTTTTGTATAGTTGGGGGCATTCATATTTGGTGCATATATATTTATGATTGTCATCTCTTCCTCTTAGATTGTTCCCTTCACAAGGATGTAGTGACCATCTTTGTCTGTCTTAATTAGTTTTGGTTTGAAATCTACTTTGTCTGCAAATAAGATTGCTACTCCTGCTTTTTTCCGGGTTCCTGTCTCATGGAGAACTGTTTTCCATCCTTTTACTTTCAGTCTATGAATTTCTTTTTGAGTTAGGTGTGTTTCTTGTATACAGCATATTGTTGGATTTTGCTTCTTAATCCATTCTGTCAGTCTATTTCTTTTCTTTTTTTTTTTTCCAAAATACTTCCCCTCACTTCTGTGTCTATTTCTTTTGATTAGTGAATTTAGGCCATTAACATTGATGGTTATAATTGATAGATATTGACTCATCCTTGTCATGATGTTTTACTGTTGTTGGGTCTTTTATCTCTTATTTTTCCCCCCTTTCCCTTTAGTTTCTTACCTTGCCTGGTGGTTTCCCTCTGTTGGGCCTCATGGAGTTGTGACCATCATTGTCTTTATCTAGGATATTTCTTAGAATCGTTTGGAGTGCTGGTTTGGTGTTCATGAAATTTCTCAGGTGTTCTTTGTCTTGGAAGTATCTAATTTCGAAAGATAATTTTGCACGATACAGCAGTCTAAGTTAGAAGTTATTTTCTGTTATGGCTTGAAATACCTCACTCCAGGCTTTCCTTGACTTGAGGATTTGTGTTGAGAAGTCTGCTGTGATTCTGATGGGCTTTCCTTTGTAGGCAATTTGTTTCTTTTCTCTAACTGCTTGTAGTATTTTGTACTTCTGTTAGGTTTCTGGGATCTTGACTATTATATGTCTAGGTGTAGATTTTTTTTGATTGTGGCTAGTTGGAGTTCTATATGCCTCACTTATCTGAACGTCCAATTCTGTACCTCTGTCTGGGATGTTTCCTACTATTACTTCTGTGAACAGTTTTTTTATGTCAATTGTACTTAATCCTGTTTTTTCGTGGACTCCTATCAGTCTTATGTTATTCTTCTTTGCATCATCTAGCAGCTGCTGGATTGATTTCTTGTGGTTCCTTACTATTTTGAAGAGATCTCTGTTTTCATGGTCCTTAACTGCAATCCTGTCGTCTATATCATATATTCTATCTTCAGATACCCTTAATCTGCTCTGTATGCTTTCAGTGGAGTTTTTAATCTCCTGGATATCTGTTTGAATCTGTTTCATGGATTCCATTTCTTTCTTATGTTGGGCGATCATGTTTTCCATTTCTTTCTTATGCTGGGCATTCATGGCTTCCAGCATGTTTCTGAGCTCATCAAATTTTTTATCTGTTTCTGTTCTAGAGCCTCTAATCATGTCTTTCACTCTGCTCAACATCTCTGTAGTTATCTGGGAAATTATTTCTGCTTTGAATTTTTCTAGAGCCTCATTCATCTGTTTTGTTACTTCCTGTGCTATCAGTTCAGGGTGTCCAGGTGGTTGATTATCAGACTTTCCCACCTCGTTTCCCCCAGAACTTGCCTTTTGTGGCGTGAAAGTCTGAGTTTATGCCTTACTTAAATGTCTTCTCATTTTTGTTTTTGGTACTGTCCTTGATTTTGTTCCTGGGTTGATACTTTGAAGTTGCTTATTGCAAGTATCTTTGTTGCTTATAGTTAGAACCCTTATGGAATGATTGCTTCTCAGAGGTGTCTTCCAGGTATAGCTGGTCTTTAGGTTTTGAGTCTAATGGCTCTGGGGTCTTTCATTATAGCACGAAGGACAACTGATTAGATCAGTCACAACACCTTAGCCCAAGTGATACAATCAGCAACAGCATAGCATCAAGTACCTCTTAGAAAATGACAATTTGTGGTAGTTATTAATCTGTGTTAGTTATTAATCTGTCACCTTTAACTGTGTGAATTAAATCAAAATCGAGGACCAACCCAACATATATTTATAGTGAATAAACTCTTCAATATAGCAACTTTTCCCTTTGGGATGGGGAGTTAGAAGGAGTTGGGGAGGGAGGGATAGATAGGTAGAAGGATGGGGGAATGTTAACAGTGAGGCCAGAGGACACAGGCAAGAGGTGGAAAAAGAGGGGAAAAGAAAAATGAAGAAATCTGAATTAGGGGCAAAACAGGTACACAAAGGGAGATGAAGAGCAATGTTGGACAGCAAGGAAGAGAGAGAGAGAAGAGAAAAGAAAGAAAAAAGAATAAAGTTAAAATTTGAAAAGAGTTGAAAAAGAAAAAAATAAAAATTAAAAATAAGCAAAAAAATACTAATAATAATTTTGAAAATAACAAGTAAAAGATAGAAGTGAAGGGCCCCCTTCAGGGTATGTCTCTGCTGTTAGAATAGACAACGTGGGCAGCAGTGTGCAGATATAAGTCATTGAGTTTCAGCAAGCCAGTCTCATCAGACCCTTGAAATTGAGACAGATTTCTGGCTGCAAGTCCGAAGTTGAGCTCCCCGTTCTTCTGCAGGGTTGAACTCTTCAAGGCTCTACTGCAGGTTCCAGCTGACCTTCCCCTGAAGATAGTCCAGGTTCCAATGAAAGGTGATGATCCCTCCAACTTACCAAGTATGTTGGTCTGGTGTGCCTTTATTGCAGAGATTCTCTTCACTTTTCCAGTGGGCTTCAGTTTTCATCAAGGAGCCTGAGAGAGGCCCTCTCTCTGTTGTTCACTTCTGCAACTCAGGACAATGGCCTTTATGCCCCCCTGTAGCAGCACAGCCAGTAGGCCAGAGGCGGGGGCGGGGTTGTTGCAGGGGCCCAGGAGGCTAAGCTGCTTGCCAGCAGGCATGTCAAGGAGTCCTCACTGTCTTGCAAGCTGGATGGAGTGGAACTCCAGATGGCCAGGGACCTCTCAGCCCAAGTGCCTAAACTCTATATGATCATTTTCTATCTTAACATATAATAGAAGTTATTACTGCCTTTCTCCTAGCCACCTAAAGAGGAATTATAGTTGAAAAGAGAAAAATTTAATAATGTTAGAGAATAAAGGGTAGGCTAAAAAGGCAGGCAGGTGAGAAAATGTTTAAAAATGAAGAGAAAAAGAACTTAAGAACTAATTACTGAAAGAGCTGTCAGATTTATCTTTTCCTTTGCCTTAGGTGTCAACATGGAGTAAATTAGTAGTTGAACTTGCTTTGTCAGTTCGATGTAATTGGTGACTTTCAGGTTATTTGCTGCCTGAAACACATGTAAGTTAACATAATATCTAGATAAAACTGAATTTATATTTCCATACAATTGGTATAGCTAATATTGGGTAGGAAGAAAGGGTACAGAAGGATAACTGTGTAGCAGGCTCTGCACTAAGTATTTTATATATTACTTTGTTTAGTCCTCACAGCAGCCCTGTAAATACGAATTGTTACTGGACGTGGTCTGAGGATGTCTCCTAAAGAGGAGACTGAGACCTCCCCGCTCTGCCCTGTAGGTTTGTGGACTTACGTCACAGAAAAGCATTTCAGGACCTATCAGTTTGAGACATAGATTTATTAGGCACAGTTACAATGTAAGAGAAAACAGACTTCATCTTGAGAGAGTGAAGGGGGCACACGTCTGGTGAAGAGGATCAGACTGGTCCATTCATTAAAGAACAGCCTAGATTGTATAGATTTACTGAGGTGGGCTAGGGTCTGTTTGATCATTATCTTAGTTCTGTTTTGCATGGTGGTGCTGGAAGTTCTTTTTGCTTGAGGGGGCAGTTTAGTCTCCCTGAGATGATTGTTTCTGCTTGGGACAGTCCCAATTTTATGGAGGCTGTGCTGGAATCTAACGTGACCTAGATTAGGACAGTGACAAGATTTATGGGCCAGTTGAAAGTTCCTATGAATCTCTTATCTTGGTCTCCTCAGTATTGAAGAGGGATGAGAAAAGTTATATGAATGTAAGGCTCATCAACTTAGTTTTCTCAATTTTTAGACACACTCCCTAAATGATTAACACTGCCTATATTCAGAGCTGAGCAAGGATCTGATTCCATTTTTGTTTGTTTCTCTAACCCAAAGTTTTAAGGTAATAAGTAAAACATACAAAATGAAGGCCAAACATTGTTCTGCTTTTAGTTATTTATTGTGCATCTGTAGACCCCGATGAGTTGCTTTTTTTTTTTTTTTCTTAAAGCAATAACTGCTTTTAAGTGGAGTTTGTTTGTCCTCTGTCCCCATGATGATCTTGGAATGTTATCAGTATTCCTGAAGAAGCACAGAGAGGTTAAGTTCAGTGTTACACAGGTAATGAGTTACAGAAAAGAATTTAAACTGTAGTGTTTCTCTTCTCTTATACTGTATTTTATTCATCCTTGTCCTTCATTTTAAAATCCTGTTTGATCACTAGTCTTGTTGGCTTTAAGAAAATTTTTATTGAGATATAATTCATATAGGATACATTGCACCAATTTAAAGTATACAATTCAGTGGCTTTACCCTTCTCTGTGTTGGTGGGAGTGTAGACTGGTGCAACCACTGTGGAAATCAGTGTGGAGATTCCTCAAAAAATTAAAACTAGAGGTTCCATTTGACCCAGCTATTCCCCTTCTTGGTATCTTCCTGAAAGAGTTAAAAGCATCATACCATGATGATATATGCACAACCATGTTTACAGAAGAACAATTTGTAATGGCTGCCCACCAACTGATGAATGGATAAAGAAGATGTGGAGTGTTTTGTTTTTTTGTTTTGCAGTGGAGTACTACTCTGCCATAAGGATAAGCTTGAGACATTTCTAGCTAAATGAATGTACCTTGAGACAATACTCTTAAGTGAAATAAATCAGACACACGTGTTACTGCATTGTTTCTCTGGTGTGAGAAACCGAAAGTGGAAATAAGGACCAAAGTGTACAATAAATATTGGAAAGTGGGAAGAAAATGTTCAAATGAGAAGGGAAACAAGGGAGTGAGGGGGGAAAAAAAGAAAGGACAAGAAAAAAAAAGAAGGGAAAAATGGAAGCAAAGCTTTTATAAATGAGAGGAAGAAGTGTCGACGAAAGGAATGGGAAAAAAAGCACATATATCATGTGCAGGTACAAATTCCATGTGATGAATATTATCATGTATATCTGAAATACGCCAGCAAATGTTTTGCTTCAAAAAAACCACAACTATTCAGTGCCTTGTATAGAGTTGTGCAACCATCACCACAGTTTTAGAACATTTTTATCACCCCAAAAAGAAACCCTATACTTGTTAGTTGTATGTACTTCCACCAGTCGTAGGCAACCACTAATTTTTCTGTCTCTGTAGTTTTGCTCATTTGGACATTTCCTGTAAATGGAATTACATAATATGTGATCCTTTGTGCTTGGCTTCTTTCATGTAGCATGAGGTAAGATTCATTCATGGTGTAGGATGTATCAGTACTCCGTTCTTTTTTATTGTTTGAATAATATTTCATGTTACGGATATATTTTACTTATCCATTTATCAGTTTCATATTCCATTCTAACATATTCCATTATGTGGATATGATCAATTGGTAGACATTTGGATTACTTTTCTTTTTAGCTGTTGTGACTAATGCTATGAAAATTGTATGCTATACATGTTTATTTGTGGCAAAATATACATAACATAAATTTTACTATTTTTAAGTGTATTCACATTGTTACACAGTGATCTCCACTATCTATTTACAGAACTTTTCTATTTTTGATAACCCAAATTGTGCCTGTAAACACTACTTAATCCCTCCTTCTCCTGGCAACCACCATTCTATTTTCTGTCTCTATGAATTTGACTGTAGAGGCATAGAATCATACAACATTTGTCCTTTTGTGACTACTAGTTTCAGTTAGCATACTGTCTTCAAAATTCATCCATATTGTAGCATGAGGCAAAATTGTTTTCCTTTTAAGAGTTGATATCCTAGGCCGGGGATTTAACTCAGTGGTGCCGCCGCCTGCCTCGCAAGCACAAGGTCCCAAGTTCAATTCCCAGTACCAAAGAAAAAAAGGAGTTGATATCCCGATAGCAGCCCTTCTTTCTGGAGTGAGGTGGAATCTGTGTTATTTTAATTTGCATTTCTCAAATGACCAGTGATGTTGAACATTTTTTTATATATTTATTTGCCATTTCTAATTTCTTATCTGAGAAGTATCTTTTTATTTCAGATGCCCTTTTTCTTTCTTTGGTACTGTGGATCGAACTTGGGACCTTGCACTTGCGAGGCAGGTGGCGGAACCACTGAACTAAATCCCTGGCTCCTCAGATGACCATTTTTGCAATGGGTCTTTAAATTTGGAAAGTCTGATTTCTTTTGTTTTTTTAGATATTCTAGATAATAGATCTTTATCTGAATAGCTGGTAGAAATTTTTTCCCACTCTGTGGGTTGTCTCTTCACTCTGTTGGTGGTTCCTCTTGCTGTGCGAAAGCTCTTTAATAAGATGAGGTCCCAGTTGTTGATTCTTTGTAGTATTTCCCATATACTCTGGGTATTGTTCATGAAGTATTGGCCTACTCTGATGTCCTAGTGTTCTACCTATTTTCTCTTCCAGCAGATTTAATGTTTCTGTTTTAATATTTAGATCTTTGATCCATTTTGATTTTAGGTTAGTACACGGTGAAAGATATAGATGTAGTTTCAATCTCCAGCATGTGGAAAGCCAGTTTTTCTAGTGCCATTTATTAAAGAGGCTATCTTTCTTCCAGGCTCCTTTGTCAAAGAAAAGGTGCCTGAGTGTGTTTGGAGTTGTTTCTGCATCTTCTAATCTTTTTCCATTGATCCTCAGGTCTGTTCTTTTGCCAATACCATGCTGTTTTTATCACAGTAGCTTTGTAGTATAATTTCAGGGCAGGGATTGTGATACCCCCTGCCTTGCCTTTGTTGCCTAGAATTGCCTTTGCTATTCTAGGTCTTTTCTGGTTCCAAATGAATTTTAGGATTGTTTTTTCTAATTCTGTGAGATACTGTTGAAGTTTTGAATGGGATTGCATTGAATCTGCATAATAATTTTGGAAGTATAGCCTTTTTTTTTTTTCACTATATTGCTTCTTCCTACCAAGAACAAGAGATATCTTTTCATTTCCTGATATCCTCTTCGATCTTACAGAGTACTATAGTTTCCAGTGTAAACTTCATTAGATTGAAGGCTAGGTATTTCATTTTTTGTAATAAAAACAGCATGGTACAGGCAAAAAAAAAAAAGACTTGAAGATCAGTGGAACAGACTAGAAGATGGAGAACAACTCCAAACACACTCAGGCACCTTTTCTTTGACAAGGAGCCAAACACCTTCACTGGAAGAAAGATGGCCTCTTTAATAAATGGTGCTGGGAAAACTGGCTTTCCACATGCTGAAAATTGAAACTAGAACTATATCTTTCACCGTGTACTAACCCAAAACAAAATGGATGAAAGATCTAAATATTAAGACAGAAACATTAAATCCATATCTGGATCCAGAATACACTGGTGATAAAATGTGAGTTCTAAAGGGCTTAGGTGGGCCCATCCTTGTGCCCTTGATGGTTGTAGCCCACATGGCTTTTCTCTTGAGCTGGTGCTGTTTACAGCCTGCAACTTTCTTATGCATCTGTTCCGTATTTTTAGCATTTCCATTTCCTGGGGTCTCCATTGCACTGTTAGCTTCATTCCCACACTTTGACAAGCTGCCCTCTTAGGAGCTTCTTGCCTGGCTTCTAGGCCTTCTTTTGGTACTGGGGATCGAACTCGGAACCTTGTGCTTCCAAGGCCGGCACCAGAACCACTGAGCTAAATCTCCAGTCCTCCAGGCCTTCTTTTAAAATCTAGCTGGAAGTCTTCTTGAGCCTACAACTCTAGAGCTTTGCATGCTGATAAAACCAACACCAAGTGGATGATGCCAAGCTCTGCTGTCAGTAGGAGCAGTACCAGGTCCCTTTGGACCGTGGCAACAGTGGTCTCTTAAGTGCCTGGATGGCTGAGTAGAGTATGAATCCAGGAGAGCCATTTCTCTAGGAGGCCTTTCCTGAGAAGCGGTCCCAGGGACTCTTCTCAAATGAAAAGTTAACATTTTTGAAGCTTTCAGCCTGTAGTGGGTGGGGTCCTGCTGGTTTCTGAATTGCCCACAAAACATCGTTCTTCTTGTCCCTGTAAAAAGTAGTTGGTTTCTTTTTAATGGGAGTAATCTCTTTAGCAACCTACCTCCTCTAGCCCCAACTTTACATATGGTTTCTTTTAGGTCAAAACTTAAAATTTTCAAAATTTTCTCCTCTGCTTTTTGCTCCTTTATTCTCACTGTAAGTGGCTAAAAGCAAGTTGGCATTACTGATTTTACAGCCTGAATTTTGGACTGTCTTTAAATTTTCTTGGCCAAATCAATTGGTCTATCACTTTTTTTTTTTTCCTGATACCTGGAATTGAACTCAGGACCTTGTACTTGCCCAGCAGGTGTGGTGCTATTGAGCTGCATCCCAGCCCTGGTCTGCCACTTTTAGTCTCAGTCTCCTGCAGAGTGTTAGGACTTGGACAAAACAATTTTTTTTTCCCAGAGCATTATACACATGGCCTCTAGTCCAGTTGCTAATGAAATTCTTGTTTCCCATTTGAAATTTTCTGAGCCTAGCTGTTACTATCCACATTCTTATTGGCATTCTGGTATTCTGAGCTCTAACCAGAATCACCCATCAGACTCTGTTTACTGCATTCTCAAGATTTTTCTAATCTCTTATCCAGCCTCTTTCCAGTATTCTAAACCACATGCTCTGGGACAGTTGCAGCAATAGTCACATTCCTGGTACTGATTTTCTGCGTTACTTTCCCATTGCTGGAACACAGGACCCGTTACCCACAAATTAAAAGTGGAGAAGTTTAATTTGGCTCACAGTTTCAGCCAATTGTGTTCACTTGGCTCTAAGGCAAAAACATCATGGTAGAGGGGCTTTGGTGGGAACCAAACATGCTCTTCCAAAAATCTCATGTGTCTCGGAAGCGCAAGGTCCCGAGTTCAATCTCCGGTACCAAAAAAAAAAAAAAAAAAGTCTCGTGTTCGGAAGGTAATTGGATCATAGGTGTGCTGTACTCATCAGTGGATTCATTCATTGATAAATTCAGTAGTTCATGTGCTGTTAGGAGATGGGGCCTGGCTGGAGAGGTTGGTTTTTGGGGGATGGAAAGGTGTATTCTTGTCCTTGGTTCCTCCCACTCTCTACTTCCTGACTGTTGTGGGATGAGCAGCTTTCCTCTATCATGCTTTACTGCTGTGCCATTTCTGCTTTGGAGACAACCAGCCACAAAAACTGGAAATAGCCAAATAAACCTCTTCTTTAAGTTTCTGGTGTCACATATTTTGTCCCAGCGATAGAAAAGTTACTAATGGATACACCAAGAAGTGTACTTAACCAGTTCCTTGGCATATTATGATTAACAGTCACAGTCTCACACTAAACCTGTAGACCAGAGGTAGAAAAAAACAGACAGGGATAGGTTGCCCCACTTGTTAATAAAATAAGACTAATTGCAACTGACTGCTGCTTATGTGGTGAATTCTGAAAGAGGATGAAAATATATTTTTTACATATGCTTATTGACTTCCACTGGGTTATGTCCTGATATACCCATAAGTTGAAAAAGCATGAGACCCTGGGTTCAGTCATCAGTACTACCGGCATCATTACAAGAAAAATGACTACAGGAGCTTGCTGAGGGAGGAGAAGCATATTTCACAGAAGATTGAAACACCACTTGAAGGGAACTAAAAGTCATACTTAATTACCACATTTGTGATATATTGTTGAGGTGCCAGTGATACAAAATGAAGCGAGACTTTGTCTGAATTTTTGCTAAGAGCTTTTATATGTTACTTTTTTTTGTTTTTGTTTTTGGTACTGGAGATCGAACCCAGGACCTTGTGTGCTTTCGAGGCACGTGGTGGAACCACTGAGATAAATCCCTGGCTCTTTGCTTTTATTTATGTTTTTTTGATACAGGGTCTTGCTATGTAGTTCAGGATGGCCTGGAACTCACTATGTAACCCCAGCTGACCTTGAACTCCTTGCAGTCCTCCTGCCTCACCCTCCAGAGTGCTGGGATTACACCTGTGCCACCATGCCCACATAGCTATTTAAACAGTTTCATTGGTATGGTGTTGAGTGCTTAGTAAAATAAATGTCCCATATGCACTTAAGAATGTGTTGTGTAAACTGTTTTCTGCTAGATCTAGTTGATTTAGGATAATAAGTACTCTTATTTCCCTACTTCTGACTGTTCATTATTGTACAACTATTTCTCCTTTTAATTCTGTTTTTATTTTATATATTGTGATAGTCTTATTTAGATGTGCAAATATTTATTCCTTACTGCTATCTTGAACCTTTCATTAGTATAATATTTTCTAGGTATGTTTTTACCAACAATTCCTCATTGCTTCATTCTCCCCCATCCCTTACTGCCATTCTATTCTTTGTGTCTGTGAGTTCACCTCTTTTAGTTTCCACACATATTTGAGATTATGTAGTATTTGTCTCTCTACTTATTTAATATAATGTCCTCCAGGTTTATCCACATTGTTGTAAATGACCAAACTGTATTCTATTGTGTATATTTGCTGCATTTTCTTCATTGTCCATTGATGGACACTTAGGTTGATTCTATGTCTTAGCTACTCCGAACAATGCTGCAAATACCTTGGGAATGCAGATATTTCTGTGTTACACTAATTTCAGTTGCTTTGAATACCCAGAAGTGAGATTGCCAGATCATGAAGTAGTTCTAGTTTTGTTTGAGAAACATCCATACTGTTTTCCATGACTGTACTAATTTACCTTCCCATCGACAATAAACAAAAATATTCTTTTCTCTGTATTCTTGCTAATATTTTTGATCTCCTTCTTTTTTTTTTTTTTTTTTTTTTGGTACTGAGGATTGAACTCAGGACCTTGTGCTTGTGAGGCAGGCATCAGAACCACTGAGCTAAATCCCCAGCCCTTTGATCTCCTTTTTTAACAAAAGATATTCTGATTTGAGATGATATCTCATTGTAACTTTAATTTGTATTTTCCCTAATGATTAGTAATGATACCTTTTGTATGTCTTCTTTTTGAGAAGTGTCTTCTCAAGTCCTTTGCCCATTTTTATTTTCTCCCAATTCCAAAGGCTTTATTGGTAAGTAGGCACTTTCAGGTCAATAGAATGAAGAGCTATGTCCAAGAACTCATCAAGTAATGCTGAAGAATACCCTTGCTTTGTCCACCTCTATTCATAAATCCAGTCTTCAGCATAGGACTTGAAGTCAACCAACTTTTCAGGTTTACACCACAGGCCAATCTCTTTTCAGCACTTTTTTACTGAGTCACGGCTTTGAATGATATTCCTGCCAGCTTGAATGTAAAAGTTCCTTATAATAGTGCCTGGCTTAGAATCAGCAGGGTTGGTCTTCCCAGGCATCATTTGGCTTGTCTTCACCATATTCAGCCCCTCCCAGACCATGGCCACCACAGTTATACTATTTCACCAGCCCAGAAAAGAAAGAGTGGTCTTCTGGGTCAATACAGCTGCTTCTAGTGGTCCTTGGATGCCTGAAGGAACTTCATGGCCATCAGGTGGAACCTCTTCTCAAAACACTTGGTCTTGCCCACCAGGCTGCACTGCACACTGCCTGGCCTGAAGCCTTTGCCCATTTTGAAACTGGATTGTTTTCTTGGTGTCTTAGTTTTCTCATTGCTGAGACAAAATAACCAACACCCAAAGGGTTTTTTTTGGTACTGGGGATTGAATTCAGGACCTTGTGCTTGCAAGGCAGGCAGTGGTGCCTCTGAGCTAAATCCCCGGCCCCCGGCACCCAAAGTTAAAGGAGGAAAGGTTTATTTTGGCTCACAGTTTGTAAAGATTTCAGTCCATAGTTGACTGGCTCCAAGGCAGGGTGGCATGGCAGGGCAACACTGCAGAGGAAGCAGGAGGCAGCCGAAGATAAGCAGCTGCAACAGATGCAGCAGCAAATAACCCCACTTTCAGTACCAAAATCTTTGCTGAGACAAAAATGTCTGGCACCCAAAGTTAAAGGAGGAAAGGTATATTGTAGCTCACAGTTTTAGAGGTTTCATTTCATAATTGGCTGGCTACAGAGCAGAGTGACTTGGCAGAGGGGCATCGCAGAGGAGAAACAAAAACAGTTCACGGCAGGCAGAAGGCAGTGAAGCAGCAGCTTTCAGGGATTGTCTCTTGGGCCAGCTTTGCTCACTCCTTGCTATTGTACCTTTGCCTTCACACTCACAGCTTCACACACTGCCCTCCTGGGCACACTGCCTGGCTTCAGGAAGAGGACAATAGAAAAGATGACCTGAGGACATCACAAGAGCCAGCAGAACTCCATTCTTTGTAGCCTCTGAATTGCAAAGGTGAAAGACTTTGCTTTGAGAAGAGAGTCGAAGAGCACCATATTCCCAAATGGCAGCAGCCTGGAGAATTTGTTCCTTGGGATTGGATGCTTAGTGCTCAGCAATCCAGGCATTCAACCCCTATACCCAAGAGAGAAGTCTGGCTACTACTGCAGCTGGTGGCAGATCTTGGCATCCATGTGGTGCTGGTTTTAGGTACCTGGAGAATACAAGAGTTATGGGATCAGGAAAGCTTCTACCCAGGTATCAGAAGAAGCTCTGAGAGGCCAAGCAGTGTGCCCCCTGAGAGTGCAGTGTGTGAAGCTGTGAGTGTGAAGCCAAAGGTGCAGTGGAGACCCCAGGAGGTTGGAGAAGCCAGAAACATGGATCATCTGATGAAAGTTGTAATGAGTGAGCAAAGCTGGCCTCTGTTCACTTTTTCTCAGTCTTTTTTTATTTATTTTTAGTGTTGATATGGACATTTATCCTAACCTGACATTTACAGTTCTTCCTTCCACCTGCTCAAATCTGCTTTTAAATTCCCTAGTGAGTTTTTCACTTTAGTTATTAAAATTTTCAGCTTCTGAATTTTAGTTTCCTTTTTTATTTTTTCACTAGTATTCCTATTTTGTTTATAAATCTTTATTTTGCCCTTCTCCATGTTTTCCTCTTATTGGATCATCTTTAAGACCAATGTTTAAAAGTCTTTGGTAAGTAGGTTGATCATCTGATTCTTTTTCTTGGCTTTTTTCCTTTGTATAGGTCTATTTTCCTGTTTCTTGTTATCTCTGGTACATTGATTGACTGCAGTACTAGGAATTGAACCCATAACTTTCCTACTCTGCTACATCCCCAGTCCTTTTAAAATATTAACTAATTAATTATTTTGAGACAAGGTCACACTGAGTTGCCAAGTAGCCCAGACTGGACTCACATTTGTAGTACTCCTGCCTCAGCCTCCCAGAATGCTGGGAATATAAGCATTTGTCACCCCTCCCAGCTTGTTGTAAACTAGGCATTTGAAACTAATAATGTGGTAACTGAGCATCAGATTTGTTCTCTTCAGAGTTCATTGTTTTTGTTATTTGGTTGCTTATCTTCTATCCTTTCTTTCTTAATAATATTTTTTATTGTTATAGGTGATTCTGTGCTGGGAATCAACCAGAAGTATAACCATAAGGCCTGCACCTATGTGTCTGCAACCTATGTCTTTTCTGAGCCTGCACCTTTTTCTGGGCATTGAAGTTGCTTTCGAAGCTCCTGTTCTTTCATCTCTGGCTTCCAAGGGAAAAAGAGAACACTGAGGGAGTAGCACAACAATCAGGTAGGGGTGAGATAGTGACTTCCTGTCCCTCTGTCTGTATTCCAGTGGTAAGAACCAAGAAAATCAGCTATCAGAGCACAGATCCCTAGTATTTGGAGGACAAGATCTCTGTTGCCTACTCTAGCTACCATAAGCTGTGCAGCATATGCATGGGTGCCTAAGTATTGGGTAGTGGATAGTCCCTGCCCAGCTGATGGCTGAAATTGAAATTAACAGCAGTTTATTTCCAAACCTTCTACTGAAACTTACCTTGGAATAGACTCCAGAATTCCAAAATAATTAAATCAGACAGATTATGTTAGTACAGTTGTTGTGTAGGTCAGGAGACAGAGTCTGGTTGCTTCCTATTTTGTTATATCTTCCCAGAATTCTTTAAGTTTGTTTTCAAAATTTTGTTAGAGTTAGAAGAATTCTTATTGTTTTCTCCCTTGATTTTGTGGAACTGAAGAATAGTAAGTTCATTGTAACTCAAATCAAATACATACAAAATCGCATATTTAACATTCAGTTTCAGTTAGCAAGCATTTGAGGAGGAATTCGTATTTCAGATCTTTTTAAATTTTTCTCCCCAGTATCACAATTAAATACTTCCAAGTATTCCATACTTCTCAGAGAGTTAAGTCTGGAAATCACAAAACCACTTAAAAAAGGTTACACCTGGTCAGCTTCCTTACTGAGGTAGTGGTAGTGAGAATGAGATACATCAATTCATGTTCTTTTAAGAAAGTAAAAGGCCTTAATGTGATGGCACACATCTGTAATCCTAGTACTCTGGGAGGCTAAGGTGGGAGGATTGCAAATTCTAGGCGAGCCAGGGCAGCAAGACCTTGTCTCAGAAAAAATAAAAGAAAGGATTTAAATGGTAAAATGCTTGCTTAGAACGCATGAGGCCCTAGGTTCAATCCCCATTACCACAAACAAAGAAAAAGGTAAAAAGAACATGATTTGAGATGTGAGAGTTGATTAAACTGGATTAATGGTCATACTGTTTCCTGAATTATAGAACACAGAAGCAGAAAGTGTGTAGGCAAACTATATGGAAGCACCTGTGGAGTAGTACTGTAGAACTTAAATTTCCATGGCCTAGATTTGTGAGTAATAGTATACTCTTTCCCTGTAACTCTAATAGGCATGTTTACCTGTAGGTCAAAAGCATAAGGAGGCACAATAAATATATCTATTCTCTCTCTCTTACTCTCTCTGTGTATGTTTTGTGGTGGTGAGGAATGAACCTTGGGCCTTGCATATTGTAAGCACATTGCTTTACCACTGAGCTACATTCCCACCCTATAATAAACTTTAATTGATTTGAGTGGAAAAATTCTGAAACTATTTTCGAATAAAAAATACTCTAGTTTCTCTTCAGATCGTATAAATCTTTCGCCTTATTTTTGAATAAAAATTACACAAGTAGATGGAAAACAAGAGAGGGAATTGTAATAAAGTGCAGCAATTAGTGTGAAAACCACTTAAATATTAAAGGCTAATTGCAAGTTAAATATATGAGATTTCAAGTGACCATATTTTGTGTACTAGGAGTATGTGGTTGTTAATGACATAGGACAATTCAAACCTTAATAGTGTAAAGCATTAGGTAAATGATGTTCTCTTCCCTTCTACTAATTGTGTTTGGGAATATGTTCAACTTGGAATGACATTTAAAGAGATAACAATTAGATTAAAAGAGGGTTAGGGCCGGGGATTTAGCTCAGTGGTTTCGCCACCTGCTGCACGAGTGCAAGGACCCAAGTTCCATCCCCGGTACCAAAAAAAAAAAAAAAGAAAAGAAAAGAGGATTGGTATAATGAGAAATTTAGAAAACAAAACATTAGAAAATATAGAGGAAATTTAGATTATGATTTTGCTACTAAGAAAAAGAGACTTTTTGATAGTTCAATTCCCTTATTTTGCTGCTAAGGAAAGAGTTTTAAGAAAGTTGGTGTGATATGCCCTGCATCATAGTTTTGGCAGAGCAGGGGTAGAAACTAAGTATGAGGTGAGAAGGAAAATTGAGTGTAACTTGGTAATATGTCTATATTATTGTTTCATTCATTAAATTTAAATATTATGTACTGATTTTTCTATTAAGATAAATGAGAAAATTAATTTTAGCTTTTCTTGCATATTGATAAAATTATTTAGTGTCTTCATTATTATAACCATGTAAATATTAAATATAATACAGCTGACCATGTCTTATGTTTGATTTAAGTTTCTTCCTTTCTTCCTCTCTCTCTGTCTCTCTCTTTCTCTGTCTGTGCCACTGTCTCTCCCATGGTGCTAGGAATCAAACCCAGGACCTTGTATACTAACTAGGCAAGTGCTCTACCACTGAGCTACACCTCCAGCCCTCATAAATTTTCTATCTTGTATAACTTAATTTTTCTTAAAATTTATGAATTCTTGAACATTTTTCATATGTTTATTTGCTGCTTTTACTTCTTTGTCTGACAAATGTCTGTTCATTTCAGATACCCATTTTTGAATTCAGTCTTTGAATTTGGGGGCTCTGATTTTTTTGAGTTCTTTATATATTCTAGATAGTAGTCCTTTGTCTGAGGTGCAGCTGCAAAAAATTTTTTTCCCACATTGTATGTTGACTCTTAGCTCTGTTGGTGGATTCTCTTGCAGTGCAGAAGCTTTTTAATAAGATAAGACCCCAGTTGTTGATTCTTTCCGCTAGTTCCTGTGCAACTGAGGTTTTTTTCATAAAGTCTTTCCAATGCCAATGTCTTCAATAGTTCTACCTAATTTATCTTCCAGAAAGTTTAGTGTTTCTGTTTTAATATTTAGATCTTCAGTCCACTTCAACCTTAGTTTAGTGCATGGTGATAGATATGGGTCTAGTTTTAATCTTCGGCAGGTTGAAATCCAGCTTTTCCAACACAATTTATTAAATAGGCTATCTTTCCTCCAATGAGGGTGGTTGGCTCCTTTGTCAAAGATGAGGTGGCTGAGAGCCGGGGATTTAGCTCAGTGGTTCCACCGCCTGACTCGCAAGTGCAAGGACCTGAGTTCAATCCCTGGTACCAGAAAAAACAAAAGAAAGATGAGGTGGCTGAGTATGTCTGAAGTTGTTTCTGCATTTTCTCATCTATTCCACTGATCCTTGGGTCTGTTTCTTTGCCAGTACCATGCTGTTTTTATTACAGTAGTTTTGTATTATAGTTTCAAGTTGGGGATTGTGATACCCGCTGCCACAGCCCAAGTGCACATCAACTGGAAACTGGATAAAGAAGATATGTTTTTTTTATAAGATGGAGTACTACTTAGCCATAAGAAACAAGAAACTAGAGACATTTATAGCTAGATGGATACATATTAAGGCCATACTCTTTCTTTAAAATTTAAAATGTATAACTTTATTATCATTCACTAAACACACATATACAAAAATTAAAATTATTCAAAGAAAAGTAATGCAAGGGAAAAAAACCCTATAATAATATTCAAATATAATAGAACTCAACCAAAGCAAAACTGAAAAGTACTTAAACATTTTTCCATATAATTTAAAAAAACATCTCAAGCATTAACAAGACATCAGAAGATGTGATTTGTTTTAGATTTTCAAAACTAATATTGAACAAATAGTGGTCTGGAGAAAAAATTCTAATTAACTAATAGACTCCACATAGGCCAAATTTTTTAAAATTTAAATTTCAATATAGTCATTTGACACATGATGGAAATATAATCTGAGAAATATGTTATTAGGCAATTTTATCCATGTGTATCACAAAGTACCACACAGCGTGCCAACTTCTAAGTGCAAACTGAAAAGGTGTATGTCAATCATCTGTGATGGCCCCTTGATATTATCCAAATACGCAGTTAAACATGAGATACATGAGGCTACCACTGGGATAGCAGCACACTGTTTTACAGTAAACTCTTTTATATAAGTAGGATTATGCTCTAAAGGATGAAAAGCACACCATGTTATAAGTACCTAAAACAGTAACAGTCATTCATCACACTATCAAGTACTGTGTACTGTACATAGTTGTATATGCTTCTTCTGGAAACATACCCTTCTCTCCTTTAATCTCAGTGACTCTTCTTCTCAACCCACTGATGAGCTCCATCCTAGTCTCTATCTATATCTCTTCCTATACTTTTGGTTTTCTTTGGAACCAGGCATCGAACTCAGAACCTTGTGCTTTCGAGGCAGGCATCGGCACCACTGAGCTAAATCCCCAGTCCTCTTCCTATAGTGTTAAGCGCAATCTATATATGGATTCTTTCCAGATTCCAGCCTGTAACTCTGATCTCTCCCCTTCCCCTCCTGCCACCCCTACCCTTTTGAGCCTTTTCTTTGAATTTCAAATTATCAGTTATTCGTGAGGCATATTCTTAAGTGAAATAAATAGAACACACGTGTAAATACCGAATAGTTTCTCTAGTGTGAGAAACTGAAAGTGTAAATAAGGATTAAAATGAATCATTGATAATTTGAAATAGGAAGAAAAGGCCCAAAGGGGTAGGGAAGGTGGGAGGGGAAGGGGAATGGAAAGAAGGGAAAGGAAAGAAGGGAAAGGAAAAATTATGAGAAAAGAAAAAAATGGAAACAAAGTCTATGTAAATAGGGAAGGGTGCACAGGTAATGGGGAAAAAATAAGAACCAAGATACATCATGTACAGGTACAAACACCCAGTCATAAATGTAAACGTATTGTATACCTAAAATGTACCAATAAAAGAATTTAAGCAAAAATAAATAAATAAATTCTTTTAATTCTTTGGGGAAGATCCCCAGCAGTGGAATAGCGGGGTCAAATGGGACTTCCAGTCCTAGTTCTTTGAGGTATCTCCATACTGATTTCCACAGTGGTTGCACCAGTCTACACTCCCGCCAGCATTTGTTATTGGTTGATTTCATGATAGCAGCCATTCTTTCTGGAGTGAAGTGGAATCTCAGCGTTGTTTTCATTTGCATCTCTCGAAGGACCAGTGATGTTGAACATTTTTTCATGTATTTATTTGCTATTTCTACTTCTTTGTCTGAGAAATGTCTGTTCATTTCAGATGCCCATTTTTGGATTGGGTCTTTAAATTTGGGAGGTCTGATCTTTTTAAGTTCTTTATAGATTCGAGATAGTAGACCTTAGTCTGAGGAAGAGCAGGTGAAGATTTTTTCCCACATTGTGGGTTGTCTCTTCACACTACTGGTGGTTTTTCTTGCTGTGCAGAAGCCTTTTAATAAGAAGAGATCCTACTTGTTGATTGTTTGTGCTAGTTCACGGGCAACTGAGGTGTTGTTCATAAAATCTTTTCCTACACCGATGTCTTCAAGGGTTCTACCTAACCTCTGTTCCAACCGGTTCAGAGTTTCTATTTTAATATTTAGATCTTTAATCCATTTTGATTTTAGTTTAGTGCATGGTGAGAGATATAGGTCTAGTTTTATTCTTTAGCAAGTTGAAGCCCAATTTTTCCAGCACCATTTATTAAAGAGGCTATCTTTCCTCCAGTCAGGGTGTTTGGCTCCTTTGTTGAAGATGAGATGGCTGAGTGTGTCTGGTGTTGTTTCTGCATCTTCTAATCTGTTCCACTGGTCCTCAAGTCTGTTTCTTTGCCAGTACCATGCTGTTTTTATCACAGTAGCTTTGCAAAGAATTAAAAGAATCATACCACAGTGATATATGTGCGCCCATGTTCATAGCAGCACAGTTTGTAATGGCTAAAACTTGGAAACAGCCCAAATGCCCATCAACTGGACACTGGATAAAGAAAATGTGGTTTTTTAAAATAAAATGGAGTACTACTCAGCCATAAAAAATGAGAAATTAGAGACATTTATAGCTAAGTGGATGCACATTGAGGCGATACTCTTAAGTGAAATAAATAGGACACACATGAATAAATTCCGAATAGTTTCTCTGGTGTGAGAAACTGAAAGTGTAAATAAGGACTAAATGTATAATAGGTAATGTGAAATAGGAAGAAAAGGGACAAAGGGGAAGGAAGTGGGAGGGCTAGGGGAAAGGATAGAAGGGAATGGGATTAATATGAGAAAATGGAAAAATAGGAACAAAATCTTTGTAAATAGGGAGGACTGGAGGGGTTGAAGGGAGGGCTGGGCAAGGGTGAAAAATAAGAACCAAGAGAGACTATGTAAAGGTGCAACTTTCCAATGATGAATGTCATTATATTGTATACCTAAAATGTACCAATGATTAGAATGAATAATCGATAATGTAAAATAGGAAGAAAAGGTCCAAAGGGGTAGGGTTAGTGGGAGGGGCAGGGGAAAGGAAAGAAGGGAAAGGAAAAAATGATGAGAAATGGAAAAAATGGAAATAAAGTCTTTGTAAATAGGGAGGGTGGAAGGCGTGAAGGGAGAGCTAGGAATGGGGAAAAAATAAGAACCAAGATGCATTATGTAAAGGTACAGTTCCCAATGAGAAATGTAATTGTGTTGTATACCTACAATGTACCAATAAAAGAATTTAATATTAAAAAATAAATAATAATCAGAATAGTAAACAAAAAAAATTTATGAAGTCTTTATTTAAAAATACTTTTTACTTATAGCTTTCTTATAAAATTCACATTTGTATAATTTTTCACATTGTCATATCTGTCAGATACTCTATCACAGTTTTTCTTGGAATCCTACTCCAATTTAGATTATTCAGAGCTAGATTTTCTTTTGCTAGCATTCTGGAAATTTCCTTTGCATTTTTGTCATTAGTTCTCCTGTTGCGTAGATTCTTTGTCTTCTTTTTTTTATTCCCTTGTTTTGCTGAAGCATTTACTTCACTTGTTTCCTGAGTAAGTATTGGATTTAAGTTTTTTGAAAATGTATGTCTGAAATGTTTCAATCCTTATTTTATTTTATTTTTTTGTTACTGGGGATTGAACTTGGGACCTTGCACTTGCGAAGCAGGCGGTGGAACCACTAAGCTAAATCCCTAGCCCTGAGATGGCATTTTAATTGACCTATACTTAAAAAAACCAAAGACAAAAAGTCTTGATTTTAATTTGGCTTTATTTTTGAGTAGCTCATGATTTTTCTGTTTTCCCAGTGATAGAATTTGTTTCTTTGGTTGTTTCATTACTAAGAGTATTTATCAATAAAACTTATTCAACAAGATAATAGAACTTAGAAGATTGAGTAGAGTAAACATCATCTTACAAATTGCCTTGTTTTCTTTTTGCATTACTTTTGGCATATAGGAGTTAGTTATTTGGGGATTTTTCTCCCTTCATTGTTTACTGATTGCTTTGTAACCCACCAAACTTCCGGACTTAGTCACTTGGGTATTGTTACTTAGCTGATTCTTATCAGAAACAGGGAATTGTTAAGATATGTGTTAAAGTACAGCAGACTCTTAAAATTGTATTTTTAGTAGCACAACAGATTTCCCTTCAGAAAAATTTTATACTACTAGTTGACACCTTTTTCCTCAGAAAATAACAACTGTCTTGCCAAAAGGGTCCTATTATTAACTTAATATATAGCAAACAATACCGTTCCTCAGTTTATATATAATATTTAGATTAAATGATTTGACAGATTTAGTGTATTAATGTACAGCTAGCTATATCTAATGAATTTGTAAAGCAGTTTGAGAAGAAACATGTTTTTTAGATGGTTGGTTTAGTATTTTTCATATGTTTAGATTGGTAGTTCTCTTAAGTGTTCCTGAAGTGGACCTCTTAGGGATCTACAAAGCCAACTTTTTTCATAATACTAGGATATTAGTTGAATTTTTCTCTCTGGAGATCCTGGAAGTAGAAAGAAATTTATGTAATACTGTATCAGATGTTAACATTCGGAAGATCTGCAAAACTCATTTTTTTTTCATTGTTTATTGGTACATTTTAGGTATAAAATACAGTTACATTCATCATTGGGATCTTGTACCTTTACACGATGTATCTTGATACTTATTTTTTCCCCATTCCCCTGCCCTCCCTTCACCCCCTCTACCCTTCCCTATTTACAAAGACTTTGTTTCCATTTTTTTCCTTTTCTCATATTTTTTCTTTTCCCTTCTTTCCTTTCTCCTACCCCTCCCACTTCCCCTACTCCTTTAGACCTTTTCTTCCCATTACACAATATCAATCATACATTTTTAAAAAATTATAATATCAAGATTTAGAGGACATTACCACAGATTTTACAGAATTTAAAAGGATATAGAAAGCATATTACAAAAATCGTTTTTGAAATAAATTTGACAACTTCTATGAAGTACCTTGGAAGACAAATTAATGAAACTGAGTCTGGAAGAAATACAAAATTTGAATAGCAGCTATTAAATAAAGTATATTCCTAGCTTGAAAACCTACCTATATGACAACAGCAGGCTCATATACATTTTAACTGATAAATTATATCGAACATTTAAAGCAAAAAAAGGAACACTTCTCCCCTCATTTTAGGAAATCAACATTGTGCTAATACTAAAACTGGATAAAGATAATAGAAGAGAAAAGTATGAACATAAATAAAAATTCGTTTAACAAAAAACTGTTAGAAGTCAGATCTGGCAGTATGTAGTAAATGGTTTTGTTATAGGGATGGCAGTGTTGGTTCAGCTTTGGAAGATCCACCCCCAAAAGTCATCATTTTAACAGAGGAAAGAAAAAAGCCATATGATCCTATCAGTAGTTACAGGAAAAGTATTGGACTAAATTCTACAGCTGTTCACAGTAAAAACTATGAGGAGACTAGAAGTAGAACAGAACTTTCTCAACATATAAAAGATGTGTACTCCATACTTTCAGCAAAAACACCTTATATGAATGGGGAAGATACAATGCTTTCTCCTTAAGGTGGGGAACAAGGACAGATATGCTTACTGTTTGTTTATCTGTCCATTAAACTTTGAAACCTAGTCCCCGCCAAAATAGTCTGGCAATAAAATGACACAACTAGGATAGGATTGGCACGGCAGAAGCAAAATCTTTATATGTAGATGAAATGATCATCTACAGAGAAAATACTAAGAAATCTCTAGGAGCCCCTAGAACTTATACTTGAATTTAGCAGGATTAGAAAACACAAGGTATATATAAAAATTCAGGTCTGTATATACTTGCTATAAATGAAGACTTGGATATTGAAATTTAAAAGTTATGTAGGAGTACAAAGTAAGAAGAAAAAAAGTGTTGGAAGACATTTATTACATAATTTTAAGACTTCTTCTAAAGCTACAGTAATCAAGGCAACGTTGGCATAAGGAAAGACATATAGATCAACAGAGTAAAACACAGTCTGGAAATAGAACCACACATATACGGTCCACTGATTTTTTTTCTTTTTTGGTACTAGGGATCGAACTTGGGTCCTTGCACTCGGTCCACTGTTTTTTTTTTTTTTGGTACCGGGGATCGAACTCAGGTCCTTGCGCTTGTGCAGCAGGTGGCAAAACCACTGAGCTAAATCCCCGGCCCTCAGTCCATTGATTTTTGAAAGATTATTTAACATTAACATTTTATAGAACATAAACTCAACTCAAGAACAGAGGAAAAGACAATCTTTTCAACAAATGGTACTAGAATATTGGTATCTATATGTAAAAAATGGACCTCAACCCTTTATTTTCATATAGAGAAATAACTTGAAAGGATCTATGAACCTAAATATGAAAGACTTAAAACTATAAGAAGAAATTATAAGGGAAAATGTTCATGAGTTTTAGGGTAGGCAAGGATTTCCTAGGATACAAAAACATGATGTATAAAAGAAAACAGTTGATAAATGAGATTCCATCAAAATTTAGAACTTTAAAAGACATCATGAAGAAAATGACAAGTAGTCCTTAACCAGAACATATTTATAATAAATATAACCTATGACCAAAATATATAAAGAACTCTTACAGCTCATTAATAGACAACCCAATTAAGTAGACACAAGAAGATGATAGTACAGCACAAGGAAAGGTGTGCAACACTAGAATCAGAAAAATACTAATCAGTACAATAACAAGATCGAATTATACACTCATTAGGGAGATTAAGTTAAAAGTTTTAAATGAACAAATGTCAGCTTAGGTATGAACCAGTTAGAACTTTCTAATACTGCTAATGTGAATGTAAAATGATAAAACCATTTTGGAAAACAAGATAGAAATTTCTTGTATTACTGTTAAATACCAACAGTTCTGTTCATAAGTTTTTACTTAAGAGGAATGAAAACACATGAATTGCTGCGGGTTCAAGGACAGCCTGGGCTACATAATGAGTGCAAGGCCAGCCCCTGAACTACAGAGCAAGACTCTGCCTACAAGAAAAGAGAAAGAGAAAGGAAAAAAGGATGGATTGTTTGAAATGACCCCTGATAGTACATAAACACACTGCCTGAATGACACTCAGGGTAAACTATTAAGTGGTTAAAGGGCTTTTGGGTTGTTTTCAGTTTGTGGTGGTCAGTAGAGCTGCTGTAAACATTTGAGTTCAGGTTTTTGCGTGATCATAGGTATTTGTCCTACGAGGGTAAATATCCAGGAATTAGATATAGTCATATGATAAATGTATATTTTAACTTTATAAGAAGCTGTCAAAGATAAACAGTTAAAAGTGGTAAAAATGACTTTTATTTAATAACTGTTGAAAGAATTCAGTGCAAACTGAACTTGTCTTTGCCAAAACAAAAGATCAATTTTTTAAAAATGGTTGCTATGATAAAGGCATTGAATGCTATTATGGAAGGTTGGTCAGTGTGACTAGGTCACAAATTCACAGACTAGAGTTTTTGAATTGGCATTTACCTGGAGGGAACAAACTTACTATTATTTTTGTGGGACTGTACCTTGAACCCAGAACCTGTGCACTGAGCTGCATACCCAACTCATTTCTTAATTTTTATTTATTTTGAGACAGGGTCTCTAAATTACTGAGATGCTCAGGGTGAGTTTGAATTTGTAATCCTCCTGCCTCAGCCTCCCCAAGTGCTGGGATTACAGGCATGTGACACCATAATATTGATTTTTCTCAGGCAAGGAACTTTGAGGGGGCTAGAATCATCATCCTAAAATTTGATCTTGAACTGTTAGATACTATGCTAGTGTTTCTTTAAATCTCTTTGTGGGGTTAGGGTAAGGTGGGGGAAGTGAGACAATAGCGGTTTTTGCTGTCTTTGTTGTTTGTTTTTGTTTTTGCAGTACTAAGGATTGAACCCAGGGCCTTCACACAGAGTTACATACCCAACTCCTTTTTTATTTTTTATTTAAAGACAGGGTCTCACTAAGTTGCTGAACAGGCTGGGCTTGAATTTGTCATCTTCCTCTCTTCCCTTAGGCTCCCAGAGTGCGGGCATGCCCTTTTAAGTCTTTAATTTTTTTTTTTTTTTTTTGGTACCGGAAATCGAACTTGTGACCTTGTGCTTTCGAGGCAGGCGCTGGAACCACTGAGCTAAATCGCCAGCTCAAGTCTTTAATTTTTATCATATAGACTAGTGTTGAGGCCTGAGAGGTTTTTCTGTGTTTGCTGGCTCCTTTTGATCCTTTTCCTGGTTCCTCTGGCTAGAAAGATTAGGTTCTCAGAATTTGTGTCTCCCCGATGTTGTCCAGTTCAAGGCTTGGCTGAACCTACCTTCAAGGTAAGGTGGTGATAGGAGAGAGAGAGAAAAAGAGTATCTCCCTCTCCTTTTGCTACCACTCAGTCTCAATTTGTTCTTCATTTATCCAGAGGAACAAGTTTTTCTCTTGAGGTCTTAATAACATATGTGCCATCTTCTGTCATTGTGACAGCAGAGTAAATCCTTTCCTGGGACAAGGCTGGGAAAGGAAAGGAAGGGGAAGGGGAATGGAGGAGAAAGGGAGGGGAAGGAAAAGGGGAAAGGAAGGGAAAGGGAAGAAAAGGAAAGGGAAGGGAAAGGGAAGGAAAGCTCCAGGGATTTAACACAAGTACCCTCTGGCTTTTAAGAGCCTTTTCCCCCCATATTTTGGGCAAATATGCTCCTCTTAAGGAGCATGTTAAATTTATTTTTCTTCTGACTGGACCTACTATACAGTTCTCTATTCTGCCCACCTGTTTTCTGGTCAAAGCCAGGAAATAAAAGTGTGGTAGTGGTGATGGTGGTAATGGTAATGGTAATGGTGGTGGTAGAGGGAATCATAAGGAAATGTATTGCTGCTATATTGGTCTTTTTTCAAATTGATTTCTCTCCCCAACCTGCTTGCTGTTAATTTACTTTTTTTTCGGAATCTTCAGTGGCTGTTCTTCGTATTTTTTTCTGGAGATTTTAACTGTAAACAATTAAGTGCAGTGGATTTATTTTTATCTTCTCTGGAAATAAAAATACTTCAGTTAGTGATTTTTTTTTTTTTTTTTGGATATAGGGTCTCACTATGTAGTCCAGGCTGGCCTTGAACTTGTGGTGATCCTCCTGCTTCAGTCTCCCAAGTGCTGGAATTATAGGTGTGTGTCTCTATGCCCGGCTGCCAGTGAGTCCTAACAAAACAGTACAAGAGGTTCATCGGTAGTTTTGGGTTTCACTCTGGAAACTGATATTTACGAAACTACCTGTGCCTAGTATATGTGAGGCCTTGGGTTTGAACTATGCCATCCCCAAAATCAAACAGCTGTCACTGTGGAGAGGTTTTTAGGAGGTTCCTAAACCTACCCTACCTTCAGAATTAAATTGCAGGTTCACGGACTCCTATCATGGAAATAGAATTTTTGGGACATGTCAGTAAGAGGCAAAGGGATTAGACAAATTTTTTACAATTTTTATTAGCACTGTACATGTTTGAAGTGTATAATGATTATATTCATCATGGGGAGTGGATATGTATACATAATAAATCTTAATTTTTTTTGAGAATTAAACAATATTTTCATTTTTAATTCAGAATTTAAGCTAACATTATAACAGGATTACAGCCTGTATTCTCTTGCCCAGCTTTGCACTTACAGAGGCAGGCACAATCATAACTTTGGTATATATTCTTCCAGTCCATGGATTTAAACCTCTAAAACACATGTATATACTATACCTGTGTATAGAAAGAAAACTATAGTATCATTTCTTGGTTTTCATTTTCTATCTGGTGTAAAAAAGAAAATAATATAGGGCTGGGGATTTAGCTCAGTGGTTCTGCCACCTGCCTTGCAAATGCAAGGTCCCGAGTTCAATCTCTGGTACCAAAAAAAGGAAAAGAATATATATATTAAAAAACTGTAATGCCAGGGGCCGGGGATTTAGCTCCAAGTTTCACTGCTTGCTGCGCAAGCGCAAGGACCCAAGTTCGATCTCTGGTACCAAAAAAAACAAAACAAAACTGTAATTCCAAAACTTATTTCATTCCTCTCACTTTAAGTTCTATTTGTTTTCAGACCAATGAGTGCTATACAGATGTGTCAAGATTATAAACATAATTATATCATAATCATATTCAAGTCTGCCATTTTCAAAATGATATCAAGTCTACCATAAACTTGCATGCATCAGAATTATTATTCATCCCCCAATTGAAGGATATTTAGATTAGTTTCAGTTACATCAAACAATAGCATAGTAAATATCTATGTTTATGTTACCTTGGATTGTGTGAAAGTTTGTTTTGAGCTATGTTTAGAAATCAAAATTGCAGGCTGGGGATTTAGCTCAGAGGTGCCACTGCCTGCCTTGCAAGCTCAAGGTCCAAGAGTTTGATTCCCAGTACCAAAAAAAAAAAGAAATCAAAATTGTGAAAATACGAGATTTATGTATTTCTTTTTCTGTTTTGTGTGTGAGGGATGTGAGAATAGACAAATTTTAAAAGTAGCCACTGAAAGAAATAGTTTGGGCCCTCGAGAGAGGTGTGCCTTATGATTTGGAGCTGGGTATCTCTATGGGGCTTGGAGACATCTTCAAGATGGGTGATCTAAGATGTGTACCCTTACTGTCATGCTACCCATCTGCTGGGCTATGTCAGAATGTAAACTTACATGAAGTTGAGATAAACTGCTCACCTATATTGCTGCTTCCTTGAGGATAGGAGGATAGAGGTAGAGGTCTATGGCAAAAAATGTAATTTACAGGTGAAAAGCCCAATTTACAGGCTTATTTTGTCTTTAAAATCTTTAGGGATTTTTTTTTGGGGGGGGGTGGTTCTTGGAAAGGAAAAAGGCTTAAGTAACTTTCTTGACCTGAAGCTGCAGTTTCCCCAAAAATACAATTCCAAAATTCTGATTTTCCTTGTCTTCTTTCTACCTATCTCCATTTCTTCTATCCTCCCTCAGAACCAGGAAGCCCCAACTTAACGTTTTGGTGTAGTAACTAAAAGGAAAAAAAATCCATAATTATCCAAAAATACTTTTAAAATACTTTTTTTTTTCAACTACCTGTCTGTGTAAGATCAAGTTTTCTTCATATACTTAAACCAGAACATACTGCAGCACATTAAATGTAGGAACAGGTATAAGAATCTTCCTGGTTTGAATTAAATCAGACATGTAAAAGATGTGCAGAAATTGAATGTCATTCATTACCAGGCTGTGGTTCTGGAGTCTCCTAGAGGTGCTTTCCAGATTCTTTCTCCTGAACAATGAATTGGTCAAGACAAGGGAAAAAGGTAGTGAGGGCTGGGGATTTAGCTCAGTGGCCCCATGCCTGCCTGGCAAGAGCAAGGTCTTGAGTTTGATTCCTGGTACCAGAAAAAAAAGGGTAGTGAGGTTTTATATTTATTAAAAGTATTAAAGGTAGGGAAAAAAATACGCTCTCAGAAAAGGAGCTATGTCCTGTGGAGTGGGCCACTGAAAGAGGTAACAATAGTTACCAGTTTAATAGCAGTCTTTTGTATCTCCCATGTCAGGTCTAGGTCCACCTATCAAAAACCTGCTTGAGTTCTTACTAGAAGAATTAAAGATAGCACTTTCTGAGTGGTTCCAGATGCAGGGCTTGGGCACATGTCTCCTGGATCTCTGTGACTGACAAGTCACATCCACTTGCCCAGCTGTCTGGCCATGCCTTAATCTCCAGCTTTCAGTTCTTTGCGCTCATCATTGTCTTTTAGAAAACATAATTATTTTCATAAAAACATTAAAATGCATTGGATTAAATATTTGTAATTTAATTCCTATATATTCTTAGGTTTACTGTTTTAATTCCTGAGTAATGGTAAATATTGATAGAACCTACATAATCACCTCCTCTCTGGGGTCCTCAGTAATTTCTAAGTGTTGTTAAAGGGTGAAACCAGAATGTCTGAGATCACTAATTTAGTAAATTTGTATGTACTTTTCTGTTTTTTTAGAGGCAAAATAGTAATTCAGAGTACATGGGGAAGTGAAGTACATACATTTGACTTCCAGTTTCCACCAGTTGTTTTCCAAGATTGAAAAGCCATTTAACTTCTTAACCTCTAAGTCATACTTTGTAAAATGAGGATAGTGCTTTAAAGAATTACTGTGAGGGAAATACTAAGACAGTAACCTAGATTATGGGCATTCAATAAACATTCCTTGTTTAGGATTATATATTTTGACAGTCTGTGAGAGGATGCAGACCTCTGAATTAAACAAGTAGGTGTTCTCTGACTTAATCTGCCCCTTGCGCATTCATAGAGAATGTATTTATGAAGATCTCTAGAACAGAAAATTCCATGTTGTCCTTGGAGACATCTTGAAGTGATGTAGTTTTTTAATTTGAACTTAGATCCTGTTTTTGTGGCAGCCAGATCAGGAAAGGCAAAGAAAATGGTCAGAATTGTGCAAAGATCCAGTTTGAAATGACATTTGAAGTACACTTGAAAAACAAAGAAGTCAGGAAATAAGCCCAGGAAGAAAAGGTGAGCAGGATGTGAGTACTGTAACCTGGGACTGGGGTTAAGTCTGAAGTCCACAATGCTGATGTAATTATGACAGTGCAGGTATAGGGATCACAGTAGGCTGTTCAGATTCTCTAAGGGAAACCCAGCACTTGATGTCAGGTTATTTCAGGGGACCATGGTATTGATTATGCCCAAAGCAGGCTGTAAAGAGTTAACCCCTCAATTAACACTTTTACCTGGTGCATTACTGAAGAAATGACCGTTAAAGGGAAAGTTAAATTATTAAAGTTTTTCTTTTTTATATACTAGATTTAGGTTCTACTGTAAATGTAGCTTCTGTAAATGTAGCCATACCAGCTTATTCTCTCACATTTGTTTTACCTTTCTCCTCCATGTTTCCTTACCTGTACCTTGTTTTTTTGGTGCTACTGAGTATTAGTTAGCTTTCAAGTTAGTTGGTTTTCTTTTAATTGAATGTTTTAGAAGAATTAAGTAATATGTACCTATTGTGAAATATTAAAACCACACATTATCTATGGAAAAGGAAGTGAAAGTCATAGCAATTTATCACTTACCAAGGCTACCACTGTCTATAGTTTGATGTATATCCTTCCAGTCCTTTAAATGCATATATGAAAACAGGATTTTTTTATCATACCAGTACAGATTGAGCATTCCTAATCTGAAAATTTCAAATCTGAAATGTTCCAAAATTTGAAACTTTTTGAGTGCTGACATGATGCTATAAATGGAAGATTCCATACTTTACCTCATGTGATGGGTTATATTCAAAATGCAGGCACACTAAAAATATAATATAAAATTACCTTTGGGCTATGTGTATAGTGTCTGTGAAACAAATGAATTTATTTTTTAGGTTTGGATCCCATCCCCAAGGTATCTCATTTTATATATATGAATATTCCAATGTTGTACTTAATTTTAAGCAAGAGATTATAGAGAATTACCACCATCCTGAGCCAAATTTGAGTCCTTTATTGCCGGTGTTCAAAAGTGGCTTACACCTGAAAGGTCTCCACGAGGAAACGCAGCTTGCAGGGGTTCTTTTAAGTGGCTCTTCTAATTGGTGAGGGCTCTGGGAGAGGGGGAGCTCAAGTGGCGTTTCACAGGAGCAGAACTTTGTTAAATTAGTGGGGATCAGGGGAAGTTTCACACAGTTTAGTTGAAACAAAGTATCACAGGTGCTGGAGTATCCTGTTTACAAAGTTGTAAAGACAACATATAGTTGCAGATTGCTGTACCAAATGGGAAGGTGTAACGATAACATACAGTTGCCGATTGCAGGATGCTGTGTCTGTCATGCATTAACTGAGGGGACTCCCAAAGGGGAAAGAGGGAGGTGACCACCCAGAATCACTTGACTTTACACAAATGGAGTCAGGTTGGCTATCACACCAAAATCCAAAATTGGATACTTTTCTGGTTTGAAGCATTTAAGAAAAGGTATCCTCAACCAGTGTTTAAAATTTAGACACTCTTAGTATACATTTTGTTTCTAATTTTTAAATAATTACTAGCAGTGTTCCAGCAAACATTTATATATGGATTTTGAGTGCTTGCATACTTTTTTTCCTGTAGAATATAGATTGTTGGTTCAAGAAAATACACATTTGACACCCCCCACACACTTCCTCACTGCCATGCCATGAGTAAGCCTTCTGTGCCATGCCCATCTGTCATGCTGCCTTGCGTTGGTGCCAACCAGCTATGGACTAAAACCTCTATAGACTTTGAGCCAAAATATGATGAGAAAATAATTACAAATTTGATACCAGACAAATGGAGTCATAGTTGTGATGCTACCTGACCATATGGTTCAGAATCCTTTGACAGTGGCTTATGGAAGGAGTTTGGGAAGGTTTGAAGATGTTGGAGAAGCAGCCCTAAAATAGTGTAAGCTGAGCTTGATGGGAGATGTGGTCAGAGCTCAGAATGCTGATAAAAATGCAGCCAACAAAGACCAGGCTCAGGAGGTTTCAGTTGGGAACAAGAATTGCATTGGCTGGTGGACTCCAAGCCATGTGTGTGGAGAAAATTTGTGTGTGTTTGGCAGAAAATTTGTCTACATTTTGCTCCTGTTTTGAGACTAGGATACTGAGATCAGGGTGGTAGACTATAATCAATCTGGTGGAAGACATTTTAAGGCAGTCTGCTGTTGAGATGGTGGTATGGCTACTGTTTGGGGCTTTTAGCCAGTCTCTATTTTGAGAATCAAGACCAAAAGGCACAGCTGAATGATTTTAAAAGTTTAAAGTTAGGGCCTGCAAAGATGGAGTAGAGGAGAACTTGGTTTGCTGGGAAGGTTTACATTAAAAAGAAGTTAAGTACTTTGGTACAGGTTCAGGACAGTAGGAAAAATGTTTTGAAGGAATGTGATGAGCAAGGCTCCACCTTTTCCATGCTCAAAATTGCAAAGGTGAAAGTCTTTACTTTGAGAAGAGAGCCTCAGGGCACCATGTTCCAGAATGGTGGCCACCTTGGGAATTTGTTCCTCTGCATTCAGTGCATACCACACAGCCATCTAGGTGCTTGACCTCTAGCCAAGATAGAAGGAAGCCTAGCTACTGTTCCAACTGTTGGCAGACCTTGGCATCATCCACGTGGTACTGACTTCATAGGCATTCAGAATGCAAGAGTTGTGGGGTGTCTTAGTTACTTTCCTCATTGCTGAGACAAAATACCCATCACCCAAAGTTAAAAGAGGAAAGGTTTCTGTAGCTCACAGTAGGGGTTTTAGTTCACAGTTGGCTGCCTCCAAAGCAGGGTGGCATGGCAGAGGGGCATTGCAGAGGAGAAACAGCTTATGGCAGGCAGAAGGCAGGAAGGTAGCAAGCAATCACAGCAGCCCTCTTTCTGTGCCTTATAGTCCCTTATAGTATATCCAGGCTACGTGTTTTTAGGGCGGGTAGCACTCACACCCAGAGTAGACCTTCCCATTATCCACATTGAGAACTATGCCAGACCAATCAGTGGACTAATTTAGTAATCACACACCCTTAATGCCAGCATCACATAATCTAGATCTAGCTATCTCTGAAAAAGCCCCACCTATGACTGCATAAGGCTTTTTGGGGTGTGATCATCTAGTCACAAGCCTTAATGCAAGGTCAGGGAGGCTTCCAACCAGATTTCAGAAGGCATTGTGCTCCTGAGAAGGCAGTTTTTTTTGTTTTGTTTTTTGTTTTTGGTACTGGGGATCAAACTCAGGACCTTGGGCTTGCGCTTGCACTTGCGAGGCAGGCACGGGAACCACTGAGCTAAATCTCCAGCCTCCGAGAAGGCAGTTCTTGAAGCTGGGAGGGTGAAGCCAGTGCAGTGTAAACTCTAGGATGTTGGAAAAGCCAGGAACATGGAAAGACTAAGGAGAGCTTTAAGGAGTGTGCAAAGCTGTCACAAGAGAAGCCACCAGCAATGCTAGAGGGGTTAGGCTGCCCAACTTGGGAGTTTGCATCTTGCCACAGGTTGCCCTGGGTGCTGGATGTGGAACTATGGGATTTAGTTTTTGCCCTACTGGATTTTGGTCTTGATTTGGTCCCACTCCTTTCTATCCTCCTATTTCTACCATTTGTATTGGGGATGTTTATCCTGTGCCATTGTATATTGAAAGTGTTTAAGCTTTTCATTTTTACAGAGGTTTGCAGCTAAGAGTTTGCCTTAAATTTCAGAGACTGAAATTCAGAAACTGAATTTGGACTTTTCAGCAGTGCTGAAGTTGTTAAGACTTGGGCAACTCTTGGTGATGGACTAAATTCATTTTGCAAAAAGGGATGTGAATGAGTCTTAGGGGCCAGGGACGGAATGTTATGGTTTATATCTTGTTGTCCTTCCAAAGCCCATGTGCTCATGGGTGGGGCTTTTGGGAGGTGATTGGATCATGGAGGCAGGATACTGGTCGGTGGAGATTAGTTCACTGATGGATTTATAGCTAAATGTGATGTTGGGTGGCGAAGCCTGGTAGGAGAAGATGGGTTGCTAGGGGTATGGTCTGGGTCCATCTCTTCCTCACTCCTCTCTAAGCTCTCATTCTGCTTCCCGCTGCCAGGTCATAAGCAATTCTCCTCTATCATTATTCTCTGCCTTGGAGCAAGCTGACTGTGGACTCAAACCTCTACAAACTGTGAGCCAAAATAAACCTTTTCTCCTTACAGTTATGGGTGTTGAGTATAGTATCTCAGCAAAGAGAAAGTAACTGAGACATCCCTTTTGAGAAGATGTTTAGAAGAGATGAAGAATGTGTCCAGATTCAGAGTAGATGACAGAGCTGAGCAGTCTGATGTCAAAGCCATTATTCTTGTTTGTTTTTTAAATCCCACATTATCTATCTGTGCTATTCTTTATCTGTAAAAAGAAAATAATAGTCTCAACGTAGAAGGTCAGATGTTAAATTGACAGTTTCTGTGAAAATAAAATTTGGACCAATTCAGTCTGAGGTTGCATAGAGAAAACTAATGGTTTCATCCATTTGAACCAGTCTGTGCTAGATTAAAATAGAATGAATTTGATCTGGATTCCATTGGTTAGAAAATCTCAGATAACCTTTGAATTTCTTTTGGGAACACTTTCACAGAAGTACTGTTGACTGAGATAAATTTTATTGTATTAAGAAAATACAGTTTCGTTCTTAGGTAACTAAGGGCTTTATTCAGGAATGATTAGTCTCAACAAATCATTTGGGCATCTTTAACATTACTAATATGGCAAAATCATGTGGTCAGTACCTTCTTCAAATCACTATCATCTCCTCTTTCCCCAAGAATAACCTTATCTTCATTCAAAGTGTAGTACACTAGTTTCACCTACTTTGGAATTTTTTATAAATGGAATCCTACCCCATGCCTGTTATGTCTTCATTCATTCAGTGCTATGTATGCCAAATTTATACCTGCTTTTGGATATAGCTGTATTGTTCATGTATTTTAATTGCTGTATAATATTTGTATATATCTATGCTATAATTTATTTATCCCGTCCTTACACTGTTAACAAATGTTTCCATTCTGGCATTATTTGAAAAAAGAGAAAAAAGTACACATTTGAGATTTTGATGGCTATTATGGTTTGGATCTAAAATTTCTCTCAGAAGGCTCATGTGTTCACAGGTAATACTTTTGGAAGGTGATTAGATCATGAGGGCTCTCATGTCATCTGTGGATTAATCCATTGATGGATTTGTAATTTGATAGCATCATTGGGATGTAATGGAGACTTAGGAGGTGGATACCTAGTTGAAGGGAGTGAGTAATGGGGGGTGTGCTCTTAGAACTGTATCTTGTCCCTGGACTCTTCTTCTTGGGCTCTCTGGCTGTCTTTCTCTGCTTCATGACCATCTCCATGAGGTGAGCAGCTCTACTGTACTATGCCTGCTCAGCCATGATACTCTGCCTCACCATAGGCCCATAGCAGCGGAACTGGCCAACCATGACTGAAAACTCTGAAAATGAGCCAAAATAAATGTTTCCTCATTAAAGCTGTTTTATTTCAGATATTTTTGTCACAGTGAAAGCTAATGTAACTACTGTCAAATTGTTCTTCAAAAATTTGTATCTAGGGCTGGGGATTTAGCTCAGTGGTTCCAGCGCCTGCCTCGCAAGCGCAAGGTCCTGAGTTCGATCCCCAGTACCCCCAAAAAATTTGTACCTAAAAAATATAAGTTGAAGACAAACAGCAAACTGGGAAAAATTTTTACAGCAGATATGAGAAAGGGCAGATACTTTATTCTATAATAGGCTCTTGAAAAATAAACCTTCAGAAAAATGGGCAGAAGATATGAGTAAAAGTTTTACACAGTAAGGCAAATGCAAATATCCTTTAAGTAGGGGAAATTGTGTTTAGTCTCACTGTAATGAATGTACAAATAAAAACTACTCAAATACCATTTCTCACCTATCAGGTTGGCAAAAATGCAAAAGAGTGAAAAGATTGTGAAAAAATAATCACTGATACATTGTTCGGAGTACAAAGAATAAAGATTCTATGAATAGGAAATTTGGCAGTCTCTCATAAAATTATGTAAACCTTAAATCTTCAACTCAGCATTTTTTTGTGATTAACCCAAAGGTACACTAGTAGAAAAACAAAAGGGTGTATATATGAGTCTATTAATTGCAGCACTGTTTAGTGCCAGAAAACTGGAAACAACTCATTAAGGTCTAGTTGAAGAAACCAATACTTCTATAATAATGAAGTATGGTGCAGTTGTTAGAAATTGTAGTTATATTAGTAAATTAATCTGTGGCATAATCTTCAAGATAAATTGTTAAACTGTAGAAGGAAGGTTCAGACAATGTATATAGTTTGCTCCTGTATATGTATGTATGTATTGTGGGGGAGATGAAAATTAGAATTTCTAATTTATGTATTTTCTTGTGTACTTTTCTTTTTTTTTTTTTGGTACCTGGGATTGAACTCAGGTCCTTGCACTTACACAGCAGGCGGCAAAACCACTGAGCTAAATCCCCAGCCCTTGTGTACTTTTCTTAAATATTCAAAAAAGAAACAATAGAAATATAAAACAATACAATTCAAAATGATTGTATTGGAGAGCGGAGGGAAAGCAAAACTCTTGTTTCATTTGCAATACTGGGGATTGAACTCAGGACCTTTGCACTGAGCTACATCCCCAGCCCTTTTTTTTTTTGGTAGGGGGGATCGAACTCAGGACCTTGTTTGTACTTTCGAGGCAGGTGCCAGAACCACTGAGCTAAATCCCCGGCCCCTCCCAGCTCTTTTTTGAGACAGGGTCTCCCTAAGTTCCCCAGGCTGGGCTTGAACTTGCAATCCTCTTGCCTCAGCCTTCCAGAGTGCTAGGTTTACAGGTATGTGCCACCATGCCCAGTAGAAGCAGAACTCTCTGAATATACCTTGTTTGATAGTTTTAGAACTATCTAAATACTTTACCTAATTATGAAACAATTACATTTTATAAATGCCCAAACTGGAAACAAACCTAACTGTAGCCAAACTGTCAAAACCACATAGGAACATATATTCTGTAGTTGTATACTAGCATAATTAAATCATTAGCCAAAGTTCTTTCTAGAAAAATCAGTTTCTGAAAGCAGGTAGAGCTAACAAATTATTATTTTGGCAGTAATAGATTCAGACAATGATCATTGATGGCCGATAAAACCATTAGGTGAAGGTTTGTTGTTTTTAAGTGCTCCCATTTGACTTGTTTTCTTAAATTTATTATTTGTGTATGGCATCTAGATCCTTTTTCTTTCCCCCTCCCTTCCCTCCTGTTCTATTTTCAAAGTGAAGATTTGATGGGGAATTTTATAATTGATTAGCTCAATATTACTAAATCTTCCATTAGTCTCAACTGCAAAAGGTTCAGTCATAACGTGTCTCCTAGTATATGTCAATAAGTACTCAAGAATACTTGTCTTCTTTTATAGCCCTTTTTTTTTTTTTTTGGTACTGGGGATCGAACTCAGGTCCCTGCGCTTGCACAGCAGGCAACACTTGTCTTCTTTTAACAGGCAACAACAAAAGAACTTGGGAGAGAATTTAAGCATCTAGAAATAATTATCAGTTTACTAGAGAAAGGGGAGATCAAGGACTATCATGAGGATATACACCAGCCAAATCCATAAAGTGAGACACACTATGTGTCAAATAAATGACATGGAAGAGTGGGGAAAGAATAGTGTTATAGATTTGAACAGACTGAAAACATAGCCAAAAAATGTAATTTGCAAACTTAGTTTGAACAACCTTGTTCATACTAGGTATAAAAAAGATTTTTGAAATGAAAGAAATTTTGCTAGTGTTCTTAACTTTAATAAAGAAATAAATTTTTTAAAAATACTTTCACAAACTTGGAGGGGCCGGGGATTTAGCTCAGTGGTTCCGCCACCTGCCTTGCAAGTGCAAGGTCCCAAGTTCTATCCCGGATACCAAAAAAAAAAAAGAGGAAGACAAACTTGGAGTGTAGCTTAGTTGTATAGTGTTCACCTAATAGTACATGAGGCCCCTGGGTTTGATTCCCAGCACCACAAAGATGTCTATATCTATCTATAAATGAATTTCAGTATAACAGATTTTATTTGTAAACTTATATGTTTGTATATATTTTAAAACACTATGACAAGGAGTTACAGGTTTCATCAGATTGCCAAAAAGAACCAAGAGCCCATGGCAAAAAGCAGGTTGAGAATCCTTATTTGTTGATAATTTTTGTGTGTGTGTGGGTTTTTTTGTTGTTTTTTTTTCTGGTATGAGGGATCGAACTCAGGTCCTTGTGCTTGGGAGGCAGGTGGCAGAACCACTGAGCTAAATCCGTGGCCCCCTGTTGATAATTTTTGAGGGCTATTGTCTGTCAGTCTTTATAATTAAAACAGTAGGATTTCATTTCTCCCATCAGAAGTTGAAGGAATATGTGTGAACCACAAAGGCGTAATATTGATCGTTAAAGTTGGTTAGGATTCATTGTACTAGTATTCTCTACTTTTGTTTATATTGGAAATTCCCAGAGTAAACTTTAAAGTTTGGATCTATTTGTTAAGTACACGTATAATTTGGATCTTGAATGTCTCCCACAGGTCCATGTGTTGAAGCTTGGTCCTTGTAGGCGTTTCTTTCTCTCTCCCTCTCTCTCTCCTTCCCCCCTCCCTCCTCACTCTCCTTCCCTTCCCCTCTCCCCCTTTCCCTCCCTCTCCCTTTCTCCCTGCTCCCCCTCCCCTTCCCCTCTCCCTCCCTTTCTCCCTCCCTCTCTTTCTCTCCCCCTCCCTCTCTTTAAAAAAAAAAAGAATTGGTTGAAATTTTAACATGTAATTTGGATCATCCCAGTGGGAAACTCAAGGCCAGATAACTAATACCCCATTTGCTGGCTATGATTGGTTGAGCTTGTTTCATTTTCGTTTAAATTCTGAGTCAGAGGGCCAGGGATTTATTTAGCTCAGTGGCACTGCACCTGTCTTGCAAATTCAAGGTCCTGAGTTCAATCCCTGGTACAAAAAAAACCAAAAAAAACAACCAAACAAAACACATTCTGAATTAGATTTCCTTTTACTTACATAGGTACTTGGCGCTTTAAGGCCATCTGTCTGAGGGCTTCCTGGTTAATGATTATTTTAATAGTACTAAGAGTTGTGCTTTTGTTTAGGTAGATTTTTTGGAATCTTTTATGTTGTCAGTCATACTATCTACAAATAAGGATGATTTTTATTTTTTCCTTTTTAGTCTATACCCTTTACTCTCCCACCTCTTTGATTAAACCCTCCCCTCAAGGCTTTTGCACTAATCTACATCCCTGCCTCTTTAAAATTTCTTTTAAAATTTTCAGACTAGATCTCATTATGGCACTGAATTGCCCAGTCTGGACTCTTGATCTTCCTGCCTCAGCCTCCCAGAGTACTGGAATTATAGGCATGTATCACCATGCCCAGCCTTATTTTTTTTTCTTCTCTTACTGAATGGAATAGAACTTCTAGCACTAATCATAGTGGTGGGAATGAGAGTGGTGGGAATGAACATCCTTTCTCATTTTAGGAGAAAATAAAAATACTCTCTCACCATTAAATATGATGTTACAGGTTTTTTGTATGTGCTGTTGATCAAGATGAGAAATTTCCCTTTTGTTCCTATTTTTCAGAGAGTTTTTATCATGAATTGGTGCTGAATTTTTTTCAGATACCAGTTAGTGCGCTCATTTTTATAAATTAGCTTGTTAATATTATGGATTAGGTTAATCTTTAAATACTGAACTAGGTTTGCATCCCTGAAAAAAATCCACACTTAGTTATGGAGTGTTAAATATCTACATACTGCTGAATTTAATTTGCTATTTTATTAACAATTTTTGCATCTGGACCGGGGATTTAGCTCAGTGGTTCTGCCACCTGCCTCACAAGCGCAAGGTTCCGAGTTTGATCCCCGGTACAAAAAAAAAAAGAAATTTTGCGTCTATATATCTAACGGATATTAGTAATTTCTTTTCTTGTACTATCTTTATATTTTGACATTAGGTTAATACTAACATCCAAGATTAATTGGAAAAGGTTTTTCTCCACTTCTGGTTGTTAGAAATTGTGTAGAATTTGATATAATTTTTTAAATACTTGGTAGAATTCTTCAGTTACAAGTATCTGGAATGGCAGAACACCTTTTTGGAGGGTATTTTTATAATATGAATTTAATGTTATTAATAGTTAGAAGGTTATTCAAGTAATATTCATAACTGCATGTGTTAAGGTAATTTCTGTTTTTGTAGAATTGGTCAGGCTTCTCTGAATTTTCAAATGTGAGTTGGTAGAGTTGTTTGTGTTGTTTCCTTATTATCCTTTAGAGTTTATAGTGATAGCTCTTATATCATTTTTTTTTCCATTAAGTTTATTGGTACATTTTAGGTATACAATACACTTACGTTCATCATTGGGATCTTGTACCTTTACATGATGTATCTTGGTTCTTATTTTTTTCCCATTTCTAGCCCTCCCTTCACCCCCTCTACCCTTCCCTATTTACAAAGACTTTATTTCCATTTTTTCCTTTTCTCATATTCTTTCATCATTTTTAATTTGTTACTTTGGCTTTTTATTTCTTGCTAAAACTTTGTCAATCTTATTTATCTTTTAAAAGAACTAGTTGCTCCATTAATTTTTTTTCCCCCCTCACAATATATGTTTTTATTAGTGCATTTTAATTATACCAAATATTGGGTTTTATTGTGGCATTTTCATACATTCATGTAACTTTGATGATATCCAGACCTCTTGTTATTCTCCCTTACCTTTCCCTATTTTTTCTGCCAGTTCCCTTTCTCTCATTCAGGACAGTAAATCCCCAACTTAAACATTCAGGTTGCGAACTTTCACAGATAGGAACGGACCTCCCATTACAAGCATTCGTAGATAATAAGAAATCGAGGAAGTAGCTCATGTGTCTGCTGGACATTGTCACAGTTCTGATGCTGTATAGTGCAATAGTGTACAGTCATACAGTGCTCAGTCAGAGCCCAGGATGTCCAGAAGCAAGAAGAAAGGTAGTGGTGACGTGAAGGGGACTGCTAGTAGGAGGCACAAAGCAATATACATTGTACTGTATATTTGTTTGTTTAACCAGGAGTTAAACTCAGGACCTTGAGCTTGCCAGGCAGGCATGGTGCCACTGAGCTAAATCCTGACCGCTGGACTGTATATTTGTGTTAAAAGTGTAGTACTCAGTCGGATTTATGAACAGATCCGACTTACAAATATTCTCCTGAAATGGAACTCATTCCTAAGTCAGGGACTTGTGTAGTCTTCCTTTCATATTCATGTTTATCTTTTTTTCTCCAAAATTTCAGATACTTGTATTTCTGAATGTGGCTTATTTTGCTTGGTATGATGATCTCTGATTCTATCCATTTTCCTATAAATGATGTGATTTTATTCTTTGTGGCTGAATAATTCTCCATTATACACATAACAGTATTTACATTTTCTTATCCATTCATCCATTGACAGGCTTCTAGACTGATTCCATAACTTGGCTGTTATGAACTGTGCTGTGATAAACATGGGATTGCAGGTATGCTGCTATTAATTTCTTCATTTATATGCCAAGGAGTCGTATAGCTGGATCATATGGTAATTCTATTTTAATCTTTTGACAAACATCCATACTGATTTTAATAGTGGCCAAACTAATTTACATTCCACAAACAGTGCATAAGTGTTCTTCCCCCCAGCATTCTCACCATTTTTTTTTTTAATTTTTGATGATTGCCATTCTGACTAGGGTGAGATGGAATCTCAGTGTAATTTTGGTGTATATTTCCCTGATAGCTAAAGATGTTAAACTTTTTTATATACTTGGCCACTTGCATTTCTCTTGAGAAGTGTCTGTTAAGTTCATTTGCCTATTTATTAATTGGAGGTTTTTTGTTTTGTTTTGTTTTTTGAGACAGAGTCTCACTGTGGAGTTCAGGCTGGCCTTAAACTCAGTGTAGCTTAGCCTGGCCTCTTAATTTGTGGCGATCCTCCTGCCTCAGCCTCCAAGTGCTAGGATTACCAGAGTGTACCACCACTCCTGGCTTGGATTATTTGTTCTTTCTGTGCTGTGTTTTGAGTTCTGTACTTGGCAAAGACTTTCTACCATTCTGTGTGGGGACTAAGTATTCAATACATGAACCTTTGAGAGGGACAGACTATATCCAGACCATAGTACTTTCTATTACAGATTTCTAGTTTGATTCCATTGTGGTTGGAGGACACACTGTATGATTCAATTTAGTTAAATTTGTTGAGGTTTATTTTATGGCCCGTTCTCTGATTTATGTTGGTATTTGTTCACTGGATGCTTGGAAATCATGTATATTCTGCTCTTTTTTGGTAGATTGTTCTATATATGTTGATTAGATTCTGTTTGTTGAGTATGTTGTTGAGGTCTTTGACATCTTTACTGATTTTCTGTCTAGCTCTTTTCTGTCTGGCTCGGGCTCTTTGGGCTTACTTCACTCACCAGAAAAATTAGAATGTCTCTAGTCTCCTCTGGAGTGTTAGAAGTCTAGGTTTCCCACTTGGACATTGCTGGTGTAGGTGAGGGCACAACTTTTTCTGTGGTGTTTGAATGGAGTTAGAATAATTATTGTCTAAAGATTTCTCTCTTGCCACGCAGTCTCATTTTGGGCCCATTCTATGGAGCACACAGGCTATTTATTTTATCTGTGCCCATCTGTGTGTCTATTTTGCTGACCTTCACCTTCAAGTCTTGCAAAAATAAAATCTAGGGACCTATTACTACATCATTCCTTGAGTTCTGGGGTCTCTAGCTGTCTTCTCTTTACCTTTCAGAGTTTTCTTTTATTTTATATGTAATATTTAGGAATTTTAGTTGTAATTACAGGAATAGGGAAAGGACCACTATTTTGTCCTCCCAGAAGTGAAAGTCCTGTCTAGTTTCTTTTATTTTTCTTTTTTTAAATTTTGCATGTTGAATGAGGTAGGACTGTTTTTTTCCCAATTACATAGCGAGTTGTCCTAATAGCAGTTATTAAATAATTTATTCTTCAGTAATTTCAAATGCCACTCCTCATAGAAGAAATTCTTATATATTTGCATTTTTATATGGAGTAGAAGTTACTTAACAGACTTGCCTGGTTGACTCCTTCCATTTGTGTTATGAAGCATAATAACTTGATACTCTTGGCACTTTTCCATTCCTACCAATTAAATTGAATCTACTTAACAGGATTTTGGATGTAAGACTTTTCCGAGGGCTGCTTCTAGTTAATACTTATGTAATAATATAAAAATCAAAAATAGTGCTAAAGAGTTGGTTTTGTGAAAATTAAATTGATGTGGTTTGGAAAGACTTGTCAGTGAAATCACTGTAAAAAGTTACTTGATTTTTTAATTAGGTCCAGGTGAGACATCAAAATATTTGGGGAGATATGCCTCAAAATGTCTCTTGTATTCAAATCGATGTCACCAGTGCCTTTTGAAGTATAGTACTCTACTTGTAAAAAGGCTAAACTTGAGCTCATAGTTTATACATTAGACAAAAGAACTTCTAAAACCACATCTATGTGGGTGTTTCCTGGATCTCAATCAGTATTCTTTTGGTCTGTTTGTTTTTGTACAAACCATCATATTATTTTAAGTTATTTCAGAATTTTTTAGCACATTTTGATATCCAATGGGATAACTTTTCCTGTAGTGTAAACTTTAAGTAGAAAATAACAGAAATCAAAATAAAACTGACTTACACCATAAAGAAACTTAACATCTCCAAGGAAGTAGAGGTTCAAAGTGAAGGGCAGACTTTGGTGCTGTTTTTTTTTTTTTTAAACAACTCTGGTTCCATTTCCTAGCAATCCCCTTTACCCTTGCTTGTCAGTTTCATCTTCCTGCTGATAATAAGAGGGCTACAGTAGTTCCCTACCTCATCTCTATCTATGTCAAAAATCCTGAAGCTGTCTTTATAAGAACCAGTTGACTTTTTTTTTTCCTTTGGTATTGGGGATCGAACTCAGGACCTTGCGCTTTCGAGGCAGGCGATAGTACCACCGAGCTATCCCCTGCCCAAGAGCCAGTCCACTTTTCCCTGAAGTCTCCATCATGTTTTCCTTTCCTTTGGCCTTAATTGGATTAAATTTAACAAGGGAAATATTGTATCTGCTTATATAGGTTCTTATTACTGGCTGTTAGAGTCATTTAAAAGTTTGGTAAGTAATTCCAGTATGCAGGTGGGGCTTAGATTAATCCAGAGTTACCCTTGAAGCCAGGGTGAGTTCCCTAAGTTGTGTGGCTAAAATAATGATAGAGAGGTGCTAGTAGAAAGTGTTGTTGGGGACCAGGGATTTAGCTCAGTGGTTCCACCACCTGCCTCGCAAGTGCAAGGACCTGAGTTCAATCCCTGGTACCAAAAAAAAAAAAAACCAAGAAAGGGTAGTTGGGATACTGTTCTGAAAGAAAACATGGCTGAATGTAACCTGCAGTGTCAGTATACCTATTCTTATTTTTTCCCAAGTATTTGTTGCCAGTTTTACATGTTTACTTTTCTAGATAAATTTTCAAACCAGTTTATCAATTTTCTGAGTTAGCTCCACTTAGACCTAGAATTGAATTTCATAAAATTTATGGATCACTTGTGAGGTGGTGGGACACAGGAAGGAATCTGAGTGCACAAGTATCTTTGGAAAACATTTGCTTTTAGCTTTCTAGTGTCTCAAAGTTAACTTTTTTTTTACATCATGTACCAGTAATTATTTCAACTTGGCTGAAATTATTTTGAAGTAATTTCCAGCAGAAATGTCCATGTATACCAATAATTTTTTCTGGTTTTGCTGCTCATCATTGTTTCTTGGACACAACATCATCATCTTTTTTTGTAGTATTAATTTTGTGGTACATACTTGAGTCATTCTTTCAGAAGACATAAACAGTATGTCACAAATTTTGAGGCTCTGACTGCCCCCCAAAATGTATCTACTTTGTTTACACCTTTGGATGCCAATAGGTGTTGAATTCTGGATTAAAATGCATTTCCCTAAGGACATTTAAAAATTATGCTTCTTTGTTGATAAAAGAGTTTGCTAGTTAATATCAGAAACAAAATGCTGGGTCAGGGATTTAGCTCAGTGGTTCCGCCACCTGCCTCACAAGTGCAAAGACCTGAGTTTGAGCCCCAGTACCAAAAAAAATGCTCATTTTATTTGTATGCTAAGTGATGAGTAGTTGTTCATATAAGATAATTTCTCCCCAGAAAGCAAAGATGGATATAGGTTCAGGGATGAGATTGGCTTGTAATTTTTTTCTTTGTTCTAAAATAGCTTATGTAAATTAGAATTCTTTGTTCCTTGAAATTTACTAAAACTTTTCTGTAAAACCTTGTGGTCCTGGTATTTTCTTTATGAGATCTCATAATTATTGATTCCATTTTATTTATAGTTTTTCTGTTAGTATGCATTTCATTTTGTTTTAGATTTATTGATAAAATTATAATATAGCCGGGTGTGGTGACACAAACCTGTATTCGCTGCACTTGGGAAGCTTGAGGATTGCCATGAGTTCAAGGCCAGCCTGGGTTACATAGTTTAAGGCCCTGCTTGAACTGCATAGTGAAACCTTGTCTCAAAAAACAAATAAAAATAAGTAAAACTTTATAATATTGCTATGTCTTTTGAATTTGCAGTATATTTGTGACTTTTTATTCATGGCTTTCAAATGAATTTTTTTCTTTTTGGGTTTTTGGGATTGTTTTGTTTTTATTGTTTTTGAAATAGAATCTTGCTATATTGCTCAGATTGGTCTCAGACTTCCTATGTAGCTCAGGCTGGCCTTGAAATTGTGATTCTCCTGTCTCAGCCTTCCAAGTGGTGAGATTACAGGTGCTCTCCACTGTGCCTGCCTTTTTTTTTTTTTTTTTAATTGATCAAACTTGCTAGAATTATATAAACTTTATTAATTTTAATAGAGAACTACCTTTTCATTTATTGAACTTTTCTGGTATATTTTTGTTTCCTGTTTCATTATATTCCACTCTTGTTTGTAATTTGCCTTTTTTACTCTTTATATTCATCTGCTTTTCTAACTGCTTATGACAATTGTTCATTCATTAACTTAATTAGGGTTCTTTTGTTTCTTTCTTTTCTTTTTTATGCTGGGGACCCTATCTCGAAAAACAAAATCCAGGACCTTGCACACACTAAGGATGTGCACTGCCACTCAGCTAAGTCCCTAGCCTTGTTTTTAGCTCTTCTTTTCTAATATAACTATTTAAAACTAAAAGTCTGCCTCTACATAATACTTTTGCTGCATTTTCAAGGTTAGTCTTTTTATTTCTTCCTTCTATTTCCACAATTCTGTATTTCTTCTCAGACTCATGAGATTTTTAGAATTTTGCAAACATGCGTTTTTAGAAACTATCTTTGGGGCCAGGGATTTAGCTCTCAGTCAGTGGTTTTGCTGCCTGCCTCGCCAAGTGCAAGGGCCCAAGTTCGATCCCCAGTACCAAAAAAACAAAACCAAAAACAAAACAAAATAAAAACTATCTTTTTGTTATGATTGTTATAGAATATAATTATAGTATACCAGTTACATGAAAGTTGTTGAGACTTTATGGCTTGGCATTTAATCAGTTTTTGTGTATGTTCCATATATATTCTTATGTTTTGACCTAATATTCTGTGTATCTGTTAGATAAAACTTATAAGTGATAGTTCTTACTAGCATTTTTGCCACTTTTTTATTGAGACAAATGCATTAAAAATCATCCTCTGCACTGGGCATGGTGTTGCATGCTTATAATCCCAGCACTCAGGAGGCTGAGGCAGGAGGATTACTGCGAGTTCGAGGCCAACCTGGGCTGCATAGTCAGTTTAAGGCCAGCCTGAATTACACAAGAAGAGCCTATCTGAAAAAAAAAAAGAATCATCTTGTATCATAATGGATTTGTCACTTTATCCTTGTGATTCTTACCAATCTGTTTATTTTGGTTTTGTGCCTTCTAACTATGTAGAAAGGATAAACATTGCTCAGAAAAGTATCTGTTATTTGGTATATGAAAGTTCTGATCTTAACTATATTGAGAACTTTTTATCATTTATATAATGAACTTAACCCTAGTGATGATTTTTGCCTTGAAGTTAATTTATGTAATATTAATACAGCAATACAAATATTTTTTTTGGTGCCAGGGATCAAACTCGGGTCCTTGCGCGTGCAAGGCAGGCAGCAGAACCACTGAGCTAAATCCCCGGCCCAGCAATACCAATCTTTAAAAATTAGTATTTTCTTGGTGCATTTTCCCCCTATATTTACTTACAGTGTCCTTAGAATTTTTTTTTTTTTTTTGGTACTGGGGATCGAACTCAGGACCTTGCACTTGCCCAGCAAGCACTGGAACCACTGAGCTAAATCCCCGACCTGCAGTGTCCTTAGATTTTTAGGTATGTCTTTTTTTTTAGTACCAGGGATCAAACGCAGGTCCAGATGTGTCTTTTGAAAAGCGTGTAAACTACCACTCAACTATATAAAAATATTTTCTATGTGTTTACAGTGCTGAAACTATTGAAAGATGGCAGAAGAAGTGGTAGTAGTAGCCAAATTTGATTATGTGGCCCAACAAGAACAAGAGCTGGACATCAAGAAGAATGAGAGATTATGGCTTCTGGATGATTCTAAGTCCTGGTGGCGAGTTAGAAATTCTATGAATAAAACAGGTTTTGTGCCTTCTAACTATGTGGAAAGGAAAAACAGTGCTCGAAAAGCATCTATTGTAAAAAATCTAAAGGATACCTTAGGTAAGTTGCTTTTGTATTTTTTTGTTTTAAATGGATTCTGAAGCCTAGTTCTGGCAGTGTAAGCAGAATTGTCTTGAAAAGGCCAGAACTGGAATTTCAGGTAAGCAGTGTAAGTTTGGTTCATAGCAGGTGTTTAAGCCAAGAGATTATATTGAAGAGTTATACATGTAGGCCCAAATTCAAAGATAAAGTGGTACTAATGAGCAGAACTCTCACCTTCTAGCAGGAGCTCCTTGAATCATGAGTGCCTATTGGAGTTTAGATTTAGAAGAAAATTCTCTTTAATTTAGTAAGGGAAAAGTGAGTTAAGACACAGAATTGCCTCCTTGGGCATCAAGGCAATTTATTTTACATGGTACTTTGCTAAATTTTAATATCTAATGGCTTAACATTTTGAACTTCACTTTAAAAAGAAACCATCATTTTATTTTTCTATTTGATACAAGTCTTGAAGTATGGATCATTATTGTGCATTAGCATCCACATGATTTCTTTCCTACTTTCTCTTTTCTTGCCCCCTCCTTTGTTCCTCTAACTATAAATTTTGTTTGCTTGTGATTAATTTTTACTGGTCTTCCAATAGGGCCAGAGACAGTTGCACCTACTTCATTCACAGTGGTCTTGTCTAAGCTAATAGGAAGGAAACACTGTTTCCTCCCCTTTAATTAAACACTCCTTAGTTGACAGGAAGGAATAGGGAGGGACAGAAATTAATTTTGGTATTCAGGCAGACATACTGTCACTTAAAGAAAATTTCTCCTCAGAAAGTTAGAGACCAATGTAGCATGATTGACAATATAGTATGAAATATTTTGACTTACTGCTTTCTATTAGTTTTCATTTCTTGTTCAGTGTTGTTATTCTAGTTTTTTTTTTATCAGCAATAGAACACATGATTAATGTTTTTAATCATCGTAAGACAGCAAAACATAAAATATAATGTAATTCAAAAAATTCCATAAGGTATTAGAATGTTTTTGAGCTAGATATTTCTAGTGTTCTAAAGGTAATTTAAATAGATCAAATCACCATGACATTTACCTGCCCAGATAACTTTATCTCTATATCAGTCTTAAGAAACTTGATAAGTGTTACAGTGTTACAATTATTACCACCTATATTACAGGGCGCTCTACAGTAATCCTGTGTAATGACGAAAATCCAGCTTTTGCATTGGTCAGCCTTCTTTTTCCTCAAAATTTCTTTACCCCCTCCCCAGTAATTTAAATGCTCATATAATTAATGGATTTGTTTTGCAATGATTGTGTTAGTCCAGACATCATTTGGAAATTAAGAAGGAAGAAAACAAAGAAAAGGTGAATGTGTGAATGTATTTTTAACTATTAATAGTATATATACTTTGTTTCTTCCAAAATAAGTGAATGATAAGGTCACATTTTTGGGTGTCATGATTTACTTATTTTACAGGTTCTTTTATAGTTTAGGGAAAAAATAGTTTTGGAGAAAAGCCTCAGAAAAACTTCTCTGTTGCTTGGGTGTGGGCCAGGTCACATGGATTGGGTGTGGGAAGTTTCAGTGTTACAGAACAGACCAGGAAGCTCACTGGGAATTATCCTGTGCAGTGTTAACAAACTTTGAAAGAGAACACATTTTATTCAAAATGGATTGGTTAGATGTCCTTAAAGACTTTTTCAGTAAGTTACTCTTTTTATTAAATCTATAGTTTTGTTGTAGTTTTTTAATTAGTTTGTGAATTTAAAGGGAAGCTGTGGAGAGAACTTGGTGGTTTACTATAAGCTGATATTTTATGTTGTTTATGTAATATAAGCTAAATGATTGCTGATATATCAGATGCTGTTTTGACTTAGTAAAATCATTTAAAACGGTTTTAATGTGATTGTTTAACAAATAGGGAAAGAATATTAATCTTTTGAATTTGATGTAATTAATTCAGATTCATTAACTTTCAATTTAGCACACTATAAATCAGTATATATATTTAAAACATTAGAGAAAAAGAATTAGGTGAACAAATTCTTTTATCTTCAACCTTTGAGTTAATAAGATACCATTTTACTACTTTTTACTTAGATTTTTTTTTTTTGGTACCAGGAATCGAACTCAGGACCTCATGCATCCCAGGCAGGCCCTGTGCTGCTGAGCTAAATTTGCAGCCCTACTAGGATTTTATAAAAAGAGTATAGGAGAACATAATAAAAGTGCTAGTAAAATACTAATACTTACAAGAGCCTAATCTGTGTCTGCTGATGTCCTTTTTATGATCCTATAATAGTAAACTTGATTAGAATTATTGTAGAAGTCTCTTATGCACAAGTAGCCTCAGGAAAAAAAGTAACCTGTTGAGAAATTCTAGGGAAAAAGGAAGAACAGAAGGGGAATAAGCACTTTGTTGAAAAAGAATGTTCTAATTGAAATATAAAGACTCATTTGTTTCTTTAGTTAGTTTTGGTAGCTAAGTGATCTCTCCAGAATGTCTGGTAACTTTGGTTTACTTTTTGGAGAGTTAATACATTCAAAAGTTTCTGCATTTTCAGTTTTGGGGTTAGTTTCTTTTTTAGAGATTTTATTAATTTATTCATCAACACTTTATTGAGAGCCTACTGTAAGCCAGGTAAAAAAATCATTAAGATAGAAAAAGTAATATTAACTCTTGACCAAACTTACATTCTGGCACCAAAGTAGATAATAGTTGTTATTTATTAGAAATATAGTGGATTTCATATCCAGGTATGGTCATAAGTAATATTAATTGTAAATTAACCCAAAATGATATAAAAAGAATATATGGTATTATTGATTCAGTGATTCAGAATATATCATTAATCAGTGGAATGATAAAATTATTCTCTCTACTGAGTCTTAGGAAGCTGTTAATCTTTAAATACATGTGTGGTCTGAGGGCCAGAATTTGAGATTTATAACCAAGATATTCCTTCCCTTATTCCCTGTATCACCTCAATATATTTATTTTGCCAAGCAGCTTATTAGAGTAGAACAGGCTATTGATTCCCCTATTCTCAGAATGAATTTAAAAAGTAGAGAAAACAAGATATGTGCTCCTTGTGTTGTAGGCAGAATACCCCTGCAAACAAAAATTGTTTTTTGGTACCGGGGATCCAACTCGGGACCTTGCACTTGTGAGGCAGGCGCCGGAACCACTCAGCTAAATCCCTGGCCCCCAAAATTGTATTTTATATAAAACATAATATATTTCATTTAGATGAACCAAACAGATGGAAATATAAAAGCTTAAATGAAAACCTGTAATAGATAGAACATAATAAATTAGTTTTTAGAGTTCTATACTGCTTCCAAATAAACCATTTACTAGCCTTGGGGCCTAGGATATAGAACTAAACTTTCCTGAATTCCTTTTTTTTGTTTGTTTATATAAGAGAGTGGTGAGATCATTAGGCAGGACTAATGATCCTGGAAAGTCCCTTCTAATTCTAAAAGTCTTATAGTCTTGATAAACAACTAAGTGGTCTTATGTGCGTCATACAAATCGGGAAATCCATCAGAAATTAGTTTTGAAGAAGTAAGAACATAAAGGCAGAATGATGGTTCACTAAGAAATTAGAAAAAGCAGTAATTTTTCTTTGGATCCCTTTTGTTGAACATTTTACTGAGTGATTTAGGTGAAAGAATAACATTCTTCCCAGGGATCAAACTCAGGACCTTGCGCTTGAGGCATCACTGAGCTAAATCTCGGCCCAAGAACGACATTCTTAAAGTAAGGAAGACCTCATGCTGGACGCAGTACCTAATAAAAGAAACAAAGTTGGTTGGAGTGGCACACCACAGCACTGTAATGCCAGTGCTGAGGGAGGCTGAGACAGGAGAACCGCAAGGTTGAGTGGGCAACTTAGTGAGACCCTATCTCAAAATAAAAATTAAAGGGCTAGGGATGTAACCCAGTGGTAGAACACTCCTGAGTTTGATCCCCAGTAACACAAAACAAAAACCTGAAAAGAGTGCTAAAAACCTAGTCTGGTAGCAATTTACATGAGTAAAAGATTTACTAAGAGCTGCTGTAGTAATGTAGGTGAAGGAGTAGTCCTTTATATGCATGCTGGCTAATTGAAACATGATGGGTTATCCACTTTGGGTACTTTCATCAGGGTATTGAGAAACTGACAGTCCCAAATACTGCCATCCAGTATAGAAGGATTTGAAAAGCAGATTATATAAGGAAGAGTTATTGATACTAAGATTTGCCTCATGAAAAAGATAGATATCACATAAAGATGAGATGTTTTACAGTGCTTAACCAGGTTCTTGAAAAACTTACGAGCTTATAATGCGTTGTTCCAGTCAAGAAACGTGCTGTAGGAACAGAGAAATAAAATCAGTAGATGGTAGTGAAGAAAAGATTGGAAGCTCTGCTCACACTTTTTGTTTTTTAAGCAAAGGTACCAATAAAAATGATTGCCTTAATATTGTGCACCTCTTTCGTGCTTGGATCTGAGCATTTTCTTCCCACCCCTAGCTAGGTCCAGCTATGTAATTCAACAATAAAGGTTTAAGTAATTTTGAAAAATTAAATATCAGGGCCAGGGAGTTAGCTCAGTGGTTCTGCCATCTGCCTCACAAGCACAAGATCCCGAGTTCGATTCCCAGTACCAAAAAAAGCAAAAAGCAAAAGAAAAATACCAGACGCATTAGGAAGTAGGAAAGTGTTAACTACCATTGATTTGAGTCCCTGCTATGTCGAGTGTCTTGTGCTGTGTACTTTACATACACCTTAAAACTCTACAAAAATGTTATGATATAGATACTTAACACCAGTTTCACAGACAATGAAATTGGAGGTTAAAGATGATTAAAATTGGAGTATAAAGATGACCAGGATCACATAGGAGTAAAGTTTAAATTTAGATCTCTTTGGTTGAAAATTTTCATTATTGGACTTGTTATGACTAAAGAGTAGAGAAATAAGTAAGAAATTCATTAGAAAGATTTGCTATGAAAAGGACTTACTGATGTTAGGAAGATTGTAGTGACTGGGAGGTCAGGAAGTGTTTGAATCTGAATTTTTGTGTCCACCCCTCCCCACCTTTTAAGAGAACATGGTCTTTCTGTGTTGCCCAGGCTCACTTTGAAGTCCTGGGCTTAAGTAATCTTTCTGCCTTAGCCTCTCCAGTAGTAGGAACTATAGGGGTGCACTAGTGCACCCAGCTGTGCCCCCTTACCTTTATAGGTTGAAATTAATCATCATTTATTAAGAGGTGGGGTTTGAGGGAGATAGCTAGGTTGTGAAGACAGGGCGTCAATGAAAGGATCATTGTGTTGGGGATTTAGCTCAGTGGTTTCACCGCAAGGACCTGAGTTCGATCCCTGGTACCAACAACAACAAAGTAGGATCATTGTCCTTATAAAAGAGGCCCAAGGGGATTTGTTTGCCCTTTCTACAGCGTGAGGACTCAGCAAGGTGCCATTTATGAGAAACCGGCCAGTCTGCCAGTGCCTTAAGCTTGGACTTCTGACCTCCAGAACTGTGAGAAGAAAGTTTAGGTAACCCTGAGGAGGTTGGCATTCAAGGCTGTGGTGTGTTAATCACTTATGTGTTGATCCTCCCTGCCTCAGCCTCCCAAGTGCTGGTATTACAGGCATGCGCCACCATGCCTGACAGGAAATTACTTTTTTATACATTTATATTTTAAATCATGCAGGGGAGAAAAGCCAGAATAATAAGATAAAAATAAAATACTTCTGACTTATATTTACCTGTGTAGCTATCTTTATCATTGCTACTTATTTCTTCATATGACTTCAGATTTCTGTTTGTTGTCCTTGCATTTCTACCTGGAGAACTATCTTTGGCATTTCTTACAGCACAGGTCATCTAGTAATGATGTTCTACAGTTCTTGTTTATCTGGGAATGACTTGATTTCTCCTTCATTTTTGAAGGACTATTTGACTTTTCTAAACTACTGTTATAAGTCTGTATAATCATGGGGCTCCTGAAGCATTTTATTTGCCTTATCACTAGTATGTTCACATTATTTCCTTAAACACCTAGAGCCAGAGGAAAATCAGAGCTGGATGGTACATGCCTACAGTCACTCAGCACTCAGGAGGCTGAGTCAGGATGATTGTAGTGAGTTCAAGGACAGCCTAAACTACATGGTGAGAACTTGCCTCCAAAAAAAAAGAAAAGAAAGAAAAAGGGAAAACAAAACAAATTCTCATTTTTACAAATTTGTTCTATATTGGTGCACTCTTTCACTTAGCCAAACCATTTATAATACTGACTTAGCCTTCACCTGCTGTTTTCTCAAAGCCTGTAGATCAGCCAGAAGTGAAGACATAGTCTTTTATAGCTTTTCCTAAGCATGTGTCCAGCCTTGGGCATGTGTGTGGACTTCTAGTAAAAAAGGGGACTTTTTCCCCCCAGTTTTTATTTTTATTAGTACATTTGTATAGTACATAATGATCACACTTCTTGGTGAGGAATTGGTACATGTACATAACACATCTCAATTCTTTTTCAACCTTTTTCCTTCCCTCCATCTCTTGATCCCCTCCCTGTTTGAAAAAGATATATCTCAGTACTTCCTATTATTTTTTATTTTGATTTTGATTTATATTTTGGGTTTATCATATAAGAGAAACCATGGAATATTTAAGCGTTTGTGTCTGATTTATTTCATGTAACATTATGGTCTCAAAGTACATCCATTTTTCTATAAAAGACTCAAGTTTATTCTTTATGCAGAGTAGTACCCCATTGTGTATAAAAACCACATTTTCTTTGTCCATTCATCTGCAGATACACATACAGGCTACTTCCAAGACTTAGCTATTATGAATTGTGCTGTTATAAACATGAATATGCTTGAATCACTGTAGTATGACACCTTTAAGGTTTTGGGGAAGATACCTAAGAGGGCACTAGCTGGGTCAAATGGAATTTCTAGTTTTATGTTTTGAGGAATCTCCATAATGATTTCCATAGTGGTTGTACTAGCTTATATTCCCTCCAACAGTGTAGAAAGGTTCCTTTTTCCCTACGTCCTTGCCAACATTTATTATTATTTGATTTCTTGTTGAGAGCCATTCTTTCTGGAGTAAGATGGAATCTCAGTGTTGTTTTAATTTCCATGTCTGTAGTGGCCAGAAATGTTGAACATTTTTTCATGTATTTATTGGCTATTTGTACTTCTGCTTCTGAGAAATGTCTGTTCATTTCAGTTGCCCATTTTTTTTATTGGATCTTTTATTTGGGGGGAGGTCTAATGTTTTAAAGTCCCTTATGTACTCTACATATTGGTCCTCTATCTAAGGAATACCTGGCAAAATATTTTCCCCATTCTATAGGTTTTCATTTCAATCTGTTATTTCTTTGGCTGTGCAGAAGCCTTTTAATTTGATATGATCTTATTTGTTGATTTTTGGTACTATTTCTTGTGCCATTGGGGTTCTGTTCCGAAAGTCCTTGCCTGTGCCTGTGTCTTCAAGAGTTTTACTTATTTTGTCTTCTAGCAGGTTGTTTACATTAACATTCATTCTATTTTAGTTTAGTACATGTTGACATATATGGATCTAGACTCAATCTTCTACATGTAGATAGGCAGTTTTCCAGGCACCATTTATTGAAGAGGCTATCATTTCTGCAGTGTGTACTTTTGGTCTCTTTGTCAAAGATCGGATAGCTAGGGCTGGGGATTTAACTCAGTGGTTCCGTCACCTGACTTGTAAGCACAAGGTCCGGAGTTTGATCTCTGGTACCAAAAAAAAAAAAAAAGATCACATAGCTAAATGTGCCTGGGGTTGTCTATCCACTATTCTGTTCCATTGATCATTGATCCACATGTCTTTTTTTGTTGCAGTATCATGTTGTTTTTATTACTGTAGCTTTATAATACAGCTTGAAATCCTGGATTCTGATTTCACAAACATGCTTCTTGCTTCACTCTTGTTGCTGAGGATTGCTTTGCTATTCTTGGTCTCTTCTGGTTCAATATGAATTTCAGGATTGGGCTGGGGATTTAGCTCAATGGTTTCACCGCCTGCCTCGCAAGCGCAAGGACCCAAGTTCAATCCCTGGTACAAAAACAAAAAAACAAATTTCAGGATTGTTTTCTCTAGTTCCGTGAGAAATGTTGTTGGTTGGTTTTGTTTTGTTTTGTTTTTTGAGGTACCAGGGATTGAACTCAGGACCTTGCACTTGTGAGGCAGGCATGGTGCCACTGACCTAAATCTCCAGCCCTGCTCTTGGTATTTTGAGTAGGATTGTGTTAAATCTGTTTATCAGTTGTAGAAGTATGACCATTTTGACAATATTTCATCTGTTTAACCAGGAACAGGGGATATCTTTCCGTTTTCTAATGTCTTCTTCAGTCTCCTTTTTCAGAGTGCAATAGTTTTCATTATAGAGGTCTTTCACTTCCTTTTTAGGTTAATTCCTCAGTGTTTAATTTTTCTTAAAGCTATTTTGAATGATATTGTTTTCCTAATTTCTTTCTCAGTGAGTTCATCATTGGTGTAGAGGAATGCTATTGATTTTTGTTTGCTGATTGTGTATCCTTCTTCATTGCTGCTGCATTCTCGGAGTTTTTGATGGAACTTTTTGGGGTCTTCTATGTAGAGAATCATGTCATCTCCACATAATGATAATTTGACTTCTTCCTTTCCTGTACGTATCCCTTTTATTTCTTTCTCTTGCCTGATTGCTCAGAGTAATGTTTCCACTATAGTAATTCCCTGACTTACGGATGAGTTCTGTTCTGGAAGACCATGGAGAATGTTCGTAAGTTGGATTTGTTTGTAAGTCTAACAAAGTGAGTCTTATACACCTTTGACACAAATGTACAAAGTATATTGCTTTGCACTTCCTAGCAGTCCTTTCCACATCATCACTGCTTTTCCTTTTGCTTCTGGACATTCTGGGCTGTGATTGAGCACTGTACTACCATATACTATCGCATTGTACAGTAAGCATACAGCAGCACAACTGTGACAAGGTCTGGCAGACATGTGAGCTACTTCGTGATTTGTTCACAGCTACAGTGTTTGAAATGCAGGGTCTGTTCCTATCTGTGAAAGTTCACAACTGTGAAACTTCACAAGTTTGTAAGTTGGAGACTTACTGTACTATGTTGAACAAGCATGGTGGTAGTGGACATCCTTGTCTTGTTCCTTCTTTTAGGGGGAAACCTGTCAGTTTTCCCCCATTTAATTTGATGTTGGCAGTACATTTGTCATAAATGGCTTTTATCGGATTGATATAACGTCCTTTTATATTTATTGTCTTCAGAGTTGTTATCATGAATGGATGTTAGATTTTGTGAAAGGCTTTTTCTGCATCTTTTGAGATGATCATGTGATTTTTGTCCTTGCTTATGTTTATGTGATACATTATTGATGTGCATATGTTGAACCATACTTGTATTCCTGGTATGAAGCCTTACTTGGTCATGATATGTGATCTTTTTGATGATTTATTGCATTTTGTTTGCCAGTATCTTGTTGAAGATTTTTGCATCTGTTTCATTAAAATGATTGGCCTTTAATCCTCTTTTTTGGTTAGATCCTTGTCTGGTTTTGCAGTTAATGTAGTGCTAGCTTCCAGGAATGACTTTGAGCCTACTCCTTCCCTTGCGATTTCATTAAAGAGTTTGAGGAGTGTTGATGTTAGATCTCTGAAGTTTGAAGAATTTATGAGTGAATCCATTAGGACCTAGGCTTTTCTTAGTTGATAGGTTTTTATCCTCGCTTCGATTTCATTGCCTACACAGGAACTTTAAAAAATCTCTTATTATTCCATGTACTGTACATCATTTCCCATTATCTTCCTTCTCAGAATTTTTGGTCTGTTTCATGTCCCAATTGTTTTTCTTTGCCCCAAGCCACTGTATCAATCAAATGATTTAGGAAAAGCCACCTACAAAGACACATTAGCCCTGGTAATGTTCCAAGCCAGGTAAACCCAAGGCAAGCCATTGCACCAGTTCCTCAGGGAACTGACAGACAAGTTGAAACCTACAATTACAATTCTTTTGTTTTGTTTTGGTTTGGTTTGATTTTTGGTTTTTGGTTTTTTGGTATGGGGGATCAAACTCCTCGGGTCCTTGTGCTTGCACAGCAGGTGGCGAAACCACTTAGGTGGCTAAATCCCTGGCCTACAATTACAATTCTTGAAGAATAAAGTTTGTATGGCTTCCTCAGGGATTAGGAGTCCAGGTTTCTGCCTTCTGTGCTTGGGGCACCACTGAGTTGGGGCATAGTAGTTGGTAGACTGGCAATTTAAAATGATATAGTGCTGGGCATGGTGGTACATGCCTGTAATCTCAGCACTGGGAAAGCTGAGGCAGGAGAATTGCTGTGAGCTCAAGGCCAGCCTGGGCTATATAGTGAGTTCTAGGCCAGCCTGAAATACATAATGAGATCTTGTCTCAAAAAACCAAATAAGGGCCGGGGATTTAGCTCAGTGGTGCTGCCGCCTGCCTTGCAAGCATAAGGTCCTGAGTTCGATCTCCAGTACCAAAATGAATGAATGCATGAATGAATACATACATGCATGCATGCTATAGCATTCTCTTCACTGCAAAGCAGCATCTTTTCTTCACCAAGCCTTGTCTACTTTTTATGATTTTTTTTCTCTAGTGTAATCGATTCTGGCAGTATTTGTGAGCACATTGATTGTTTTTTAGAGAGAACCCTGGAGTTCCCTATGCTGCCATTTTTGGTGTTGTCACTCCTGATGTGGAGATTTTTCAGAATGATGATACTGTTAGCCAGAAGTAAGAAAGTTGGGAGAGAGAATGTTGATTTATGAGTACAAGAAGCATTATTTTGTTTGGACATGATTGTTGGAGCTAAGGTGCTAATGATAAAACCAACCTATTAGTATTTAGTAACAGTTGGGATTCTGGTGCTTGAGTTCCAGAAAGAGCTTAGAGCTGTAAAGAAATCCAAGAAATTTGTACATAGAGGTTAAAATGAAAGTTAAGATTTTCTTGAAAGATTAGATCCCTGGTACTGGGGTGGGGGGAGAAGACTTTCTTGAAAGAGAGGTGAAGGCCAAGTATGGCAGCTTGGAAACACTTTTAATTAAGAAAACATTCACATATATTCAGAAACTAATTTTGTTCCTACTACAAATGCACTTGGTACTAATGCTAAATAAGCACTGGAGATAGAAAAGATCTGGTTGTCTGTCCTCAAGAAGTTACTTTCATATTAAGGAAAACAAACAAGTGCAGTGCCATTTTATAATAAAAGGGTGCAGAGAAATCCAGACATAAGCATATAGGAATATGTAAATAGAAATCAGGAGACACAGAAGTCAGAGAAGGAGAAAAAATAAAGAATGGAGTGGTCTGTGACCTTGATTGCCATGTGAAGATATTGAGAAGGCTGAGGACTCTGAAACATACTACTTTGGCAGTAAGAGGGTAGCATGATTTTCATGAGATAGGTTTTAATTAAGTAGTTTTGATAGCATGGTGGAGATAGAAAATCAGATTATAGAGGGAGTGGTAAAAAAAATTGAAGAAAAAGGGGAAGACAACTTTTTAAAAACTGATATATCTTTAAAAAGAATAGCAAAGTTAAAGCCACTTTATTTTGGAGTAGAAGAGATTCACATGTGTTTTTGGACATTGATAAGACTAGGAGAGAAACAAGGATAGTGAAGAGTCCCAAAAGAGTCAGGAAAGATGGTACTAAGATCCTAGAAGGATCAATGTTTGAGGACTGAGCTGACTAAAGGAAGAGAATGAGATTAATGAGAAAAAATGTTGAGACAGAGGAATTTGAGAAGTTTTACCAGGAAAAGTCTCAGTTTTCCAGGTAAAGCAAAACAGAATCAACATGCTAAGACATTGGCAGGCTTGAAAATACATGACTGAACTTGAGGTAGCATACATTTGTGATGATAGTACTGTTTGATAGTTTACTCATTTCTTTCAACAAATACATATTAAGCATTTTCTGTATACTGAGCACTGCATAGGGTCCTTGGGATTATATCTGTGGACAAAGTAAACAAAATTCTCTGCCCTTGTGTAGGGTATAGGTGAATTGCGTCAAGGGAGACAAATAACTAAATTATTTTAAATTTTTAAAAAATAAACATATGAGGTGAAGTAGAGCTTCTTGGGTCTGGAAAGTGAAAAGGTAAATGAGAAGATTACCCAGATGTAACTATAATTTATATTGCATATGTACTTCTAATTTAAGTCATTGTTTTATTTTTATATAGATTAATAAAAATCTAGGTTAATAAACTATGACCAAGACAGGTATGGCTTTGTTGGAAGCTTTGTGTACTTAATATTGTAGCTATGAGAGAAATAATATATATTAACATTTAAGAGAAAATCAGTTTAGGACCACTTGTAATTAGTTATTTCAAGGTCTTTGGCAAGAGAAAAGATGGAAGGTAACTCTCACATAACTGAAATTCTTTATTTGGTTATGGAAAGAGAATTTGCGTCTGTTTCCAAAAAGATGATTATAGACATAAATTTGTTATCTATATCTAAAGGATGAAACTGTATAGACTGAAAGATCTTTGTATAATAGAAATTAGGTTTTTTTTATGTTTGTACTCATTGTTTTGTATTCTTAAACAGGCATTGGAAAAGTGAAAAGAAAACCTAGTGTTCCAGATTCTGCAACTCCTTCTGATGACAGTTTTGTTGACCCAGGGGAACGTCTTTATGACCTCAACATGCCTGCCTATGTGAAATTTAACTACATGGCCGAGAGAGAAGATGAATTATCATTGATAAAAGGAACAAAAGTGATTGTCATGGAGAAATGCAGTGATGGGTGGTGGCGGGGTAGCTACAATGGACAAATTGGATGGTTCCCTTCAAACTATGTAACTGAAGAAGGTGACAGTCCTTTGGGTGACCATGTGGGTTCACTGTCAGAGAAATTAGCAGCAGTTGTCAGTAACCTAAATACTGGGCAAGTGTTGCATGTGGTACAGGCTCTTTACCCATTCAGTTCATCCAATGACGAAGAACTTAATTTTGAGAAAGGCGATGTAATGGATGTTATTGAAAAGCCAGAAAATGACCCAGAGTGGTGGAAATGCAGGAAGATCAATGGGATGGTTGGTCTGGTGCCAAAAAACTACGTTACCATTATGCAGAATAATTCATTAACTTCAGGTTTCGAACCGCCACCTCCACAGTGTGATTATATTAGGCCTTCACTCACTGGAAAGTTTGCTGGAAATCCTTGGTATTATGGCAAAGTTACCAGACATCAAGCAGAAATGGCATTAAATGAAAGAGGACATGAAGGAGATTTTCTCATCCGGGATAGTGAATCTTCGGTAAGTTGATCTTCAAAGGTAAATGGAAACAGAGTTCTGGGTATTAAAAAGAAGATTGGAGAGGTGGGCCGGGGATTTAGCTCAGTGGTTTCACTGCCTGCTGTGCAAGCGCAAGGACCCAAATTCGATCCCTGGTACCCAAAAAAAAAAAAAGATTGGCGAGGTTAAATGGCTTCCTTAAAGTTAACCAAGTTGTAAGCTTGAACATACGTATAAGTGTTCTGAAGTTAAAGTCAGTGTTCTTTATAGGTCTGTCTATTTTGAATAATAGATACGCCTATAGATAGCTGTAGCAGTGTATTGGTCACATTCTCAACTCTGGGATAAAACACCTCATACACAAAACTTAAGGAGAGGTTTATTTTTTTGTCTCATGGTTTCAGAGGGTTCACTTCATGGTTGGCTGGCTCCAAGACAGAAACAGCATGGTGGAAGGGTGTAGTTAGAGGAAAGCTGCTCATCCCATGGCTGGTAGGAAGCAGAGAGAGGAAGAACCAGAGGAGAGATATACTCTCAAGAGGCATGCCCCCAGTGTTCAGGCCCCAGCTTCTAGCAGCACATTCAACTAGGAACTCATCAGTGGATTAATTCACTGATCAGTAGAGTGTTCCCATGAGCCACTCACCTTTCAAAATCCTGAACACATGAGACTCTTGGGGGACATTTTAAGTCACAACCATAACAAGCAGTGATACCATACTGGGATATTTGGCCTTGCCAATAATTATCTTGGTTTTGCTTTCCTGAAGTATTTTCTGTTGCAGTAAACTGAAAAATGGAGAAAATGGAAGTTGGCTTCTTTATTGAAAATAGAGTAATGCAGTAGATTAAATTGGGAAAACATTTCTTAAATTGTTAGTGGATGCCATATATAAGAAGATAATCACTGTAGTCCTTATAGGAAATCCCTAAATTAAAAAATTTATTTTCAAGCTTCTTCATAAATTGGTTGTTTAGAAGTTAAACTACATTTTAATTATGTACCTCAAAAATCTGTTTTAATACTGTTTGAAATGGAGTTGCAATGAGAGGTAAATTACATTGCAGTATTAATAAAGCAAACTCAAACCATGAAAATTGAAGAATAATATAGCTAGTCTCTTGAGTATTATCTAGATATTGAAATTTGATTCTGCTCATGTTCCTTAAAAATTACCTTTCTTTGGGCTGGGGATTTAGCTCAGTGGTTCCGGCGCCTGCTTTGCAAGCACAAGGTCCCGAGTTCAATCCCTGGTACCAAAAAAAAAAATTGCCTTTCTTTGATAAATAGTATTGCTGCATTGTACTTTCCCACTTAGCAAGTCATGATTAGTACGGTCTTTGTGTGAATGTAGTTGTACAAAAATGAATATGTGTTTACATAAAAGAGTGAAAGAAAGTCAGAAGGAATTATATGAAAGAGAGATTGAGATTAACTTCCTGATAGGAATCTCAGGGATTCCTCTCAGAATGGCAGGTGGTTAGTAATAGGGAAGAGTATTGGGATCCATTTTCTTTTTCTTTGTTTGTTTTTGCTACTGGGGAATCGAACTTGGGTCCTTGCGCTTATGCAGCAGGCAGTGAAACCACTGAGCTAAATCCCCAGCCCTCCATTTTCTATTACATGCCTGATCTGTCTTGTTGTTTGAAACTTTGAGTAAATAAAAAGAGGCTCAAGTCCAGACTTCAGATTTCTCTCTTAAAATTGAAAGAACTGCTGCCAGCATGAAATCCCTTCTGCAAGGCAGCATTCACAAATGAGAGGTGTTCAGTTTCTTTAGATTGGCCATATACTGTCATCCCCTCTGCCCATCTGCCTTGATACCTATTTACATTATTCTTTCGGACCTTGTTGGTATTTGAGTTTATGACCCTCTGTTAGAGTTTAGATTCTTATTTGTGTACCCTTTATATTTGAGAATTCAGAGTGTTATTTCTAACTTAGCTACTCTTAGCTACAGATTGAAAGGGAGTAGAGTGGATGTCTGGTATTTTCTCAGGTGTTCCCCAGTAGTCTGCCTGGAGAGAAGATAGCTCTTGTTCCTTAGATATTAAAGGATTTGCCGTAGTTGTGCTGTGGCCATTATGGGTGTTAAGAAACTCTTTAATACATGGGTTTGAATCCTACTTTTGTTGTTAACTAGATGGGTGATACTGAGCCAGTTAGCTTCTCTGAGCCTCAGTTTTGGCATCTATAAAAAGGGTTTGTTTTGAGGAGCAAAGGAGATAATCTGTAAATAATTTAGCATAGTGCCTAGTACTTAGTGCTCAGATTCTGACAGTTATCAGTTTAACATAAAAATGCTTTCAAATGTTTATGGTTTTCAAAATGTTTACTATCATTTTTTTTCTCTTTTAGCCAAATGATTTTTCAGTATCATTAAAAGCTCAAGGGAAAAACAAACATTTTAAAGTCCAACTAAAAGAGACCTTCTACTGCATTGGGCAGCGTAAATTCAGCACCATGGAAGAACTTGTAGAACATTACAAAAAGGCACCAATTTTTACAAGTGAACAAGGAGAAAAGTTATATCTTGTCAAACATTTATCATGATACTGCAACTCAGAATTGACTGTTAATACAGCTTTATTCCTCATGTAATTGAAGACTGAGAAAATGTTGGTCCAATCCTGCTTGATTGGAAATTGCTGTTTCTAACTCTGTATGAGAATTGATTATAATACATAAGTATTTTTGTTATCACTCAGCCCATACATATATATTATATATGCAATGCATCTGCATAGAACAATTTCTTATTCTTGGTCTTTTATTTTAAAGTTTTCTTTGCTGTTTTTCTCTTTGCTTCTAATATTAAGGTTTTGTATTTTGAGAAAAAAAATCAAATAATGCAGATCAGAAGTCTGTGTGGAAGAATTCCTTTATTGCCTTTCTTGTATTTCCTTCTAAAGGCCCCTGCTAGTTCTGCCATAGTTTCTCTTCATATAAAATTATATCTATATAATGACATATGCTAAAGTAAATTTCTTGGAAAGTGTTATCTTTTCTGTGACTAGCAATAATAAATGGAAAATTAGAAATTATTTTCAGGTTATTGTATTTGTCACCACCCATTGTAAATAATCAAGTAGGTTGTGTATGCCATTATTTTTTTTAAATGTCTTCATTGTCTACAGTATACTACAAAACAAGTGGGACATAAGTTAGAAAACATGTTACACAATTTAATTTATAGTTGAAACAAAAATTTAAATTCTTATTTTCTTTGGTGCTTTTTTGCATCTGGTTGTTTGAGAGAGTTTCTGAGACACTGAACTTTTAAAACAGTAAGGGATGCCCTAGTGTTACTTTACCAAAGTTTCTTATATTAGTACATGTTATGTTTAAATCAGTGTGAAAAATGTTATAGCCAAGTTTTGGGGAAATAGAAAATGAGGTATATGGATTTTTTTTCTTCCCTAAACATACATCAGTCATTGTAAGGGATAGTGTGGTATTTCCTATTTTCATTTCCCTCTTTCAGCTTTTTTTTTTTTTTAATAAAGATGCTGGGGATTGAACCCTGGCAAGCAAGCACTCTGCCATCAGCTACATTCCTAGCCTCTCCTTGTTTTAGTTTTGAGTTTTGTTGACTGGGACACTAACATTAATGTATATGCCTAATGGAAAAATGAAATATGCTTATGATTGGATAAAATTGAATTATTTTAAAAATCTTATATTTTTGTTTGCCAAGTAGGAGTTTTAGGGTATAAATGAGAGAATTGAGGCTAGTTCGACAGGCCACAGAAGAAAACTGGTTATATTTTATGGTCACACTTTTCATTAATCTGGAAATTTAAATTTACACAAAGAAATCATCAATATTTTACTTAAATAATTATTAAAACCATATAACTTAGTAAACAATAGAAAGTCATGTATTTTCAAACATATCCCCAATGCTGCCCAAGCATGTGAATATTTCTACCCTTTGCTGTTAGAAAGACATTTAATTCAGGGCTGAGGATTTACCTCAGTGGTTCTGCTGCCTCCCTCGCAAGCGCAAGGTTCCAAGTTCGATCCCTGGTACCAAAAAAAAAAAAAAAAGATTTAATTCACTAGAACTACTGACTATTATAAGATTTAATGTGTGATTTATGGAGGTTTTTTCATTGTTTTAATTTTTATTATTTAAATCAAAATCATTTAAAGACTGCCACTGGGTGGCAGTCCTCCCTTCTCCCAGTAAACAACAGAGGTCAGCAAATAAGACATTTGCTGTATAAAATTTCATCTTTATAGCATCTGCTTTAAAGCCTTTTAGTTCATATTTCAATATCTGAGTGTTATTGTTTATTTAGGTAATTATTAGATAATTACCTTTGCTTTGTTTAAGATAATTATTAGATAAGTTTCATGGATATAAAAGTTATATATCTTACCTTATTGCTGCAAAAGTCACATGAATATATAGGAAAATAGTTAAAAAGTGGTTGTAGAATGACTGGTAAGCATCTTTTTATTTTTAACGTATTTAATGATGATGATGATGGTTTCTTTTTATTTTCTCTTTGTGGTTCCCCAGTCTTCCTTATGAAAAATAATGTTTATTTTAAAAGGAGCAGTTAATATTTTATATCACAGAAGTGAGCTATTTATAGCAAACCCTTGCTGAGCTGATATTAATAAAGCAGAAGTTTGAGAAAGTAGCTAAGAATAGAGTAGCACTGGAAGCAGAATGCATGTTCCTGTGCCATAATGAGATTTATTGTAGAGTCGGTGTGGTGGCACACACCTATAACCACTTTTGGTGGTTATAACCACTTTATAAGCACTTAGGCAGAGCCAGGAAGATCACTGAGTTCAATGCCAGCCTGCGCTGCATGACTCTATAGTGAGTTCAAGCCCAGCCTGAACTATATAGTGAGCTGTTTCAAAAACAAAGGATTTCTTACAGCTGTAGAGTTCCAGATGACACTTTTGTGTTAATATTTATTATCTTCTCATTTGTGGAATAAAAACCTTGGTAGGAACTACTTTGTCCTTCAACATGTTTTCAGGTTTGTTTGTTTTTTAAGTGTTAAACCATTTCTTACACTAATGGCTATTTTTATAAGCATGTATGTTATTTGAAGCAGTTTTCTTAAGAATTGGAACAACTTTATAAAAGAGCTACATAGCTAGGTAGTAACAGGACTTGTATTAGAAACTGGGTTTCTTCATTCCCAGCCTGGTGTGTATATCATGACATTATTGCTCTTTGTGTGCTAGTTTTAAACTAGGAAGGTCCTGGAAAAAGCAGTATCACAGAAAATTTCTGCATATGAGGTGATTAGTTACCAAATTTTAATATACGTAACACGTGTAATCCTTCCCAGCCACTTCTACAAATAACATGTCCAAAATCTTTGAAGTTTTGTAGAACATATGCATAAACATATATGTATTTAATAACAAAAACAATTGCTATTATATCCCTTATTTGGCCATAAATCCTTAGGGTTCGGCCCATAAATTCACAGGTTTATATAACACACATCACACTATATACAGCTTTAGCACAAGCACCTAGCACCTCTAAAAACTTTCACAGGTCACTAAACAAAATAGGAAAGCCTTTGCCATTGCTAGAATAGGAAGGCCTATTTTAGAATAAGGTCATTCTTACAGATAAATGACATGTAAATTATTTCCAGCTGTTATGCTTTGTCATGTAATCCAGCAATAGCAAAGAAGCAAGGTTGTCATTGTGTACTACAATACCTTTGTGAGAATTAGGGAAAAAACGTCTTTTCCTTCTGGCAGTCCTAGCATCTTCTTACCAAGAAGTCTGGAATTTGTACCCCCACCTCTTGGCAGGTGTTTTGTTCAGGTTACAGCCAAACAGTGGCCTTATACAGAATACTGTTCAACCTACGCAGTGCTTTAGCTTAGTTTGGTGGCAATGCCTGTTGTCCCAGATACTCAAGAGGCTGAGGCACAAGGATCCTTTGAACCCAGAAGTTCAGGCCAGTCTACGCAACATGGTTAACCCCCACCCCCTTTTTTTTAAAGTTAACATTTTAAAGTTGGAATTTCACATAAAATTCAATTATGGTTTTCTTTTAAAAATGAGAAGCTGGCAACACTGAAATTGAATTCCTTAAGTTAGCAATCAGATGGAACCTAGTAAAGGTGATACTCGATTTTTACCAATGTATCTGCTGCAAAAGTTCACAGTATCATACAATCTATCTCCCAACCCTTATAGCATCCCCTAGTTCATATCTCTAAATGGAGTTACTCCCCATTTTTCCTGTTATATGGAGATTTTTGGCTTGGAAGCTGCAAATTCTCACTTTAGAAACAAGATGCATTATCCAAATCAACAGATTGGGAATGTAGCATTATAACATGTTTCAACTTTTCCATCTCAATTCTTAGCTAGAAGGTAAGGGAGTCCTTTGTAATCTTGCATAGATAAGACTTTTAGCAGTTTCAAATTCACAACTGTGGTCACATTTTCCTAAGGGACATTGAGGATAGGATAGATAACATCCTCCTTTTGTGTTTTGAACAGCTTCCTGTGGACTTAAACAATGGCAGACTACTAATGGGGGGCATTGTTTAGTTTATTGCAAGGTAGGAAGGATTGGCTCACTCCTGATAAGCTGATTCTGTTGGTGTTTAGCAAGTTTATGTGACTCAACACTGCCATATTCTAAACTTTGACAGACAAGCAAAATATGCACGCTCCACACCCTAATTTCTTGCTGTTACATGAACTAAATTAACTGACAAGAATTGAAATGTGTATATCTAGTTTACTTATGAGGTGCTCTTTTGATTTGAAAGTACACATATGCCAAGACTTGTCTAATGAGTAGAACAAACTAGGGTTGGTGTTTTAAAAAGCAAGAGGAAAAGTTTCAGTTATCATTAGCCATGTTCACAGATGTGTTTTACACCAAAGTGTCTTTAAGAATAGTTTGCTGTCTAGAGCAATTTCTTTATATCAAATATTTCAGAATTGGCCTGCCTGATACCTACAGTGGCTTAGCACAAAAATTTATGTTACCTGCAGGATCGACTGATTTTTAAATGTTTCTATTCAAATTATTTAAAGCACATGGATGGCTGGTCTCATTATTTTGGAATAATGTTGCAAATTTTATTTGTAATTATAATAAAAGGCACAGTACTCAGTTCCCTCTTTCAATATTTTTTTTGTTTTATCCCTCATGGAATAAATGACTTTCAGAAAGGAAAAATGTATTAGTAGATACAAAGCAGATATAAAAGATACTTAATGTATTTAGTTGCTTTAAGTAAACTTTTGGGTTCAGATAATGTACATCTTAGACTATGAAGAAATGACACCAGAAAGGGACTGTTAGATGGGTATTTAAATACATGTTCAAGACAAGAATAGTTATTAAATTTCTATTTTTGAGCACTTAGGGAGGAAGTTAGCATCCCCTGAGTAACTATAACTTCCCTAGAGCAAATCATGTCAGACAAACTTGTTTTGATATGTTTTCTGGACTACAGATAGACCTGAGGAATGTTATAGAAAACGGACACTGATTTCATCTGGGGATATGATAATTACTTGGTGTCAAAATGAAAAAAAATTTTTTTTGAACTGTTGTAGTTTGGATCTTGAATATCTTCAAATGCCTCATGTGTTGAAGGCTTAGTCCCCAGCCCACAGCACTACTGGGGTGTGGTGGAACCTTTAAGAAGTGGAAGGAAGTAGAAGGAAGTTAAACTCACTGGGGGCATGCCCTTGGAGCGGCTATTGTAGCTGGTTCCCTCCTCTGTCCTCTCTCTCTCTGCTTCCTGGACACCGTATGTTCCTGCTATGGTGGACTGTCCCACCACAGGCTCAAAATACCAAGGCCAAGTGACTGGGCTGAAATCTCTAAAGCTGTGAGCCAAAACCTTTCCTCCTTTTAAGTTGATTCTCTGAGGTATGTAGGTACTTTTGTCCCAGTAACAGAAAGCTAACTAACACAGCTGTTCTGTCATTGTATATCTGCATGTTTAAATAGCTATTGGAGGTATTTATCCAACCAACTTTTAATATTTTATTGCTAAGGTGCAGGCTATTCAGGTGCAGGTGTAAGGAAAATGGACAAGGATTTCATCAAACTGGCTGTAGTGGTGCAGTGCCTACTGGAGAGGGGCCCGGAATTGAAAAGAGTGGATTCATCATTCAAGAGTAAGGTTGGAGGTGTTTATATAGCATGATCAAGGGAGATCTTGGATAAAATTGACCTTTGAGCACATTGTGTGCTCTAATTAACAGAACTAACTAGTGATTGAATGAAAGATAGCAACCAAAATTACTTGGAAATTATGTAGATCATTATTACAGATCATTGTTTCTGGTTTTCAAATTTATTAAAATGGTATTTGTTTTATTTAAACATAGAACTTTTTTTTTTTTTTTTGGTACCGGGGATTGAACTCGGGTCCTTGCACTTGCAAGGCAGGTGACAGAACCACTGAGCTAAATCCTCAGCCCCTTTAAATATAGAACTTTTAACTACAAAGGGCTGTTCGAGTAAACCCTGGTTCTCCATCTCAGTAACTATTGCTGAGAGATGTCAGAGAGAAAAAATGTATAACTACAAAAATATAACAGTTTGGCAGTGTTAAGTAAGGATTCTAATCTTATAAAGAAAGAACTGAGGTCAAGAGAGGTTAAATTCTTGATCACCAGACAATAAATATTAAGAAAGAAATTGAAAAACCAAAAGTATGTTCAGAAGAGGTGAAAAGGAGAGGTGGGAGCTCAGAAAATTGGAGCTTGACAGTGCGGTAGAAATACACTTGGAGCAGACTTGGTGAAATTACAAGAGTCTTAAAAGGAATTCCACTGTTGAAATTCCCTGTGTTACTACCCCCTCTTCCAAAGTGAAACTGGATTACAACTAAATGTCAGATGTGCTAAAACACAGAACATAAATATTTAGGAATCTTGGTGCAAAGGGAAAGAACTATTCTATGCTAAGAAAGATGAGGAAAGGTTATGGAAACGGAGTAATTGACCATCTAGTCTGGGCCTGGGCACCAAAGACTGTACTGGATGGACTCCAATTCTGTACTCTAGATTCTTCCCTCTCTTCATTGTAGTCCAGTCCCTGTAGGGCACAGAGGTTTTAGGTGTCTCTTCTTTGGCCATCAGACTTCTCCCTCCCTACTGCTTCTTTTTACCTTTCCAGTAAAATCCTTTTATCTGCTTATTTTTCCTTTCATAACTAAATATCAAAGATTTAAGTGGCAAATAGTATAAAACATCCCATTTCTAGACTATACCTGCTTATGATAAATAGGCTCATTCTTCCAGTAGGTCATCCTCAGACATGGAGGATCCTGTAACTCCACGGAAGACTGAAAATTAATCTGAGAAGTGCAGGCAACAGGAGAGGATAATTTGGTTTTGGCATTTGCGTAGAAAGGCCACAACCAATTGGTCAGATGGCATAGAAAGAAGTAACAAGAGAGGACAAACTCACGGGTATCTAGGCAAGGGTGGAGACTAGCAGGTGAGGCATAACTCTCCAGAAATCCTCACTTGGTGACATGGACCAGGCACAAGTGGATGATCTGACCCAGACTTGAGAAAGACTGTCATTCAAAAGCTATGATAGCTGGGTGTGGTGGCGCAAGCCTGTAATCCAAGCACTTGGGAGGCTGCAGCAGGAGGATTGCCATGAGTTGAGGACCAGCCTGGGCTATATAGTGAATTCAAGACCGGCCTAAACTACATAGCAAGACCCTGTCTCAAAAAAAAAAACAAAAAAACACCAAAAAACTATGACAGAGCAGGAGGCTGAGGCAGGAGGATTGCAAGTCCCAAGCCAGCCAAGACCCTGACTCAGATTGAGACACAAAAAGGCAGGCAACATTTTCCTTTAGTGCCCCTTTAGGTATGTCCAGCCTAGGACAGAGACTCCTTGGTGAAAGACTGACAGGATTACCTGGTCAGAGTATAGCAATGCTTGCTGTTCAAGGTTGTCTCTGTAGGGATGCTGGCCCAGGTAGAGCTATCCATCTCTTTTAAGACTTTAAGTTTCCAAGTACAGAAAAATGAATCTTTTCCTTCCTTCCTTCCTTCCTTTCTGTACCAGGGATCAAACTCAGGACCTTGTGCTTGCAGGGCAGGCACAGTGCCACTGAGCTAAATCCCTGGCCCTTCTTATTCTTATGTTTCTTCTGTTTACCTTTTCCTTTTCATCTCCTAATTCAGTATGTATTCCCTTAACCTTTCCAACCCTTGGGCTTTGCTCATGACATTCTCACAGTCAGAATGCTAAGCAATGAACTCATTTTCACTTCTCAAATCTAAAGAGGTACATCTTTGGAACCTTGCATTGAGGTCTGCCTATTCTCTGAGCCTTTGCTAATCTCGGGCCACTCACTCCACTGTGCCTCTCAGCCACACTGAGCGCTCCATTGGTGCTAACTGGAGGCAGAGAAGGTGTGGGAAAAGAACTCGATTTGGATTTCTTGTCTTCATCTCTGACTGGCTTGTGATCTATAGTGAGCCAGTTTCTCTGAACCCTGTGTATTAATTTGATAGAGAATCAGGTCTTCCCTTGCAAGTCTTGTATGAGGTGCATGATGTTACCAAAAAATGTAATGAATATTTAAATATTAGGAAATCTGTATGATGTGTGCCAGGCCTATAGGACAGTTCCTGCAAATGCCAGATATCTAGTTCACGTTAGCTTGTATTGTTAGTGTTTGACATGCTCAGAAGTGGATTTAGTAGAGAAATCAAGAAGCTAGGACTGAGAGAACAAAGGTAAGAGTGGAGACAGATATTGAAGCCACGTATGAAGCACTGCCAAATTGGGATGTGCTCAGACCCAAAGGCAAGGACGAACAGGGTTAGATGCCGGCTGACCTGTGATGCTGTACAAGCAACTAGAGAACACAGATGTGGGCATTACTCACAGTACTGGGATCAAGAAGAATGTGCACCAAGTGTTTTGTTTTGTTTTGTTGATACATCTCGTTATGTAGTCCAGGCTGGCCTCGAACTCAAGTGATCTCCTGCCTCAGCCTCCCAAATGCTGGAACTACAGACATGTGCCACCATACCTGGGGCACCAAGTGTTTCTTGACCATGGTGCAGTTTAGAAAAATACAGCCAATGGGGCTGGGGATTTAGCTCAGTGGTTCTGCCGCTTGCCTTGCAAGCACAAGGTCCTAAATTCAATCCCCAGTATCACCACCCCCCAAAAAGAAAAATATAGCCAAAATTTATTTTGTGCCAGATACTGTTGTAAGTGTACTGTCTCGCTCAGTCCTCACAGCAGTCCTGTGTTCAGTGGTATTGTAATTGTCCCCAACTATGAGGATATTAAGGCAGGCCATTTAAATGACTTGCTTAGGGCCGGGGATTTAGCTCAGTGGTTCCGATGCCTGCCTCACTAGTGCAAGGTCCTGAATCCAATCCCTGGACCAAAAAAAAGAATAAATGACTTGCTTAAAGAAACATAAATAGTAAGTGGAGGTTAGGCAGTCTGGCTCATCCTTTTAACTATCTTCTACTAGATACCTTTAACTGGAGGTCTTTCTTTGCTGTTTTAGATGCCAAACCAGAAGATAGGCAGCCAGCAAAGGGCCAGGCATTTAGAGCAAACAAGTCTAACTTTTTGTTACTACTAGTAATATAACAAATGGTTAACAGACCATTTGTAAAGACCTGTGTGTCTGCCACTATGCTAATGTGCTTTGTCTGCATTCTTCAATTCCTATAACATTATGCAAGGCATTATTGTATTTACCATATAGATAAAAATCATGAGGCTCACAGAGTTATTTTCTTCTGCTTTGTATCAAAAGAGCATGACTTTTGCCAGGGATGTAGCACAGAAGCACAGCACCTGCCTGGCAAGCGTGAGATCCTGAGTTTGATTCCTGGTACAAAAAAAAAAAAAAATGCAAACGAGCATGACTTTTTCCATCTCCTCCTCAATCCACAGTTATCTAGCTTTTGATCCAAGGCCTCCACTGAAACTCTGCTTGCTGAGTTTACAAATGACTCCAGTTGCTAAGTCCAGAGGATGTTTTTCAGTGATCAACTCACTGGTCCTCTCCTCTGCATTCTACTGGGATAATCACTTCACTCTTTGTTATTTCCAGGACCACTTCTCTGACCTATTTCTTTCCCTCCCCCCTACTTCCCTATTTCTTTCCTTTGTCCTGGTCTGTAAATGTGGGTCTTCTTTAGGGGCATATTTATAGTCCTTCTCATGTTCTCCTTGGATGATCTTATCACTACCAGTGAAATACTGGAGGCAGGGGAGGCAGAACCATGCCACTGACACACATCATGACAAAGGTTATTTACATACTGGAGAATTCCCTTGCCTGTGTGAGCATCTCAAATTCAAGTGTATCAAGCTGAATAAAGGAATCTTTATCTGCACCACCCCAACCCTGCCTGCCCTGACCCCACCCCATCTTGCTCCTCTCTTATTTCAGTTGAGTTGCTGCCATCCACCCACTTACCCAAACCCGGAACTTGAAAGTCATGTTTGGCTCCTCTTCTCCTGGCGTCTCCCAATCCACTCAGTATTCAGAAGCTGTACATCTATCTCCTGTATCTTAAATATGGTCACATCTCACAGTCATGGAAAACCTAGTGTTGGCCAACAATATCTGTGGCCTAGATGACTGCCACAGTCATCCATCCCTCCCCCACCCCTGCCAACTGTGGCTCCCTTTTCTATTCTCCACCTTAGTCATAAACTCTTAAGACCCAAATGTAGGGAATGCCACAATCAATTTGAGATTTTATTTATTTCTTTCAATTTGAGTTTTTAAACTCTTCCTTTGACCGTCATTATTCTCAGGTCAAACTCAAAGCCTCTCCACAAGACCTTGAAAGCCCTTTGGAATCCTGTTGCTGTCTTACATCCTCATCTCTTACCTTCCACAAACTTCTTATGGTTTCATAAACACAATGCCTGGCTGATTTTTTTTTTTTTTCAGAGTTTAACTCAGCCATAAAGACATCTCCTCCAGGAGGCCTTCTGTTATCCCACAGGCTGAGTCAGATGTTTCTGAGTGCTTCTGTATTCTCTTGTGACTATTTGTTGCTTTTTTTTTTTTTTGGTACCGGGGATCAAACTCAGGACCTTGTGCTTTCGAGGCAGGCAGCGGCACCACTGAGCTAAATCCCCGGCCCTGTCACTGCATTTATTACGTTGATTCATGATTATTTCCATGTGCTTCTTCTCTGATAATTAGGAAGTTCTTTTGAGGGGAGCAATACTCAGGATTGTTGCTTCTGGGGGTGAGCACTACTGCTCCACTGAAATGAGCTGCCAACCGGTATCATAAACTCAGTAATGAATCTCGGTAATGATTCAAAGGAATGGAGTTTTTAAAGAGGAAGACACTGTATTTGTAAGAAGGAAAAAGCAGAAGACTGAAAGCTGCCCTGAAGACCCGGCAAGGGCATTCCAGAAAGATCCATTCCTGTGGGCCTTTGTCCCCAGTTTCTGTTTAATCGATGATAAGAGCTTCCCTCCCAGGTTGGTACCTAGAACTTGTCACAACCTGATTGGCTCTCTGGACTGTCATGGATGAATTTCAGGCCATAGGACTCTAACACAAGTGACAGGATTTATGTGCACATTCCTTTGGTGGGCTTTGTTCTTTTTTTTTTTTTTTTGGTACCAGGGATCGAACTTGGGACCTTGTGCTTTCGAGGCAGGTGCCCTAACCACTGAACCCCAGCCCACTTTGGTGGGCTCTGATTTCTCCTTGCCCATTTGTCCTTGTCAGGGCCTTATCTCTGGGATTTATAGGTTGCCTAGGAGGAGTCTTATAAAATGGCAATTTAAAGTTAGTAAGGGAATGTGCGTTATCTAGTGCAGCAATATAGTGCCCTAGAGTGGGAATATATATACAGTAATACCTCAGTTCACAAACACTTCTGTTTACACACAATGCAGTTCATAAACAAAAGTGTTCGGCAGAATTTTGCCTCCATTTGCAAACTCTGCATTGGGTGACAAACACAACCAGACAAACAGAACCATCTTCCCCATAATAATAAAACAAATTCAGTTCGTAAACTGAGGCACTACTGTATATTTTTATATAGTTTTCCTCTAAGTTAGCAGTCCCCTTCCCCTTTTGTCTCCTTTCCAACTTATTGAGGTAGAGAGGGTGGCTATCTTGGTTTCCAGAACTTGGCTTCCCCTGTGTCAGCCCTCCTGATCCTTTGATGTAAGTCCTAATGCCATTTGGTATCTTTCTTTGTCTGCTTTCTTCTATCTTTGTCCTTTTAATTGCTCCCTCCAGCAAAGTTTTTTTGGGGGGGGGGCGTACAGGGGATGGAACTCAGGTCCTTGAGCTTGTGAAGCAGGCGGCAGAACCACTGAGCTAAATCCCCGGCTCCATCCAGCAAAGTTTTAACTTTCCAGTCAGGATTAGCCAGAAAGCCTAATGAGATCTTTATTCTCTTCTTTCCTTGCCTAAAATAACCCCCTTCCCCTACAAGATCTAACACATAATAGGCCCTCAGAATATTTGTTAAATGGATAAATATGTGACTAATTTTCCCAAGGTTATACTGCAAATGCTAGAACCAAAACATGTTCTACTCTAAAACTCACTTTCACTTTGGGTTTGTGTGTGTATGTGGGGGGGGGGGGAGAGGAGAGGGAGGGAGAGGGGGAGAAGGAGAGAGGGAGGGAGAGAGAGGAAGAGAGAGAGAGAGAGACTTTATTTTAATGGGGCCTGTGCTGCAGCACAGGAGGGCTAATACTCAAACGGGAAGAGCTGGAGTTTAAGAGGTCAAACTCAATTATAAGGTTTTCTTTCCAATTTTTAAAATGGATTTTAATTATTTTAAGTAATACATTTCCATAATTCAATAATCAAACAGTATAAAAAAGATATTCAGTAAAGTCTTATTCCCATTTTTCATGTTCATTTTCCCAGTTTCACTCCCTCTGCCTCAAGATAATCAAGGTTAGTTTCTTGTATCTCCTTCTAGGTTTTCTTTTGGCAAATGCATGTAAATATGAAACTGTGTAGTCTTAGCCTTTTAGAAAGGTTTTGAAGGACATCCCTGTGATCCCAGCACTCTGGAGGCTAAGGCAGGAGGCTCACCATGAGTTCAAGGCCAGCCTGGACTATATAGCAAGATCTTGTCTCAAAAAATTTAAATAAATAAATAGGTCTTAATTAAAAAAAAAACTTTTCTATTTTTTTTAAAGTAGGTATAGATTAGCAAAAAGAGCTAATCAGTACCCAGGCTGAATAAACACTGAAGGAAACTTGGAAAAGTACAGCTATGTGATGAGGGGAAGATTCTTGTGCCTGCTCATTGACCTCTAAGGACACCCTCTCCAACCTAACAGATCCTGTGCTACAGAGATTTCCCCTGGGTAGATTCTCAAGCTCCCCAGAGTTGCCTTCTTCTAAGCCACTCCCTTGCTGCAATATCTGGGTTTGGGTGGAAAGGAGGGTGCTGCACAGCCCGGCCCTTCTGTGCTATTTGGGCCGACTCCTCTTTTCAGAACAAAACTGCAACTCGGACCTCAGCTCCAACATCTGCGATCTGAAGCATGATGGCTGGACTGTAAAAGGAAACAATGTTCCAGGTCAAACTAAGTCTGTCAAACAGACCCTCACAGTGGTTCTAAAAGGCGTCTGGACAAGTCTTATCATGTGGCTTTTCTACTCCCTGATTCCATGTTTGCTGACAGGTAAGTAGGAATTAGAATCCATCTGATAGTTTGGACCTCGAATATAGGTTAAGAAAGTGAAAAATACTTTCCTGGGACTTGGGATTGAAATGCATGTGTAGAACATTGTGTTTTTCTCTTGGTCATTCCAGAAAAGGTACTCTGTAACATTTAAAAAATAAATTGGGTTTGGGGCATTTTCTTTGCCATTTAGATTACATACTTTGCTCCACTTTTAACTATTTGTACTTCCTGATTTATTGTTCCAAAATTGCATGTTGATGTTTCTTTATATCAAATGGCATTTAAGAAATATTCCCAATTTTAACACTCCAAGATTCTAGTCATTTGCAGTGTCAGTGGGAGCATCAGGTTTCTCTCTTTCTCTCTCTCTCTTTTCACAAAAGTATAATTATTCTAAAATAGGCAACAAATCTGTGCAATGGCAATCTGCAAATGTTTAGAAGTGGCTCAAACATCAAATGTACCTTGTTCCTTCCCATCCTCTAAACCTTCACCACTCTCAATTAATTAATTGCTCTGTACATAGTGTCCAAATTCTTTTTTCCCTCCCATGACCCAGTCCATTCAGGCCCCACCTTGTATTTATTTGACCCTATTCCTTACCATTCCTTGAAAACATACACTGAAGGCTGCCCGCTATCTTCAGGGTTAGTATATTATACTGTCACTTCCTCCTCCTTGCCTCTATTATAATTTTCCACCAGAAGAACCATCTCTAGTTCCTTTTCCTGTCCCAAACCCACTCCCATTTTCATTCGAGATCCTTTCTTCCATAGATCCTTCCCAGACCTCACTTGCTTCTTTAACCCTTGACCCCATGTGCTTTAGCTTTCGGAGGTTATTTCATTTTTCAGCACTGGTCTGAGACAAAAGCCTGCGTCTTTCCTGGTGTCCTTAAACCCCTAACACAGGCTGAGTAAGTTGCTTGTTTGGTTAGGTTAGTTGGTTGTTTCTTGTTGGGATCAAAAAAAAGTCAGGGAAACATTCCTCCACTGAACCAAAGGGAGAAGATGGGAAGTAGAATGAAAAGTAGAAAGGTCAGTATTTTTTTTACCTGACAGTTACTTCAATAAATTCAGTCTTTAAAATCTTATTTTAAAAATTCCTGTTTCAACAGACCTGGAGGTGAGTGTGCTCTTTGGACACTTACAAATTTACACAGAAAAAAAATGGTGGAAACCACAGGATGTCAGAGTCAGAAAGATTTCTCTGTGAGTGTTGGCTCTATCACTTACCACATGAGTAACTAGATCATGTACCATCAATGTTCTCATCTGTGAAATGGTCATAATAGCCACCTTAAGGTTGTGAGGTGTTAGATAAGATGATTTAACAAATAAAATCATTTGAAGACTTTAACGTCTGTTACCCCAAATATTAATTATTTTTATCTGTTGGTGATGAAAATATGCTGGTATTGGCAAAAATAATTTGTTTTAACTGAGATTGCCTTTATGGATTCTCTAGACTGTGTGGGTTCCTGCGATGAATTCTGCAAATTCTAAATGAACTACCATCTGTAACTAGAGAGATGGATGGGTAGATTTATTGCTTTCTTTCATAGAAATAATTTGTCTTGCTTTGTCCCTTACAAATAATAGTGTGGTTTAGGAATCTGATCCTTGCTGTCAGTAATAATAACAGTAACAAGGATGATCACAATTGCTATTTCTGAGTACACACTGTCCTTAAGGTTAACAAAAATGTTCTCTTGACTTCTTACATCAATCCATTAATGTAATTAATCTCCATTTTACATACTAGGAAACAGACACAGAAAGGCTCAGTTATTTGTGCAAATATGTATACATCTAGTAAGTGGGACACTTGGGATTTGACTCCAGTTTGGTCTGCTCCAGGGTCTGTGCCCTTTGTATTTCTGTGCAGAAGCTGAGACATTAAAACAGGCCAAAAAAGGGAGGAGGGACAGAGGAAATAAAGATGATGCTTCCCTTTCCCTTGCATTTGCGTTAAAGGTTGTTGGAGGAAAAGGTGGCGGAGGAGGACCCAAACATGCAGAGTTTACTTTCTACCCAGTGGGGGTCCCTGCCAGGAAGAGAGGCAAATATTTCCGCCTGAAACCTGAGCCCAACAGCTCTGTGGTAGAAAAGTAGCTTTCATGATATCTCCCTTGCACTGACCCAAGATTTTAGAAGACAGGGGCTGGGGATTTAGCTCAGTGGTTCCACCGCCTGCCTCGCAAGCTAAGGACCCTAGTTTGATCCCCGGTACAAAAAAAAAAAAAAAAGATTTTAGAAGACAGATTTGTAGCATAAACCTTAGAGCAGCAAAAAGGACTAATTTAAGATGAATGAAAGATTGAGAAGTCAGGCCTAGGTTAATTTCCCTGAGAGCCAAGTCTTCGTTCACTTGTTCAATTTTTAATCCATTTAGCATTTTTGAGCACTTTTATATGTCAGGTTCGGGGCTGTGCCAATTATAGAGATGAACAGTCCCCTTGTTTTCAGAGAACATAAAACCTCTGGAAAACGCACTAAAGTATTTGGCATCTGGGGATTTAGATGTTTTTAACAATACTATTTTCTCTTTCTCCCTTTCTCCTCCTCCTCCTCCTTTCCCCCCACCTCTCTTTCCTCTTTCTTTTTTGTACTGAAGATTGAACCCAAGGGGTTCACACTGAGCTACATACATCCCCAGCCCTTTATTTATTAATGTTTTGTTTTTGGGGGGGGGGTTTGGTACCGGGGATCGAACTCGGGTCCTTGCGCTTGTGCAGCAGGCGGTGAAACCACTGAGCTAAATCCCCGGCCCTTTATTTATAAATTTTTAATTTAATTTTTTTTTGTCCCGGGGATTGAACTCAGGACCTTACGCTTGCTAGGCAGGTGGCGGCACCACTGAGCTAAATCCCTGGCCCAATTTTTAATTTTTTCAAAGTTTAAGATAGGTTCTCACTATGTTTCTAAGTTTCCTAGGTTGGGTTTGAGCTCCCTATCCTCCTGCCTCTGCCTAAAACTTACAGGCTTACAGGTGTGTGCCACCACACCCGACTCACATTTGTAACTATTTTTTAGCTTTTTTTGGTACCGGGGATCGAACCCGGGTCCTTGTGCTTGCGCAGCAGGCGGCGAAACCACTGAGCTAAATTCCCCGCCCTAGTGGTTCCAAGCCTTGAATGAACATCGGAATCACCTCGGGAATTTTTGAAAACAGAAATGCCAAAGACTTCACAGAGATTCTGAATTAATCAAGGTGCTGCCTAGGTATTGGGATTTTTCAAAACTCCGGGGGTAGGCCACCTTAGAGAAGTGCCTGACAAAGTGCCTGGCAGGAAACATACAAGATGAGACAGGTGCACCTTGTAAGTAATGGAGTGCTTTTTAAAAAGTGGTATAGTAATGGGGGACGTTAACCAGGAGTGATGGTACATGCTGGGAGGATGAAGCAGGATGATTGCAAATTTGAGGCCAGCCTTAGCAAGATCCTGTCTCAAGATTTAAAAAGGGCTTGGAATGTAGCTCAATATAAAAGCCCTGGGTTCAATTTTCTTCATAACCCTCCCAAAGGTGGGGGCCTAAATGCCACATAGTATCCTGCAATAGATCCTGAAGCAGAGAAAACAGAACAAAAGACAAAACAAAACAAAACAAAAAGCCTTAATGGAAACATTAGCAAAATCCAAATAAAGTTTGGAGTTTAGTTACAGTAATGTATCCACTTAGTTCCTTAGTTTTCATAAATGTATCATGGTAACATATTTGCATTGGGGGGAAACTGAGTGAAGGGTATATAGGAACTCTGTGTACTTACTTTCACAGCAAGTTTTCTATAGATCTAAAGTTATTCAAACTTTAAAATTCTATTTTAATTTAATTTAATTTTATTTTTTTGGTACCAGGGATCAAACTCAGGACCTTGCACTTGCAAGGCATGCGGCAGAACCACTGAGCTAAATCTCTGGCCCTAAAATTCTGTGTTTAAAAAACATGGAAAAGGGTAGGGGAGGGAACAAGCCAACTAGACACAGGAATTAATCTGAAAGTGTTTCCAAATACCAAAGCTGGAAAAATTTGAATAACAAAACAAATAACAATAGTGTTGGATTTTAACCATAGAATAAAATAAATGTATATGAGTCCATACAGATATAAATAAATGAGTGAGGCTGGGTGCGGTGGTTGAGGCAGGAGGATTGCTGTGAATTCAAGGCCAGCCTGGGCTACACAGTGAGTCCAAGACCAGCCTGAATTATTGAGTAAGACCCTGTCTCAAAAAAACCAAAATAAATAAATAAATATTGAGAAGAAATGGCACTTCCTTACAAGAGAATTTCAATTAAATAAGAAATCACTATTAGAATGTAACAGCAATAATTGTTGTAGGGAATATCTACAAATATGATGTTGAAATTAATGGGTGAGTGTGAAGAGAAACAGACTATTTACATAATCTCACAGTATCTCTCTCAGGGTATTTATTAACTCCAAACTAAAAATTACCACCTTTACAGTGGAGACACTTCCCCTTAATCAGGTCATCAAGATTAACATCACTGGGCCTGGGATTTAGCTCAGTGGTTTCGTCGCCTGCTGCACAAGCGCAAGGACTGGAGTTCAATCCCTGGTACCAAAAAAAAAAAAGATTAACATCATTAGTAATAAGACACAGTGACATAATGTACTTCTTGCATGTACATGACAAAAATATATAACCTCAATCAAATCATGTGAAAACATCAAACAAACCCAAGCTCAGCTGACCCTTACTCTTCAGAAATGTCAAATCATAAAAGACAAAGAGACTGAGAGCAAGGAAGGGATTACTGTAACTAGATATGATAACTACATGGGAAATTCTGGACTGGTTCCTGGAGAGGGGACATATTAAGGGGAAAACTGGTGAGAATTGAATAAAGGCTGAGGTTTATTTAATGATGTTGCATCAGTATTAATATTAGTTTTCATACTATGGTTATGTACACTTAGAAGGCTGAGGGAAGGGATAAGTTGGCAGAACTGCGTTTCTTCTAAAGGCTCTAGAGGAGAATCTGCTTCCTTTGGCTTTTCCAGCTTCTACTGGCCACCTGCGTTCCTTGCTCATGTCCTCCTTCCATGGTTTGTACGCACCATTCTTTGTTTAACTACTCATCTCTGAAAGCTATGTGGGCTAATTTCAGTTTCACTATGAGCATTCATATGCAGGTCTTACATGATAAAAACTTTTCATTTCTCTAGAATAAATGCTTAAGAATGCATTTGCTAGGTCTGACAGTAATTGCTGTTTAGTTTTACAAAATCCTGGCAAGTATTTTCCAGAATGAGTGTTACCATTTTTACCAACAATGTGTGAGGGATCCAGTTTCTCTCCCTCCTGACCAGTGCTTGGTTTTGTTAATCTAAATTTTTTGTCTTTCTAATAGTTGTACAGTGCTACCTCATTGTGATGCTAATTTGCATTTCTCTAATGTTAAATATCTTTTCATGTGCTTGTTTGCTATCTGTATATCCCCTTTTCATGTTCGATGCCTTTTCAAGTCTTTGGCCCATTTCCTAATGGAATTGTTTGATTTTCTGCTGTTGAGTTTTGAGAATTTTTCATGTTTTCTAGATACTAAATATCTTTGAGATAATAGCTTGCAAAAATTTTCTCCCACTGTGTAATTTGTCTTATCCTCTTAATGGGGCCTTTTACAGAGCAAAAGTTTTTAATTTTGATGATTCAATTATACATTTTTTTCTTTTAGGATTTTTACTTGTTAAATCTAAGAACTCTAACTTTAAATTTTTTTTTTTCTAAAAGCTTTAGAATTTTATCTTTTACATTAAGTCTATGGTCCATATTGGGTTAATTTTTACATAGGTGGAGGCTCACTTTTTTTTATGAGAAGTGTCCAATTGTTCCAGTATTATTTATTAAGAAGGCTATCTTTCTTCCATTGAATTATTTTTGTACCTTTTGTCAAAAAGACAGTTGAGCATATTTGTGTGAATCTATTTCTGGGATCTGTTCTGTTAATCTATGAGTCTGTCCTTTTGTCGGTACCAGACAGTCTGACTTACTGTAAGTCTTGGAATTGGGTAGATTGATTCCTTCATTTTATTCGTTTTCAAAATTGTTCTTAATTGGGCTTTGAGTGCAGTGTGGTGGTAGAGCACATGCTTAGTGTGCACAAGGGCCTAGGTTCAATCCCCAGCACCCCAAAAATTGTTTTAATTATTCCAGTTCTTTTGTCTCTTAAAGAGGCCTCACTCTTCTGTACCATTCTCACCGTCCCTGGCTCTTTTCCTTTCCATCTCTTTGGTGATTTCAAAGCTAGGGATGGAGAGAGAGGTCAGGAAGTCTCCTTTCTGGCACTCCAGATGTTTTTTCACAGAGCAGACTTTCAGTGCTGGTGCTGAGTGAGATGAAGGTGCATCACCAAGGTTTTACGTTAGAAAAGAGGCAAGGGGAGCTGGGGATTTAGCTCAGTGGTTCCGCCACCTGTCTCACAAGCGGAAGGTCCCGAGTTCGATCCCTGGTACCAAAAAAAAGGGGGGGGGGCCGGGGATTTAGCTCAGTGGTTCCGGCGCCTGCCTCGCAGCGCAAGGACCTGAGTTCGATCCCTGGTACCAAAAAAAAAAAGAGGCAAGGGAACCAGATGGGGAGTGTCCCTAGAACCACCCCTCCACTCTCATGTGGGAGTGTTGTTTGATAACGAACAGCGTGCTGATGTTCTCGCTATGACTGTAACAGTGGGGGAGGCAAGCGGTGGGTCTTTTCAAGAGGAGTATGTGAAAGGGAGAAGAGGAGGGTCTAGATTTCATCCTGGGGCTGCATGTGAGGTTGAGCTTTGGACTTTAAGTTTCTCAAAGTCCTTATGAATGCAAGTTCAGCTTCACAGACTGATCTCATTTTGTGCAAACTTTTGATCAACTGTGTGCACATTCTGGGCAGATTGCATACACCTGTGTGAGCAGATCCTTATGTCCCAGTCTCGCTCAAGCATTTGCAGTCTTCCTGGGGTGGAGTCTCTGGCTTTGTAACCCTCCTTACTGCATTCCTTCCACAGCAGCCCTGACCCTGCACTTTCCACCTGGAAGTTAATACCCCATTTGGCCTTGTTGGGGGTTGTGAAGGGATGGATGTGCTTTGATACCCATGGGTGGCCATAGCAGGAGAGAGACATGAGAAGCTGGAAAGAGCCTACATGGGTTTGTCATGAAGTGGCGGAAGGGTCAGGTTTTTGCAGATTTCTTAAGGTGCCATAGTACATGGCTGAATCAAGGCCTGGACCTAGGTCAGTCTAACATAAGAGTCATAAATAATGTACCACAGGGTTAATATGCAGAATACATACAAAATTCAAACAACTCAGTAGCAAAACAAAAGAACAAATAATATGATTTTAAAAATGGAAAATAAGGGCCAGGGATTTAGCTCAGTGGTTCTGCCGCCTGCCTTGCAAGCGCAAGGACCCGAGTTCAATCTCCGGTACCAAAAAAAAGGAAAATAATTAGGCATGGTGGTGCACACCTGTAATCCCAGCACTTGGGAGGCTGAGGCAAGAGGATCATTGAAGGTTCAAGGCCAGCCAAGGCTACATAGTGAGTTCAAGGCCAGTCTGAACTATATAGTAAGACCTTGTTTTGGGAAAAAAATGTCTGGGGATCTAGCAAAGGCCCTGGGTTCAATCCCCAGTACTGCAAGGAGAAGAAAAGATGGTGATGTGGAGAAAAGGGAACACTTGCACTTACATACTATTGTTAGGAAATTAAATTAGTACTGCTGTTATGGAAAACAGCATGAGGCTTCCTCAAAAAATTAGAAATAGAACTGTTATATGATCCAGTGAAGGAAAAAAATCAGTATGTTATTGCAGCACAATGCATAATAGCCAAGGAATGGAAACCATCTACATGTCCATCTACTGATGAGTGAATACAGAAAATGTGGTACATATACACCACGGAATACTATTTAGCCATAACAAGGATGAAATCCTTTTCATTTGTGACATGGATAGAACTGGTTTATTATGTTAAGTGAAATAAGTCACAAGTGCTATGTGATCTCACTCATACATGAATGTAAGTTGATCTCATAGATATTTAGAATAGAATAGTGATTAGCAGAAGCAAGAAAGAGTGAAAAAGGGTCAGGAATGGGGACAGATTGATCAACAGTTACTAAATTACAGTAAAATAGGAGAAATAAGTTGTAGTGTTCTACTATAGAATAGAATAACTATAGATAATGTAAATACACTACATATTTCAAAAAGACTATAAGAAAGAATTTTGAATGTTTTCAACACAAAGAAATGATTAATGTTTGAGGAGATAGGTATGCTTACCTTGATTTGAACATTACACATAGTCTACATGCATTAAAACATCACACGGTATCCCATAAATATGTGCAATGTTTATGTTTATTAAAAATAAATGTAGGACTGGAGATTTAGCTCAGTTGTGCCGCCACCTGCCTCACAAGTGCAAGATCCAGACATCAATCCCCAGTACCCAAAAATAATAATAATAATAATAAATAAATAAATGCACACATATATAAATAATATGCCTCAGTTTTCTCATTTGTATAATGGACAAGCTTATTGCTCTTACTCCCAGTATGGTCATGAGATTAAATGAGATAATCATGTAACAATCTAGCACATGGCCTAAATATAATAAAGTAAGTACTTGGTAAAGATTAGCCATTATTACTATTAATATATCATTTTGTCACAAAGGCACAACTACAGCAATAGCAAAAATTTAGCATAAGCACAAATATGATGAAATTAGAATTGTTCCAATTCATAAAGCTGTGAGGCCTTTCACTAGCCACTAACTTGAAGCTATGGCATTCCTCAACTGTCAGCCCACCCATCGGCTTCTCTCTGCCTTTACCCCAGGTGAAGTAGCAGCTCTGCCTGCCCCTCAGAACCTCTCTGTACACTCAACCAACATGAAGCATCTCTTGATGTGGAGCCCGGTGGTCCTGGCTGAAGAAACAGTGTACTATTCTGTCGAGTACCAGGGGTGAGTTTTTGTGTTTAGATAGCAGTTGATTCCCGCAGGCACAGCCCTTCCTCTTCAGCTCAAGGAGGCTTTGTGAGCCGAGGGACAGATGATCTCCAATGATCCCTCAGTGCGTGGGCATTGGGAGAGTTTAAGAAACAAGGGAAATCATCCTGTGGATGTGACAGTGAACTTTCTGGGAACACAAATGTGTATAAGTACATTGTAATGCAGCTTCTTTTTAACACAAAATCAACTGTCCAAGAATTTGATCCTGACTTGAGATGCATAAGTGGTTGGAGACCCAGATCCTTGGTGTATAGAGGCGATGTCAGTCTTCCTGACTATGAGCTTACACTTAGAAGCCAAACAAATCTTGACCCTAAACTGAACTCTCTATGCATAGACATTTACCTAGGTTCAGGGATATGATTGGCTGTGTTCCTGGATATAGGGAATTTAACATCTAGAGGAGGAGACAGTAAATATACTAGGTCTGTATTCTCCAATCAGTACCCACTAGCAACAGGTAGCTATTTAAATTGAAATGAAATGAAATGAAAACATCTATTTTCCAGTCACACTGGTCATATTTAGGTGCTCCAGAGCCACACATGAGTAGTGGCTACCATATTGAACACCACCAACACAGAACATTTCCATCATCATAGAAAGTGCTCCTGGGAAGCCCTGTTCTAGGCAATTTCAGGTAGTTATCAATGCTAGGAGGCAGCCATGAGGCTGATGCGATAGAGTTGACTCTGTGGCTCCTTCACATTAGGTGGCTGGAAAGGCCACTCTGAGGAGGTGATACTTACACCATATCTGCAGGTCAGGAGGAACCACTGGGTGAGCAGCATGGGTAGAGCATTTGAGACAGCATGAACAGATAGTCAGGATCCTGAGGCAGAGAGAGATTGACATTTTGGAGGAATGACCAGGAAGTCAGTCTTTGTAAATAGGGAGGGGTGGAGGGGTTGAAGACAGGGCAGGGGAAGGGGGAAAAAAATAAGAACCGAGATATATCATATAAAGGTACAAATTTCCAGTGATGAATGTCATCATATTGTATAACTAAGATGTACCAATAAACTTTTTTTTTTGTATTAAATTCTTTTATTGGTACATTGTACGTATACAACACAATTACATTTCTCATTGGGAATTGTACCTTTATATAATGCATCTTGGTTCTTGTTTTTTCCCCATTCCTAGCCCTCCCTTCACGCCCTCCACCCTTCCCTATTTACAAAGACTTTATTTCCATTTTTTCCATTTCTCATCATTTTTTCCTTTCCCTTCTTTCCTTTCCAGTGCCTCCCACTACCCCTACACCTTTGGACCTTTTCTTCCTATTTTACATTATCGATTATTCATTCTAATAATTGTGTACCAATAAACTTAATGAATTAAAAAAAAAGAAAGATAAAATGGAAGAAAAGAATATCTTTGTTTGTTGTTTTTTGAGACAATGTCTCACTATGTAGTTCAGACTGACCTTGAACTCACTGTGTAGCCCAGCCAGCCTGGAACTTGTGGCAATCTTCCTGTCTCATCCTCCCCAGTGCTGGAATTATAGGCATGTGCCACCATGCCTGGCTTAAGAATTTCAGTTTTATAGGAGGGAGAGAGAAGGCTAGAATCTTGCAGGTCACAGGGAAGAGTTTGGATTCCATTCTAAGTGCTTCAGGAGCTATTAAGAACAGAAACATGATCTGCTGAGTGGATGGCTTGGAGAACAGAAGTGTGGAAGGTAGGTGGCTACAAAAAGGCAAGGCATGATGGCAGTGGAGGTTAAGGTAGTGACTATGGACATGGAGAGGAATAGATAGATCAGGGTTTATGCTTAGGCTGCCTGTGGCTGGTTATAAAAGGAGTAAGGGAAATGGATGGTTGGTGAGGGAAGAGTGGAGGAACTGGGGTGGGGACCAAATGCTTATTTTGCTGATCCATAAGAAGTAGGAGACAGAAGGCAATTACAGCCACCTTTGAGCCTGGGTCACAGAGGCTGAAGTGACACTGTGTCCTCTCCTTGGCCAGGGAGTATGAGAGCTTATACACAAGCCACATCTGGATCCCCAGCAAATGGTGCTCACTCACTGAAGGTCCTGAGTGTGATGTCTCTGATGACATCACTGCCACAGTCCCATACAACCTCCGTGTCAGGGCCATCTTGGGCTCACAGACTTCAGCCTGGAGCATCCTGGAGGAGCCCTTTAATCGAAACTCAAGTAAGACCCTTCTCTTCTTCCTCCCTTGCCTGCTTCAGCCTTCCCTTCAGGAACTGTGTTCACATAGACTTTTGGGACTCATTTTAGCATGAAGTCTTGCAAAGCCAGAGTATTGTAAACACAAACCACCTTTATTGGTACATCTCAGAAACTGCCCATGGCTTCCCACATGCTGTCTCTCTCATGCCCTTGGTTTGGAAGTCATTTCTGACCATCTCTGTCAGAGTCTGCTGGTGGTAGAGGGGCTGAAACTTGGAAGAAATGTTTCTCTGGAAATGGGGAAGTAGCACCAGAACTGCTTCTTCCTATCCTGATCATGGCTCCATAAACCTTATGCTCCCTCCTATCTCGTGTCTCATTACCCCACATTTACTGCCTGTGAGTAGCGTCATTGTTTAAAAAGATCTGTGCATTTAAGAGCTGCCAGAACAGCTCCTTTGTATGGTTACTGGGAAATAACTTTTTATTGCAATAGTAACTAGAAAATTATTAAGAAGAGAAGAATCCAAATAGTTGGCCAGATATGGCTAAGTGTAAACAATGGGTAGTGTATAGAAGGATGTGTGTGCTTGGGAAACAGCAGAGGCAAAGGTTGCATGGGTAGAGGGAAGGGAAGCAGCAGGCCACGTGTTAAAGGGCTTTGCTATGGAGCTTGGTCAAATCAGTAGAGGGCAGCCACAGAAGAGGAGAAGGTCTAGGCCAGTTTTGTCTTATAGAACAATCTGGCTGCTCTATGCAAAGTGACCTGAAGTGGAGCAAGCCTGCAGGGCAGGGGAAGAGTGAGGAAAGGGTTATAACACTCAATCTGAGCCAAGATGCGTCCTAATCATAAGAGTGGAGGAGGAGATGGGGAGGACAGAATGAATTCAAGAGACATGGCTGAGTTCAAGAAGACAGTGCATGGCAATCGGTCATTGAGGAATGGAGTGGGCAGAGACAGCGATGTTGTTCAGCTTCTGACTGGGGTTGATGAGAGCACTATCCAAGCAGGGAGGCCAGGGAGGAGCAACCGGTCTTGAGAATGGGAGACACCTCTGTCTTTGTGCAATTTGAGACTGAAGTTCCTGCAAGATACCATGCCATGGGTATCTGATCGGCAGCAGGAAATCAGGTCCTGGGATTCAGAGAGGTCAAAGCCAGATCACAACCCAGAGTTAGTAGTTGAAGGCTTGGGGATGGGTGAGATTATCCAGATATAAGATATATGCGACAAACAGACCCCAGGACAAAGTCCTGGGAAAACGTGGGGTTTAAAATGTAGTTGGAGGGAAGGACAGCACTGGGTGGCTGAGGAGGTAGAAGGCCATGGAGAGGAAAATAAACAGCTCCTGGTAGGCTGAAGGAGGCCTCTGGGTGTGCTCTTGAGAAAGTGATTCCATGGAATGGATGGGATGGCAGTCTGGTTATCAGGGTGGAGGACTCAGCAGAGGTGGGAAGGAGAAAGGCAGCTCCTCCTCTGAGACAGGTGTGGGAGGGAATGCTACCAGCTTGGAGCTGTGGGAAGGGCAGGGAATGAGACTTTTGGTGGCCCTCTTTGCTTAAAGTGGCAGAATATCCTTTGTTGCAAGAGAGGGCAGAGGAAGATTTAGGCCAGCGTTTGGAGTAATGAGACAAGCCAAGGTTATAGAGGAACATAAGATATTGGTGGAAATCACGAGGGTTTAGAAGGTACCTCCCTCAAGCTGGAAAAGGCTAAGGAGGATGAAGATAGCTTTGAAAGGGAAGTTGGCCCAGCGAGATCAGAGGGATGTGGTTCATACTCTAGCTCAGCCACTGGACAGGTGGGTTGCTGCCTCCTCATCTCTAAGAGGGGCTACAGTTTTCTTCACTAGGTAGTCACGGGGACCACGTGAGATGAAATGTGTAAAAGCTCAGTGCATTTCTGTTCTACCACAGCACTCAGCTGTTGGTGGGTATTATTACTATTTTCCTAGGATGCCAGGGTTTGAGAGCAGAGAGGAAAGGGCTGGGGCAAGAATAGGACTGTCGGGGCCAGGGATTTAGTTCAGTGGCACTGCACCTGCCTCGCAAGCGCACGGTCCTGAGTTCGATCCCCGGTACAAAAAAAAAAAAAATATATATATATATATATATATATATATATATATATATATATATATATATCTCGCACTGTTGGAATGAGATGCCAATAGGAATTTTGGTGCAGAATGTGTATTCTTCTGCTAGGCCTCCTTCCCAGACACTGGGAGGATTTGGTTGAAGGGGCAGGATCACAGTAGGGGAGGCTAAGGGGTACTGGATGGCACTGCAACTCTGTCTCGGCTCACAGTGCCCAGGCAGCACCCTGCAGCACCTTTCTTTGGCACCTAGGAGCTGGGGGCTGCAGCTAAGACCATCTCTGGGGTCTGGTGGCTGCTGTTGAGAAGAAGGCTTGGGACAAATGGAGGTAAGGGAGTGTCTACAAAGCCATGTGGGTGAGGTGTGCAGTAGAGCTTGTGCTTAGGAAGGCAGTATAAACAGGAAAGAGCCTTGCTGCAGGAGGAGCAGAGGAGCAGGAGCCTGCCTCTCCAACAGGAGGCAGAGGATGCACTCCTAGGTGAGCCCTAAGCAGTGAAGTTAGCAACCTGGCTGGGATGGCATTGTGTTATCTTAAGGTTATTTGGTCTGTCCTTTCCCATTTGAAAAAGGCCTCTCCAACTTCTCCTCCTCAGGACTGTGAAAATCTTGGCTTGAGGGCTGTCCTGGAAAGGATCTTTTGCTCTAAACCTTATCCAGAGCAGAGATTTTTAGTCTTGATTGCGTGGAGGAGTCATAGAGGAGCTTTAGGACCACTTGCCGAGGACCCATCCCCGGAGGATCTGATTTACATTCTCCCCAGGTTATTGTCCTGTATGACCAGAGTTGAGATCCTCTAGAACAGCAGATAAAACACCCTGCATGGGGCAGGTTGGAAACAGAAAAACCTGGGCTTAAATTCTGGCCATTATTTGTGTGGCTCTGGGCAAGTCCCTTAACCTCTCAGTACAACAGGAATAATACTTACCTTCTTCTTAAGTTTCCTGAGTGTATTAAATGATACAAGTATTCAGGGAAGGAGAGAGAGAGAGAGAGAGAGAGAGACAGAGAGAGACAGAGAGAGACAGAGAGAGACAGAGAGAGTAGAAGACTCAATTTTAATCATGCATGACTTAAAATTGGAAAAGTCAAACATCTCTTTTCATCTTGGAGGTGCTTCAGAGGCCACAGTAGTGGTGCTGTGTCTGGACTGGGTATATTTGCACAGGTGGCATGATTTCTCAAGTCCTCCTATGCCCTATCTGGGCCCAGGTGCACACTGGTCCTCATAAGGTAGGTGAGGGGAATACTTTCCTCGCTCAAAGGTCAAAGCTCCCTCCTGGAACTGCCTTTCTTCTGAGTGCCCCCTGGGTCCAGTGCAGGGGGATTTAGCCTAGAACATGCCCCATACTACTTCCTGAATCAAGACCAACAACTGGGGTGGCCCTTTGGGTCCTGTGGTGCCTGGCTCTGCAAGGCAAGGGTGACCCACCATCAGTAGCCAAGGAGTAGAGGCTGCCTGCATGGGCCCTTCTGTTCTTTGTCAGCCGGCAGGAAATGTATCTATCCACAGGAGCTGCTGGGCTCTGTTTGAGACCTAACAATGTGAAAGACAGTGTTGATGCTCAGGGTGTAATTTCTAGAATCAACTGTTGGAATTTATAAAAAGCTTCTGACTTGCCAACACCTCTCAGTCACGATGTGAGATGAGGAATCTTTGTGCCATGAATAGAATGGGCAACCCATTCTGTTCTTATGATTTGCTGTTATCTAAAAGTCATCAGGTTCCAGTATGTGCCATGGATCTACGTGAGCTATAGTTAGGCATGTGCCCCTGCTGGGTATGTTCATTCCGAGGGGCAAAGACTGGGCTCAACTGTGCTCAGCATAGACCCAAACTCAGACAGGTGTTTGGTAAATAAAGAGCAATTTTTGCTGAAAAGAGTGGTGGGGAGAGGAGCAAGGAGCACATAATTTAAAAAGGAAAAAAGATAATATCTATTTGAGTATTTAGTCCCTTTTCTTGAGTATGTGTTCCTAGAGAAGGAACAAAAAGACTTTATTATAGGTAAGAGTTGAAAAAAGGAGTTGGCATTTGTTTTTCATTCATTCATTCATTCATTCATTCATCATTCAAAAATATTTTACAAGCACCTCCTGAGTATGAGAGTAATCATGTTCTGAAAAGCTACAGCTCACGCCCTACCTTCCCTGGAGGTGCTGGCATCTTTCCACCGACGACATGGTCAGCATGTCTCAGGGAAATCAGTCCTGTGGGGCTGGCTTTGATTCTCCCTTTGTCTTGCCAACAGCCATCCTTACCCTGCCTGGGATGAAGGTCTCCAAGGACGGCTTCCACCTGGTTATTGAGCTGGAAGACCTGGGACCCCAGTTTGAGTTCCTTGTGGTCTACTGGAGGAAGGAGCTGGTCACCAAGGTGAGGCTTCTGACCTTGGCCTATGAATCAGGCTCTGGGGAAGGAGGCATAGCTTTTTGTGTGTGAGTGAGGAAAGGTGGGTCCTGCAGTGCTCAGTGTCTGGGTGGCCTGAGGATGAAGATCTTGGGTGAAGTTTGTGAAAGGAGAGATGAGAGTATGCTACCCATCCTCTGGGCTCTTGTGCAAAGAACTACTTTGGTTCATCTCAGGCCTTTGCTGGAGGACATTTCAGGCTGAAGTTTGGGGGCTGCCTTTTTGTCCTAAACTCTATTCTTTTTTTTTTTTTTTTTTTGGTACCGGGGATCGAACTCGGAATCTTGTGCTTTCAAGGCAGGCACCGGACCCACTGAACTAAATCCCCGGCCCCTAACTCTAATCTAGTTGGGCCCATAACATTTTTAAAATGCATTTCTTCCCTTCCCTCATTAGCTGGTCTCCTCAGCCACCTAGGGGCACCAGGCCAGGGCATTCCAGATCAACCGGATGATTTCAAAAGCACATGAGGCTGGTATAAGCCTCTTGTGGGTGTGTATCTTGGCGGGGTGTAGAAGTGGGGGCAGTGAGCCAGGAGCTGTCTTATGAATAATCTAGTTACAAGCAGGTGGGCCATCCAAAATGCCAAGAAAGGAGCTGCCCCTCCCCGTGGGAAGGTGACTATAATCTGGGGTGAGTGGGATGCCAGCCCTCATCAATAGTTAGTCAGACAAGCAGCAGAGAAGGGGTACAGCTTGATCACGCACTGGGGGACACTCAGACCTGTGGAGCCCTGTCCAAGCTGCTATGGTGACAAGGCCTCAAGGCCCACTCCAGTCAGCACATGGAAAGCCCTGATTTCTTGCAAGAATCAGTGTGATGCAATAAGGGGCTCTGTGAGCAGCTAGGCTCTCAGCTAGGCAGCAGCACAGCCTCACCTACACAGAAGGCCTTGTCTCCTGCTGGGTCTGCTCCTGGGGTCCTCTCCTAAGCTTACTCCTAGGGTCTCTCCTCTTGTCACTCCTTCCTACATATTCCTATAACTAAGTGTCTCAGCCTGATGCCCCTCACCATGTCCTCTCTCCTTTATCCCCACTTGCAGCTTGAGGTATTCAGTTTCACAAGACCAAATTCTTAGGCAAGAAATCCATTGTCCATGCTCATCTTACCAGCCTAAGCCTTAGGGGTTGCATGTAGCTAGCTGCCTTGATTGGATCCTTCTCAGGGTGGATGTATCCCTCATCATAGGAGTGTCTGAGGGCAGTACACATGCCTCCCCCTCCCCCACTTAACAGGGGCTGTAGGTTGGGTAGCATCCCCTGGAAGGTGGGGCAGGCAATAACACAAGAGTCCCACATTTACCCACGGGTAAGACATGGCATTGCCAACCAGGCAGATGGAGTGGTGTGGGAGACAGGCCAGGGCCTAGTGGGAGAGAGGATGTAGCTCCCTCAGATTCTTTGGGATGGAGCCCACTCCCCACTCTTGCAACTGGCAGGGTTGGTGGTGAGAGAGGAGTGTGCACCCTGAGTCATCTGGGCTTGGCCCAGACAAGCCTCTGCAGGCTCAGTCACAGAGCACAGGCCTTGGGTAGATAAGTGGAGGTGGGAGGGTGGACAGATGGTTGGACAGACAGGTGGACAGATGGATGAGGGAGGAGGGATGGCCTGCAGGCTCCTCTGCTCTTGTGCATTGACCCCTTAGCAGCCTTGGCCATGCCAAGCCCTGGCTCAGTCAGATTTCCGACCTGCAAGACTCTGCCCAAATGTCCTGTTGGCGAGCCCTCTCTGTTAAACACTGTGCCTCCTCGTCTCTCCTCTCTGCCCTGTCCTTCACAGCCCATCTCACATGTATTTGTATGTTATTTATGTATTGTTTGTCTCCTGTGGCATGTAAGCTCCACAAGAGGGACTTTGTCTATTTTGTTCACTGCATGTCCTGGTGCCTAGAACAGTGCCTGCTGTCTTAACAAAGATGAATGAGTAAATGAATGAATGGATTCATGAGAGGGAAAGGAACTACCTGTAGTTGTCCCTCCCCAGACCTCATCCACCTTTGTAGTCCTGCTGCCCTCAGGGAGTAACCATGTTTTCTGGTCTCCTGAAGGAACATGACAAAGTGGTGAGGAGGGGGGGCATTCCTGTGCCCCTCGAAACCATGGAGCCAGGGGCCCCATACTGCGTAAAGGCCCAGGCGCTGGTGAAGGCCATTGGGAGGAACAGTGCCTTCAGCCAGGAAGAGTGTGTGGAGGTGCAAGGTAAGGGTCGCCTGCCTGTCCCCTGGCCCAGGCACAGGGACTCCTCGGTGTGTGGTTGGGTGTCTGCTGGGTGCTTTGATTTCCCTGATTTGCCCCCAGGCTGGATGGGTTCCTGTGGTGACAGTGTGAAGGGCACTCTGGCCCCCCAGGAGGCAGAGGTCCACCCTGAGGCTGGGTGGGGTTCCCAGAGCAGCTGTCTGGAAAACGTTCCCCCAAGCCTCCTCCACTGGGGTCAGATGTTTCTTCCTGGGTCCAGAGAGGGCTGAAGGAGAGGCAGCTGGGGGGCTTCAGAGTCAGGTCTTATAAGAGATGCTGCATTATGATATGTTTCTTTGATCTGGAAGGGACCTATAGAGAGTCTAAGAATATTCTTGCTTATTATTTTTCCCTTGAATTTTTTATACTTAAAAAATCTACATGGGGGGTTGGGGGATTTTGCTCAGTGGTTTTGCCACCTGCTGCGCAAGCGCAAGGACCTGAGTTCAATCCCGGGTACCAAAAAAAAAAAATCTACATGGGCTGGGGATGTGGCTCAGTGGTGCCATGCCTGCCTGGCAAGTGCAAGGTCCTGGGTTCAATCCCTGGTACCACAGGGCAAAAAAAAAATCTAAAAACGTTTTGAAAAGAAACTAAATCAAACAAAGTGCTATACTGTGTGATTATACTATTCAAAAATAACTAGTTATATTTTAGTTTTTTAAAAATTTAATTACTAGTACATTAGTGGCCTTAATAGTACATTATATGGTTTAAAAATATAAGGTGCACATGGAAATTTTCTTTTCTACTCCTCTCCCCATCCATGTAATTCCTACATGCTCTCCTATGGGTATAAGCTTCTTTTATATCCTTCTGAAGGGTTATTAATGGTTTAATATATACAACTAAATGATAATATATTTAATAAATTTCCTTCTTTCTAGCATAAATGGGAGCATACCCAATGGATTTTTCTGAATCTTGTGTTTTTCACTTTATGTATCTTGTAGATTTTTCCATATCAATAAGAAAACTCCTTCATCCTTTTTGCTGCATACTATTCCATTGTGTATATGCATTATGATCAAGGTAATTAGTCCCCTGTTGATAGGATTTAGGTTATTTCTAAATATTTTATCATTACAGCCAATGCAGTAATTATTTCCCTTGAACAGAGACTATTTTGCTGATATATATATATATATATATATATATATATATATATATACACACACACATATTTGAAGGATAAATTAATTCCAGGAGGTAGAGTGGCTTGGTCACAGGCCTGTGCATTTAATTTTGATCAGTTTCCAAATTGACCTCCAAAAAAAAGAATGTAATCCTTTAGTCATGGCCCATGTGTAGACATGTGCTGTAGTACTAAAGCATATAAGCATTATTCACGTTTTTCACAAATTTTTCATGACATTTTCCATGCAGATTTTCTGACCACCTTTTCATACTACTTTTAAAAATCACACCAAACTTGCTTAAAAATTTAAGTAATATGGAAGTATAAAAAAGTAAAAGTTAAATATTTTCCTTTCTTCCTTAACAGCACTCAGGAGGTTTCTTTTGGCAAGTTTGGTGTTTAATCATCCAGCCATCATCTGTTTCTTCTGTAAAAGCAGGGGTACTCAAACTAGTTTTGGAAACAGTGTCCCTCATGTCTAGCCCTAGCACAGAGCTGGAAGGAGGCAGTAGCCCTAGCGGCTGAATAGGGGATTGATTAGCATAGTTGTTAGGCAACTGTTTTCTGGACTCAGTATTTTCCTCCATAATATGAATCAGTGCCAACAGCAAGCTGTAAAATGCTTTGTTTTCAGTTACCGCCCATCCTGGTTCTGAGCTGTTCTGCTTCAGCACCCTCACCCCCATCCTGCCTGGGGCCTGGTCCCTGCCTTCCTCTGGCAGCTGGGCCAGGTGGATGCTAAGTTAGGCTGGTGCCTTCACATACTATGCTCCTCCCTTCCCTTTCCCAAGAAAGAGATTTTAATCTTCCCTGGGGCTTTCTAGAAACCATGCCTTAATCTAGATCCTAAGAAAATGGTGATAATTTTAGTCACCAGGGCACACATCAAATCCCAGGGTGCTGGCATCTGTTGCCTTGGCCAACATGCAGAGCCAACTCCAGGGAATCAGAGGAGGCCCGGAATGTGGCGGTTTCCCCTTCACAGCTGTTCCTAAGCCTGTTCTTGCTGTTTTGTCTCCAGGAGAAGCTCTTCCCCTGATGCTGGCCCTGTTTGCCTTTGTTGGCTTCATGCTGATCCTCGTGGTTGTGCCACTGTCCATCTGGAAGATGGGCCGGCTGCTCCAGTACTCCTGTTGCCCCATGGTGGTCCTCCCAGACACCTTGGTAATACCATGTCTCTTTCCTTTCAGCATAATACTGACCAGATATATCTGGGGCCTTAGATGGGCATGAACACACTTTTGTGGGTTTGTGGAGATTTGCAGACATGGGAGAAGAGTATTTGTAGGACTTTTGTCTTAGTCCATTTGTGCTGCTGTAACAGAATACCATAAATGATAGAAATTCATTTGGGTTACTGTTCCAGAGGCTGGGAAGCCTGAGATTGAAGGACCACACCTGGTGAGGGCTTTCTTGCTCTGTCATAACATGGCAGATGGCAACTTGTTTGTGAGAGAGCATGAGATCAAACTTGCAGCCTCAAGGCCTTCTATACTCTGTATTAATCCATTAATGAAGGGCAGGGCTCTCATTGCCTATTTACCTCTCAAAGGCCCCATCTCAACACAGTTGCATTGGTGATTCAGTTTCCAACACCTGCTTCTAGGGAAATACATTCAAGCCACTTCTAATGAGAGAAGTTAGGAGATACCTCCCTTCTTCAGGGCAGGGGGACCTCCCTGAGGTTCCTAGCAGGCAACCTGTAGTTTTCCCCAGGACCTGGCATGATCAAGATATTAGGAATTATGGATAACGTTCTGCTGAGCATTCTTGGCTCCATCTCATAAGTGTAACAGCAGCAATATCCAATAACATATTCTGATACCACATTTTTTTTTTTTTGGTACTGGGGATCGAAGTTGGGACCTTGTGCTTTCGAGGCAGGAGGAGGAACCACTGAGCTAAATCCCTGGCCCATGATACCACATATTTGATTCGTATACCAAGAACAACGTGATTTTCATGGCAAAGAACATGCATATGCATGTGGGAAGCATGGACTATGTTTTGGCTTTGGTAGGGTGGGGTGTGGTAAGGGAGCCGCAATATGTACTTTCAGAGTGACTACTGAAGACTGAGGGTTCCCACCTGTACTCCCAGTTCCTCATAAGCCCAGGATTCTTTTTTGCTTTGCTTTGTTTTGTTTTTGCAGTTCTGGTGATTTAACCCAAGGCCTGCATACTGAGCTATAGCCCTAGCCCTTCTTTTATTTTTTATTTTGAGACAGGTTCTTGCTAAGTTTCCCAGGCTCTGGGCTTAAACTTGCAATCTTCCTGCTTCAGCCTCCAGGGTGCCGGGATTATAAGCGTGCACCACCATGCCTGGCTAAACACAGGATTTTTGTTGCTGTTTTTTTGAGACAGAGTCCCATTATGTAGTTCAGGCACACCTTGAACTCACTATGTAGTCTAGGCTGGCCTCGAACTTGCAGCGATCCTGTCTCAGCCTCCAAAGTGCTGGGATTACAGGCGTAAACCACATTGCCTAGTTAACAGCAGGATTCTTATCTTTCTCCTGAGAACACTGGACTACAAATCTGGGTGGGCATAGGCCTTGTGTGCCTAGTCTGTTGCAGAAGAAGAGCAAACGTGGGCTGTAGCATCTTCTACACCTTCAATCTGGCTGCCTCTCAGATGGTCCCCTTGCCCTCAACCACAGAGAGCAGCACAATGAAACAAAGCAACAGCAAAAGTAAATGGAAACAAAAACAACCCCCTCCATCCCTGCCACCCCAGGAGTTTCTCACCCTTAGGGAGCCAGCAGTTAGCTTTAGCCAGAACTGAAGTTGCCCACTCCTGTAGTCTCTTATCAGTCACTGGAAGGTCACTCTTGTGTCACCTGTGTGGTTCTGCTTTCTTTACACAGAAGAATAATTCTCCCTGCAGTCCAGGTCTCAGGATATCTGTCCACCCTGCTGTCCTAATGCCTGCTCTTCTTTTCTCCTCAGTTCTCCAGGTAGTTGGAACATTAACTGACCCTGGTACAGAGCGAAGTGCCAGGATCACTCTAAGGATTTACATGCTGAGTGGTGGTCAAAATATATGGTAAAAGTTTAAATAAAAAAAAAATTATTATAGTAAAAAATTATTATAGTAAAAGCCATTAATCACCCTCAAAATACCTCTTCCTGGGGCTGGGGATTTAGCTCAGTGGTTCCTCCGCCTGCCTTGCAAGTGCAAGGTCCTGAGTTTGATCCTCAGTACCAGAAAAAAAACCTCTTCTCACTTAGAACACACTTATCCTATCGTTCTTGGCAATGTGTCTTTTACTGTAATAAGATTTTTAAAAATCACATTTTTTGATCACTTCTTCTACATTGATCCATGTTTGTCATTGACTTTTTGTCCTGATTTTTTGTATAGTAGTTCTACTAATTATTGCAAGAAGGATGTCAAAATCTCAGCTATGTGTGTGGAGGTGTCTGTTTCTTCCTTTATGTCAGTTTTTCCTTCATGTATTTTGAGGCTCTGTTTTAAGTGCATTTATTATTTATATGTCTTCCTGAGTAACTCTTGTAGCATTGTAATATGATGTTCTTTATCTCTGGTAATATTCTTTATTGCTATATAAATATAGCCCTTTTTTGTTTACTGTTTGTATGGTATACCATTTTAAAACATATTTTTACTTTAAATCTCTCTTATGTCCTTATAGATAGCAAATGGTCCACTTTTCTATTTTTAATTCTTTTGGTATAAATCAATTCTGATAATCTCTGCCATTTTTATTGGTATGTTTAGTTCATTAACATTACTATAATGATTGATATGGTTGGATATAAGTCCATAATTTCATTTTTTGTTTTTTCCATCTGCTTTTTCTGTTTTTTAATTTTTCTCTTTTTGGGTTAAGTAAATATAGAATTTTAGAATTTTTCTGCACCTATTGACTTTCTGGTTATCCTTTACTTTTTTTCATAATCACTATGGGAATTACAATACACATGTTATTAAGGAGATTTTACAGTCTTCTTAGAATTAAAATTGTATCGCTCTACATGAAAAGTAAGAGCATGCAATTACTTTTTTAAATATTCATGTTTTAAAAAGATAATTAAAATAGTCATCCACATTTACCCATATATTTACCATTCCTGACATTCTTTCTTCTTTCCTGAGATCTATATTTCCAGTTAGTATGGCTTCCTTCACTTTGGAAAACTTCACAGGTTTGCTAATGTAGATTCGCTGGTGGCAAATTCTGATGTAAAAAGGCTATTTTGTCTTAATTCTTGAAGGATGTTTTTAGTGAATTCTTGGTTGATAATAATTTTTTTCTTAATACTTCAGAACTGTTGTTTAATTATCTTCAGTTTAATTATTTCTGATAATAGCTATAGTTTTTCATATTGTTCCCTTCTATAAAATACAGTGAGGCCCCAACTTACAAATAAATTCTATTCCAGGAGAACATTCATAGATCAGATTTGTTTGTAAGGCCAACAAAGTGAGTCTTATACACCTTTTTTTTTTATTGACACAAATATACAATGTAAAGCATATAAAAACCAAACACACACAAGTACAGTAAGTCCCTGATTGTTCTGTACTACTGTACACTATCTCATTGTACAGTAAGCACATAGCAGCACAACTGGTGACAATATCTGGCAGATATATGAGCTACTTCCACAATTTGTTGGCATCTACAAATGTTCCTTATGTGAGTTCCGTTCATATCCATGAAAATTTGTAACTCAAATGTTTGTAAGTAGAGACTTACTGTATGTTTTTTTTCTCTTGTTACTTTCAAATTACCATTGGTTTTCATCAGTTATACTATAATATGGCTCAGTATTATTTATTTTATATTTACATTGCTTGTAGTTATTGAATTTCTTGAATTTATACATTTACATTTTTCAGCATAGTTTGGGACATTTTCAGCCATATATCTTCTGATAGTTTTTCTGTTCTCTTCTCTCCTACTGTGACTCCAATTTGATATTGCTAGACCTTTAGAAACAGTTCACACATTCATGAGGCTCTATTCAGTTTTATAAAGGAAACTTTTTTCTCTGTTCTACAGTTGAGTAACTTTATTAACCTATCTACTTCATTGACTCTGTTGTTGTCACTAATCTGATATTAGGCACATCTAATGTATTTTTAAAAATTTTACATTTTTAAATTCAATTCTAGAATCTCCATTATGCTCTTTTTATAATGAATGTTCTCTACAGATTTTTTTTTATTTACTCATTAGTGATGAGAATATTTTCCTCTAATTATAATACTTTGACTACTTTTTAAAAATTTGGTAAATTTTTGGTACTTTTTCTAGGTGGCCATCTCAAGATTGGTCTCTGTTTATTGCATTTTATTTGGTATGAGTCACATTTTCCTGTTTTTTTTTTTATTTGTTTGTTTGTTTTTGGTACGGGGGATAGAACTCAGGTCCTTCTTCTTGAGAGGCAGGTGGCGGAACCACTGAGCTAAATCCCTGGGCCTTCCTGTTTTTTTTTAATGTCTAACGATTTTGGATTGTATTCTGGATATTGTGAACAATATGTTATAGAGATTTTAGATTCTATTATATTTCACTGAAGACTGTTGGTTTTTATTTGTTTGCTGTTTTAGTAAGGAGCTCACATGGATGAATGTAAATTCCAACCCTTGGTCTCCTATGCAAAAGACTGTTGGTAACTGTTGGTCTGTTTGGCCCTGGCTGGATTATTTGGGGTTTGCCCCACACCTTCCTGTACACAGTTCAGGAAGGATAGAATTTGTATGTAAAATATGTAGCTCCTAGTCTGGCTCTCCCCCTTTGGGGATTTGTCCTTTCAACTTTCTAACTTCTATGTTTGTACAAATCTCTGTTTTCTGTTTTTCAAGACAATAAGACTGACACTCTTCTTGGTACCAAGTGGGACCTGTCCCCAGGCAAGGAGCTGTTAAAAAGAGGGGCAATCACCCAGTTACATTCCCTTTTTCCTAATGTCAATTTTTGTTTGCCCTCTAATGACTAAAGGAATCTGTTTATATTTTGGTCAGTTTTAAAAGCTGTTATTTGGGCTGGGGATTTAGCTTAGTGGTTCCAGCGCCTGCCTCACAAGCACAAGGTCTCTAGTTTGATCCCTCATACCAAAATAAATAAATAAATAAATAAATAAATAAATAAGCTGTTATTTGATGAAGGTCGATCTGTTTGGTGCTCCTCTGCCATAGTAGAAGCAGAAACCTGCAGTGAAAGAGGGATCTCTGAACTAATCCAAAGTTATTATAGCAGTAGAAGAATACTCCTGGCTGAGGCAGATCATTAGCTCTTTTTGCCCCGTATGTGGTGAAAATGTCAGCCTTCTACAACTAGGCTCCACCAGTTAGTAACCCTTTGTGATTCCTCTCTTAACTCAGATTGCCCATGCTAGCCTTCTACTCATAGGCTGTTACATTCCTAACACCTCCCTCACTTTCGCTCTTCTTGTCCTTTATTCAAGGACCCAGGAGAGTTTTTCCTCTCAGTGCCAGGAATATGAAGAACTTCCCAAGACCTGCAGCCTTCTTAGTAAGTAACAGAGTAGAGGCAGGAAACAAAAAAACAAATATGTGTAAAAGGTCAAATTTTTATAGGATTTCAGGTCTATAAGAGGAGGTAAAAACTGGTAAGAACTCTTAGGAATGCTAGTACATTATGAACTACTGTCTAAAATCAGTTTTTGGAGAAAATCAAAAGCTTCGAAGAGGCCAGAGACAAGAAGACTCTATAACAGTGTGAACAATTTTATCCCCAGTTGATTGATACCACCACCCTTGGCCACGTTTTGCTTCTCTGTTCTCCTTTGCCATCCCTCCTACATCATTCTGATGTCTTTTCCTATGCACTCCTTTTCATAAGGATTTTTACTTTTATTCTGTTTTCTAGATTTTTAAAGTGGACAAATTCTCTGGTCTATGCATATTCCCACAATGTTACATGAGAGATAAATCATTAGTGTTTATGAAATCCCAAACATATTCAGGAGTGGTAAATTACCACTGCCATCTCCCTCTCTGCCTCGACTCTAGCACAGCCTCTCTGCATTCCAGTATTGCATTACTTGTACATAATCCTCCAAATGATTCAAAACTGATTTCTAGGCATCCTTACAAAATCTGCTCATCTTTCCAATTAGACCATGGAAAATTACCAATTAGAAATCCTTGACAATTTTTCAGCAAATCTTAGCAAGTTTGTATTTAATTTACCTGTGTGGCTGAAACATTACATGTCTGCATCTATAATTTTATAGCCGGTCATGGCTGCACTCTGAAATATACTATGAAGATTTTCTTTCCATTAAAGTTTATAGCACCAAGTAACAGTCTGCAGTAAGACTATATATGCAAGGAAAATCATATTAATTTTATCTCTATTTAAAAATATTTTTTTCTTCTTTTATCCATAATTGCTCCATGGAGATGGGGGCTTTGGTGCTAAAGGGTCTTTTTTTTCTTTCTGTGACTAACTTTATTCTTTTTCTTCCTTCTGTTATATTCCACTCTAATGTAGCTAGCAAGAATAGCAGTGGCCCCAGGCTAGTAATTCTTCAGTAGACCATCCCAAGTATGGCCTTGTAGGATTCACAGAAAGTAGGGTTTGTGAGCTCTGGCTTCTGGGCTAGATAGGCACTGGGAAAGAAAAAAAAAAGAAATGAAATGTGCAGCACAATGAATGCAACTCAACAGGGAGATGTGATGGTGCCCAGAGAGAACATTTCCATCTAAAGGAGGCAGCAGCTTCCCAGTTCCAGCAGTTGGTAACTAAAAGGGAATGTGAGCCACTGATGCCAGATCTCCAAGTTTTAAACAATAAACCCAGAAATCCAGATTTTTATGGGAAATCTCTCACCTTTTGAATGTTGAAAACTAATTCATTGCCAAAATGAAACCTACTAATTTTTACTAATAAAAGAGAAAAGTAATTCACATTTTTAAAAAAATCATCTGAGCTTCATTTGAAAGTTAATTCTAACCTGTGCAACAACAGTATGTCTTCTGAAGTGATGCTGCTTGTTTATCTTTCATGTTCTGGAACTGTGCTGCACCATATGGTAGCCCCTAGTCATATATGGCTATTAAAGAGGTGAAGTGTGGCTACCCCAGTCAAGATGTGTTGTAAATATAAACAGATTTTGAAGATAAGAGATTTTGAAGATAGTACCAAAAATTTGATCTCTTTCAGTAATTTCTTTGGATTGGATGTAAATGTGATATTTTGGATATATATGTCAAACAAAATAAATGTTTTATTAAAATTAATTCCTTTTACTTTTTTTAGTACTGGGGATTGAACACATGGCTTTTGTACTGAGCTATATCCCCAGCCCTTTATTTATTTATTTTTTTGTGGTACTGGGGATCGAACTGAGGTCCTTGCGCTTGTGCAGCAGGCAGCGAAACCACTGAGTTAAATCTCCGGCCAACCCTTTATTTTTTTCAAATGGGCTACTAGATTTAAAAAACTATATATGTAGTTTCCATTGTGTTGCATTTGGTCAGCACTGCTCTAGAATTGAAAAATAAACATAAACACTGCAGATTTTTTCCTTAGTTGGGATTTTTGTGATATTCTTTACTACCACTGCTATTACTGCTAGTAACATCTAATGATTGCTGGTGAAAAATTAATTTCAGAAAATAACCAACTCACCACAGAAGTTAATCAGCTGCAGAAGGGAAGAGGTGGATGCCTGTGCCCTGGAGGTACTGTCTTCTGAGGAGCTCTTCCGGGCGTGGATCTAGCAGCCTTGGGAAAGGGCCTGGCTGTCAGGAGCTGACAACTTGATCTCACGACACAGGACTCAAGAAGGGGAGCTGTGTTTCTTTCCTTCATGGACAAAGGATGGGAGAATTGAGGCGCACCTGCTTACCTGCCTGTCTGTGCCTAGAAGCAACTGTCTGGGGCAGAGAGCTTTGGTGGGCAGAACACTGACCAGGGGTCAGGCGGTGTGACCTCTGCCATTCTGCAGATGAGTGACTGGGGAGAGAGATTAATCCCTCTGTGCCTCAATTTTCTTGTCTGTAATGGGGATTAACAGCACACCTGTCAGATGCTCTCTGTCTTCGACTGTGCTTACACATACACCTGGCTCCTGCAGGGCTGAGGGGAAGCTAGGAGCCCTGGACACTGCCATAGACTCAGCTCCTCTGGAGAGCAGGATGCAATGTGTAATGAGAGTGATCAAGGCCCGCCCTGAAGAGGAAAGGGAGAATGGGAGCAAGTGCTGGTTCTACTTCAAGCCCAGTGCTTGTGCCCAGGTGGTGGCACTTAACAAACTCCACAGCATGTGACCATGATGAAGACCCCAGCCCCGCTGAACACAGGATGTGTACAAACACTGAGCCGTGGAACACCATGGGCTGGGGTCGTGTGTACACACTGAGGTCAGAAGGTAAAATGTGCACAACTCGATGGGAGCACAGAATTACATCAGCAACAGGTGCAACCCTTGCTGTGCCCCTTTGTCCTGCGGAGTTGCTAAAGGGCAGAGTTGAAATGAAATGGGATCTCCCCAGGTAATCCTTTTGGTTCATGGAAAAGAGTGATCCCCAGGGATTTAGTTACATTGTCAGCCTTGAGTCCAGAAAAACCAAAAGGACACCTTTGAGAAGGAGAGTGGGGTGACCCTGGGTAGCAGCTGGAGCAAGGGAGGAGCAGTCTGAGTCCTCTGCAGTAGCCACACCCTGGGAGTCCACAGCCACCGGCTGCCTGGGGTCGGGGTGGGGGGCAGCCTCAGTGCACAAGAACCCCAACTTTGCTGCTTATCTGCTTCTCCTGGCCAGGGTGCTCCTGGGTGCTTTCTGGAGGCCTCTGTCCACAGGAAATCCACGGGGACCCTCTTTTCCTAAAACAGCTCGCTCAGGGATCCTCAGCTCCTTCCAGGCTGTTCATCCCAAGCCCAGTTCTGGAAGCTCTGCCCATTTCTCTTCCCGTCAGCTGAAGAAGAGCCACCATCAGAGAAGGAATGGAAGGAGGAGTTTCTTGAGGGATGAGAGACTGATGAGCAAGGCCTGCACCTTGTTTTTTAGCCCCGACCCCTCCCAGCTCAGGAGCTTCTGCACTGGTTTGTCCCCACTGCCACTTCCTGCATTCTTTCAACCAGCCTGTGGTGGAGACAGCTAACTGCTTCAGCTAGGCGTTTCCTTCTTGGAGACAGAGGCCAGCCACCCTAGCTCCACCAGGTGGAGTCTCGATAGACAAAGGGAAGACTCTCTCCCAGGTTAGGAGATTGCTGAAGATCTTGCCGTTGTACCATTTTGTATGTTTCTGTGTTAATTTTTTTATGAAGAGTGTGTGAATTTCACCTGAACTGGAAACATATGTTCAGTTTGCAAAAATAAAGACTATACTGCTACTATATGGGTCATCACTTTTGTACTTTCTTCCTCTCTGCCCCTTCACCCTGGAGGTATTTCTCTGTCACCCTGCCCATGCCCAGAACCAATAAATGAGCCCTGAAAGCCCTCTGCTGGAATCTCGGACGAGAGTCCATTCATTTTTGCTGGCCTATGTAGGTACTTAGAAATTTCTCTCAATTTTTCTGTTGTCTTCTCATATCCCCAACCATGCACCAGACATTAAGCACTGATGATTGAGGGGCTGCTTCCTCCACAGATGCTAACTCTTTCTCTTGGAGCTTCCTCTCCAGCTTAATTATCCCTGTCTCCTATCTCTAAGCTTGGAGACTTTCATGAGTAGACAGAGTGCATTTTGTGGTAACAGGACAACAGCTGCAACTGGGCCTTATCTAGGTAAGCCAGGAACCTGGTCATCCTAGTCATAAGCTACAGAGGAACTCAACCTTCTTCTGGAAGCTTAAACCTTCCAGGTGCTCAGTTATGAGGCCCAGGAGCAGGTTCAGCATGAACGCTGGCTTTCTCTTCACAGATTGTCATTGTGTACCATGGACACTGGGAGAAGCATTGGAGGGAGTGACCTAGGTGGCTTCTGCTGTTTCAGTGAAGACGTCCCCCGTGGCCCTTGCTATTGTCCACCTCAGAGCTTCCCCAGAACCAAGTCCAGCTTTCTTATCCTGCCTTCAGGGAAAAACACCAGGGTCCAATGAGCAAATCTCTGCTCCATGAGGCTGATGTTCTAATGGGATAAGGGGAAAATACTAATAACATAATAATAAAAAGAATTATTATCATTAAGTGAACTATCTAGCATATTGGGAGTTTATAAGCCTTATGGAGAAATGAAAAGGGGCAGATTGTGCAGACTTCTCAAAGTCAAGGTAAATGCAAACATCTGCATCCAAACTGTCAGATAAGTCCTTGCCTAGCCATGTGATGTGAGATTATGACTCTAGAACACAGTAATTAGACAACAAATAATTAGGGGTATGCTGTCTAGAACAAATATTTTACTCAGTGTTTGTACTGTCTGTATTGATAGGACATTTTATTTTATTTTATTTTTACTACAGGGGCTTGAACTCGGGTCCTTGTGCTTGCAAGGCAGGCGGTGGAACCACTGAGCTAAATCCCCGGCCCACTGATAGCACATTTTAAAAAAAGTTAGTCTCCTAAGTTATCAGACAAAGCAAATAATTGTTTATTAGGAACCTAGATTCCAGGATGAGTGAAAAGAAGTACCACTATAGACCTTCTTTTCACTGTAGACCCCAAAGTCTGAATAAGAACTGTGTACTGTTAACTGAGTCAAACGAGTTAATATGAAGTCAGGGCTCTATACACTTTAAATGTATTTTGGCTTTTTCTCACTAAAATGGCCCAGAAGAAATGCCACCCATTCTGTGTACCCTAATGTCCAGATTTTCATTTCCAATACTATTTTTTCTCTAAAGAAGCCAAAAGTTCTTAGAGCCGTGGCTAATTCCAAGTCCTATCTTGAGCTGAAAGATACAAGATATTCTAGAATATCTACACTTTGTTGGATCAGAAAACAAAAAGCTTAAATAGCTCATTCAAAATTATCCATAACCAATCTGAAAAGGGCTCCTGTTGGCCAGCAGTGAGACAATGTGAGCATCAGGGGGATGTTGTCTGGCATCAGTTGATACAATAAATTTGAAGTTATCCACCCATAATGATACTCGACAAGAGCCAAAGATGACAAAGTGAATTCCCAAAAATGAATAGAATAGAATGTACAATATTTCTACTTGCTATTCAGTTGTGTTGGGCTTGTTGATTTATTTATTGCACCAATGTATCAGACAGAGGCATTTCCCCCTTTATCACCAATCCCTGGCCCCTGACCCCAGCCAACATCCCCTGCCACCTCGAGGCCTGTAACAGCCTCTCACGGTCATTCACTCCACTTCCAGTGTGGCCACCTTTGCCTGTGTCTGTCCTGCCAAGAGTCTCCATGGCAAAGTTCCTTTGAGTTCCTATAAAGAAGGATTTCAGAATCTGTATAGACTCTGTGGTACTCGTCCGTCTCTTAAAAAAAAAAAGTATCTTTTGTTATATTTTGTGTGCTCTATTTTATCCTTTGCCTAGGGTGATTTTCTGTGGGTGCAGAATTCTCGGTTTCCTTTGAATCTCTCATTGGTTAGATTCCCATCCACAGCTTCTTGAGCCCACTAGGACGGGAGCACCTCATCACGTCCACGGGTGTCTGGCGCCACCTTGTGGTGAGTTCTGGAAAATTCCTCCTGCTCCCGCTTGCAATTCCCTGGCTTCCTGCAGAGAATGGAAAGCTCAGGCTAGTTTCCTAGAACAAGGACTCAGCTGGAAAACTTCCCGGGCTTGTCCTCTAACAGGCTGCCATTGTCACTGGTGGACTTCGACGTCAGCAGCCACATCTCCTCACTCTGTGTCTTGCTGTATCCGCGGAGGTGTTATTTTCCCTGTGTGCCCACAGTGCTCTGTCCACTGGGTTGTGGCCGCTGCCTCGCTCCAGGTCCTAACTGTATGTTGCTATTCCCTTATTTTGACGCCCCTCCTCTCAGGCTGCGGTTCAGTAGGGGGAGCCCCTCTGCTGCCCTACGCGTGCTAAACCACGGGGGTGACCAGCCTGTGAAGCTGGGACCTGGAACGTCAGAGTGGACCCAAACTGTTTTCTTTTGCTGGCTCCTGGGACGCTGAGGTCCTGCAGCACCTGACAAAGCAACCTTGGGAAAGCCGTTCTTGCCGGAGGTGGAGGACAAGACTCGCAGGGGGACGGTGCAGCTCTTCCTTCCTTGTCTCCCTCAGCACAGGGCGCAGGCCCGGGAGAGGTTGCCAACCCCAGCAAGGACTGAAGGAAAACCTGAGCCAGAGCCCCCTCAGGCGCCCGCGAAAAGCCCAAGACGGGGTGTGGAGAGGGGGGTGGTGGTGGGAGTGGTGATGATGGCGGCGGCGGCGGCGGCGGCGGCGTGGGCTCTTCCTGGTCCCACTGTTAGACCTCAGTGAGGGAAAATTTTAAAGCTACCTAAAAAACCTGGCCATTTGAAAAACGAGCAATGGAGCAAACATCTGTGATTCTGCCTCCATTTTGCTCCTGTACTCAACTACCAAGTGGTTAGGCGTCTCCACAGTCTCTGGAGATGCCAGCAAATTGTCTTCCACCAAATGGCCTTAGTGTAAGATGAAGCATGTGCAAGGCCCTAGGTTCGAGGCCCAGCTCAGCAAAGAAAAACAAGAAAAGATTAAGCCCACAAAACACCCGTTGGGTTTCTAGTCTTAGGAGATTACACCCCAGAAAATAGGACTTCCCGTGTCTTCCCACTCGTTAGCTGGACTGACAGCCCAGGTGAAGTCATACTCACTCCTCCACTCAACTTTAGAGTCTTGCAATTGGAAATAGATCAAAACAGAAAAGCCCCTCTCCTCAGACTAAGCCTAATTATGGAGAGACAATGGCATGAGACAATTACTGTCATTTAGTTATTTTTAGTTTTTTTGCTATGTAATTCAGACTGGTCTTGAACTCACTATGTAGCCCAGGCTGGCCTTGAACTTGCTGCGGTCCTCCTGCCTCAGCCTCCGGAGTGCTGGGATTATAGGCATGAACTATCATGTCCAGCTATTACTGTATTTTTTTTTTTTTTTTTTTTTTTTTTTGGTAGTGGGGAATCAAAGTCATGACCTTGCTCTTCAGAGGCAGACCCGGTGCCACTGAGCTAAATCTCTGACATTTATTACTGTATTTTAAATAAAAATTTTAATTTATGGTAGGTGTCAGTAAGTAGATGTTGAAATTTAAATACAAGTCACTTTAAGCAACTCAATTTTAAATTATGAGATGATCTCTTTCAGATAAAGGAATTTTTCTCCATTTAGGAAAAATTGGAAGGTTTAAACTAAACATTTTAAATGTATCAAATTAAGAGGAATATTCAGAGACATCAGGGTATCATCTGATTGGAAATGTGCCCTTCAACAAACAGTGAGGTTATAAATGGTAAAAAGTCTGAAATGTATTAGATTTGCTTCTGTTTATTGTTAGAGAATATAGTTTATTGAATTTTGGCCAGAGAGGATGACTCTCTGTGTGATGGAATTAAGTAGTAGATTAATTGCATTGTTTTGAAATGAATAATTTTATGCTTTTCTCCCTCCTCCTGTTTACTTTCTTTTATTCTTCCCTTCCTTCCTCCTTTCTTTCCTAATTCATTCTTTTCTCCTTCCTCTCTGTCCCCCTTTCCTCCACCTCTGTCTTCTTTCCTCACTTCCTTCTTCTTTACTCCTTTTTCTTTACTTAAAAGTCTTTTTTTTTTCTTTTTAATTCTTTTATTGGTACATTTTAGGTATACAGTATGTTTACATTTATCATTGGGTGCTTGTACCTGTACATGATATATCTTGGTTCTTATTTTTTCCCCATTACCTGTGCGCCCTTCACCCCCTCCACCCTTCCTTATTTACATAGACTTTGTTTCCATTTTTCTTTTCTTTTCTCATGATTTTTCCTTTCCATTCTTTCTTTTCCCCATCTCCTCCCACCACTCCTACCCCTTTGGACCTTTTCCTATCTCAAAGTATCAATTATTAGTTATTAATCCTTTTAGTCCTTATTTACACTCTCAGTTTCTCACACTAGAGAAACTATTCTGTATTTACACGTGTGTCCTATTTATTTCACTTAAGAGTATGGCCTCAATATGCATCCATTTAGCTATAAATATCTCTAGTTTCTCGTTCTTTATGGCTGAGTAGTACTCCATTTTATATTAAAAAAACACATCTTCTTTATCCAGTTTCCAGTTGATGGGCACTTGGGCTGTTTCCAAGCTTGAGCTATTACAAACTGTGCCGCTATAAACATGGGTGCCCATATATGATTCTTTTATTTTACCATGGTGTGGTATGATTCTTTTAATTCTTTTGGGATGATACCCAGGAGGGGAATAGCTGGGTCAAATGGGACCTCTAGTCCTAGTTCTTTGAGGTATCTCCATACTGATTTCCACAGTAGTTGCACCAGTCTGCACTCCCACCAACAATGGAAAAGGGTTCCTTTCTCTCCATATCCCCATCAGCATTTGTTATTGGTTGATTTCTTGATAGCAGCCATTCTTTCTGGGGTGAGGTGGAATCTTACTGTTGTTTTCATCTGCATTTCTCGAATGACCAGTGATATTGAGCATTTTTTCATATATTTATTTGCTGCTTTTACTTCTTTGTCTCAGAAATGTCTGTTCATTTCGGATGCTCATTTTTGAATTGGGTCTTTGAATTTGGGGGGTCTGATTTTTTTCAATTCTTTATATATTCTCCATAGTAGACCTTTGTCTGAGGTACAGCTGCTAAAAATTTCTTCCCACATTGTAGGTTGTCTGTTAGCTGTGTTGGTGGTTTCTTTTGCAGTGCAGAAACTTTTTAATATGATGAGATCCCAGTTGTTAATTCTTTGTGCTAGCTCCCTTGCTACCGAGGATTTGTTCATAAAGTCTTTTCCTATGCCAATGTCTTCAAGAGTTCTACTTAAGTTATCTTCCAGGAAGTTTAGTGTTTCTGTCTTAATATTTAGATCTTTAATTCACTTTGATCTTAGTTCATTGCATGGTGATAGGTATGGGTCTAGTTTTAATCTTTGGCAGGTTGAAATCCAGTTTTTCCAACACCATTTATTAAATAGGCTACTTTCCTCCAATGATGGTGGTTGGCTCCTTTGTCAAAGATGAGGTGGCTGAGTATGTCTGGAGTTGTTTCTGCATCTTCTAATCTATTCCACTGATCCTCAGGTCTGTTTCTTTGCCAGTACCATGCTGTTTTTATCACAGTAGCTTTGTAGTATAGTTTACTTAAAAGTCTTAACCTGTGATGCAGTTTAAGTTTGAGTTGGCAAAGAAAAGCCTCAAAAAGAAGAACTGGCCTGAGGTGTTGTTCTAAGCATGTTGCTGAAAAGGGAAAGCTGAGCTTTTTTGGTGGTGACGGGGGTGGGTGTAAGGAAGTGGGGCCCACTCTTTGGCTAATGAATCATTTAAAAAATTATTTTCCACCTAAAATGTTTCTCCAAAATTGGGATATTTTAATTAAATGCCATTTAAAGATTTAAAAAAGGCTTATATTTTGATAATTGAAGCCAGATAATATATCAATTTGCCTTAAATTTAAAGATGATGTTATGGTTTACTATGAAGGCATAAATGTAGCTCCTATAGAATACTGAGTCAGGAATTTGGGTCATGGCATAATTTGTTTTTTTTGGTACCTGGGATCGAACTCAGGACCTTGGACTTGCAAGGCAGGTGGCGGCACAACTAAGCTAAATCCCCGGCATCATGGCATATTGATTTGAGGGAAGAACTTGGGTTTTGTCTCTAACCCTAAATAGTTGCAGCCTAAATGTGATGTGTGTGCTTGTGTATGGGACTATAAATGTTTTTATTCTTTTTTTTGGTACTGGGGATTGAACTTGGGTCTTTGTGCTTGTGAGGCAGGCTGCAGAGCCACTGAGCTAAATCCCCAGACCCCATAAACGTTTTTATTCTTATGAACTGGTTCTATCAGAATTGATAAAATATATAAATTATAGGATTCTGTGAGAAGTTTCCACTTTAACCTTCTGAGAATGATGTAAAGGAAAAATAATTTGGCTCATTTTTCAGTCAATGAAAAATTGTGATATACTTTGTTTTTTTTTTGTATTAAATTCTTTTATTGGTACATTGTAGGTATACAACACAATTACATTTCTCATTGGGAATTGTACCTTTACATAATGCATCTTGGTTCTTATTTTTTCCCCATTCCTAGCCCTCCCTTCACGCCCTCCACCCTTCCCTATTTACAAAGACTTTATCTCCATTTTTTCCATTTCTCATCATTTTTCCTTTCCCTTCTTTCCTTTCCCCTGCCCCTCCCACTACCTCTACCCCTTTGGACCTTTTCTTCCTATTTTACATTATCGATTATTCATTCTAATAATTGGTACATTTTAGGTATACAATATAATGACATTCATCATTGGAAAGTTGCACCTTTACATAGTCTCTCTTGGTTCTTATTTTTCACCCTTACCCAGCCCTCCCTTCAACCCCTCCAGTCCTCCCTATTTACAAAGATTTTGTTCCTATTTTTCCATTTTCTCGTATTAATCCCATTCCCTTCTATCCTTTCCCCTAGCCCTCCCACTTTCTTCCCCTTTGCCCCTTTTCTTCCTGTTTCACATTACCTATTATACATTTAGTCCTTATTTACACTTTCAGTTTCTCAAACCAGAGAAGCTATTCGGAATTTATTCATGTGTGTCCTATTTATTTCACTTAAGAGTATTGCCTCAATGTGCACCCACTTAGCTATAAATGTCTCTAATTTCTCATTTTTTATGGCTGAGTGGTACTCCATTTTATTAAAAAACCACATTTTCTCTATTCAGTCTCCAGTTGATGGGCATTTGGGCTGTTTCCAAGTTTTAGCTATTACAAAGTGTGCTGCTATGAACATGGGTGTACATATATCACTGTGGTATGACCCTTTTAATTCGTTGGGGAAGGTCCCCAGCAGTGGAATAGAGGGGTCAAATGGGACTTTCAGTCCTAGTTCTTTGAGGTATCTCCATACTGATTTCCAGAGTGCTTGCACCAGTCTACACTCCCACCAGCAGTGGAGCAGGGTTCCTCTTTCCCCACAGCCCCGCCAGCATTTGTTATTGGTTGATTTCATGATAGCAGCCATTCTTTCTGGAGTGAAGTGGAATCTCAGCGTTGTTTTCATTTGCATCTCTCGAATGACCAGTGATGTTGAACATTTTTTCATGTATTTATTTGCTATTTCTACTTCGTTGTCTGAGAAATGTCTGTTCATTTCAGATGCCCATTTTTGGATTGGGTCTTTAAATTTGAGAGGTCTGATCTTTTTAAGTTCTTTATAGATTCGAGATAGTAGACCTTTGTCTGAAGAAGAGCAGGTGAAGATTTTTTCCCACATTGTGGGTTGTCTCTTCACACTACTGGTGGTTTCTCTTGCTGTGCAGAAGCCTTTTAATAAGAAGAAATCCCATTTGTTGATTGTTTGTGCTAGTTCACGGGCAACTGACGTGTTGTTCATAAAATCTTTTCCTACATGGATGTCTTCAAGGGTTCTACCTAACCTCTGTTCCAATTGGTTCAGAGTTTCTATTTTAATATTTAGATCTTTAATCCATTTTGATTTTAGTTTAGTGCATGGTGAGAGATATAGGTCTAGTTTTATTCTTTGGCAAGTTGAAGCCCAATTTTTCCAGCACTATTTATTAAAGAGGCTATCTTTCCTCCAGTCAGGGTGTTTGGCTCCTTTGTTGAAGATGAGATGGCTGAGTGTGTCTGGTGTTGTTTCTGCATCTTCTAATCTGTTCCACTGGTCCTTAGGTCTGTTTCTTTGCCAGTACTATGCTGTTTTTATCACAGTAGCTTTGTAGTATAGTTGCAGGTTGGGGATTGTGATACCCCCTGCCATGTCTCTGTTACCTAGAATTGCTTTTGCTATTCTGGGTCTCTTCTTGTTCCAAATGAATTTTTGGATTGTTTTCTTGCGGTCTATGCTGCTGAGATCTCAATCGGAATTGCATTAAATCTATATAGCAGTTTTGGAAGTATGGCCATTTTCACTATATTAATCCTTCCTACCCAGGAGCAGGGGATGTCTGTCCATTTTCTGATATCATCTTCAATCTCTCTTTTCAGAGTGCCACAGTTTTCAGAGAAGAGGTCTTTGATTTTTTTCGTTAGGATGATTCCTAGGTATTTCAGTTTTTTGGATGTTATTGTGAAAGGAATTATTTGCCCTATTTCTCTCTCAGTGAGTCTGTCATTGGTGTAGAGGAAAGCTATTGATTTTTGTGTATTGACCTTGTAACCAGCTACTTGACTGAATTTGGTTATTAAGTCTAGAAGACTTTTGGTGGAGTTCTTGGGGTCTTCTATATAGAGTATCATGTCATCTGCAAAGAATGACAATTTGACTTCTTCATTACCTATCTTTATTCCTTCTATTTCTTTCTCTTGTCTAATTGCCGTGGCTAATGTTTCCAGAACTATATTGAAGAAGAGTGGTGATAGTGGACATCCTTGTCTTGTTCCTGATTTGAGTGTGAAGGATTTCAGTTTTTGACCATTTAGTATGATATTGGCTGTTGGTTTTTCATAGATGGCTTCTATCAGTTTGAGGTAGAGACCATCTATTCCAATTTTTTGTAGGGTTTTTTTTAATCGTAAATGCATGTTGGATTTTGTCAAATGCTTTTTCTGCCTCTATGGAGATAATCATATGGTTTTTGTCCTTGGCTCTATTGATATAATGTATTACATTGACTGATTTTCGCATATTGAACCATCCCTGCATCCCTGGGATGAATCCCACTTGATCAGGGTGTATGATCTTCTTGATGATCTTCTGCATTCTGTTTGGCATTATCTTATCAAGGATTTTTGCATCTATGTTCATTAGTGAGATTGGCCTATAGCTCTCTTTTTCAGTTGGGTCTTTCTCTGCTTTGGGGATCCAGGTGATGCTTGCTTCCAGGAATGAATTTGGGAGTATTGCTTCCCTTTCAATTTCATTGAAGAGTTTAAACAGTAGTGGCAGCAGTTCCTCTCTAAATGTCTTGTAGAATTCAGCAGTGAAGCCTTCAGGACCCGGGCTTTTCTTAGTTGATAACTTTTTAATTACATTTTCAATTTCATTGGTTGGTATTGGGTTGTTCAGAATTTTTAGGTCTTCTTCGTTCAACTTTGGTAATTCATATGTATCTAGGAATCTGTCCATTTCTTCTATGTTGTCCATCTTATGGGCGTATAGGTTCTGGAAGTAGGTATTGATGATCTTCTGGATTTCTGCTGGGTCTGTTGTAATTTCACCCTTTTCATTCCTAATTGCATGGATTTGGGCCTTTTCTTTCCTTTTTCTGACAAGGTTGCCTAAGGTTTTGTCAATTTCATTGATTCTTTTGAAGAACCAACTCTTGGCTTCATTGATTTTTTGTATTGTTCTCTTAGTCTCCATTGCATTGATTTCTCCTCTGATCTTTATAATTTCCTCCCTTGTATGAGCTTTGGGGTTGTCCTTCTCTTCTTTTTCTAGAAGCTTGAGGTCCAGCATCAGGTTGTTTAATTGGGCTTGTTCTGTTTTCCTAATATGCGTATTCACTGCTATGAATTTTCCTCATAAGACTGGTTTCATTGTGTCCCATAGATTCTGATATGTTGTATTGTCATTGTCATTTAATTGAAGGAACTGTCTGATTTCTTCTTTAATTTCCTCTGTGACCCATTGGTTATTCAGAAGTGTGTTGTTCAATTTCCACGTGTTTGTGAAATTTTTTGAGTTTCTTTTGCTATGGATCTCCAATTTCATTGCACTATGGTCTGAGAATATACAGGGGATAACTTCAATTCCTTTGCACTCACTTAAACATGTTCTATGTGTGGGTATGTGGCCTATTTTGGAGAATGACCCATGTGCAGCTGAGAAGAATGTGTATTCTGATTTTGTGGGGTGGAAGACTCTGTAAACATCTGTTAAGTTCATTTGTTCAAGAGTTTGATTGAGTTCTTGTATTTCATTACTTATTTTTAGTCTAGTTGATCTATCTATTTGTGACAGTGGGGTGTTGAGGTCTCCCGCTACAATTGCATTAGTGCATATATGACTTTTCATGTCTGTTAGTATTTGTTTTATATAGTTAGGTGCACTAGTGTTTGGTGCATAGATATTTATGATTGTCATCTCTTCCTCTTGTGTTGTTCCCTTTACAAGGATGTAGTGTCCTTCTTCATCTCTCTTAATCAGTGTTGGTTTGAAATCTACTTGATCTGCAAAGAGGATAGCTATTCCTGCTTTTTTTTGGGTTCCTGTCACATGGACTATTGTTTTCCACTCTTTAACTTTCAGTCTATGAGTTTCCTTTTGAATTAAGTATGTTTCTTGTATGCAGCATATTGTTGGATTTTGCTTCTTGACCCATTCTGCCAGTCTATTTCTTTTGATTGGTGAATTGAGACCATTAACATTGATGGTTATAACTGAAACATATTGACCTGTCATTGCCATTACTTTTTCTTTTTGTTGGGCTCTCCCCCTTTAAATTTAATTTCTTGTCATGCCAGTTGGGTTCATTCTGCTTTGCTTCCTGGAGTTGTGATCTTCAATGTCTGTTCCCAGGATATTGTGTTAAATTCTTTGGAGTGCTGGTTTGGTAGTCATGAAGTTCCTAAGGTGCTCTTTGTCATGAAAGTATCTTATTTCTTCATCAATTTTGAAAGATAGTTTTGCAGAGCACATCAATCTGGGGTGGAGGCCGTTTTCTTTTAGGGCTTGGAATATGTCACTCCAAGCTCTTCTTGCCTTGATGATTTGTGTTGAGAAGTCTGCTGTGATTCTGATGGGCTTTCCTTTGTATGTGATTTGTTTCTTTTCTCTGACTGCTTGGAGATCTTTGTTCTTCTCTTGTGTTTCTGGAATCTTAACAATTATATGCCTATGTGTAGATTTTTTTTGATCAAGGCTATTTGGAGTCCTATATGCCTCACTTATCTGTATGTCAAGCTCTTTTCCCCTGCTTGGGAAGTTTTCTGCCATTATTTCTGTGAAGAGATTTGTTATGTCATCTGCACTCTCTCCTCTTTCTTCATTGAGCCCAATCAGTCTTATGTCATTCTTCTTTGCATCATCTAGCAGCTGCTGGATTGATTTCTCATGTTCCCTTAGAATTTGGAAGCAATTTTTCTTTTCCTAGTCACTAATTGCAATCTTATCTTCTATATCTGAAATTCTGTCCTCACATTGGCTCATTCTGCTGTGTAGACTTTCAATGGAGTTTTTCATGTCCTGGAAATCTGTTTGTATCTGTTTTATGGATTCCATTTGTTTCTTATGTTGGGATTCCCTCATGTTCCTCAGCTCCTCTCTAGATTTATTAATCATGTCTTGCACTAGGGGCACAATTTCTCCTGTTATCTGAGAAATTATTTCTGATTTCATTTTTTCCAGATCCCCTTTTGTTGCCAGTTCAGTGGGTCCAAGTGGTTGAGTATCAGAGTGTTCCATCTCATTTCCCTTTGGGGTTGCTGTAGGTGATCTGGAAGTCTGGTTTTGAGACTTATTTATGTGTTTTCTCATTTCAACTGTGGCGGGGGGCTGTTAGCGCCTGCACAGATTACCTCCTCTGAGCTGGGTGAGGTGGGACAGGAGCAGCGGTAGGGATGGTGACCCAAAAGCCCTTTCCTGTGGGCTGGGGGCAGCGGGAGGGATGGTAGCCAGGAAACCCCTTCCTCTGGACCAGGAGCAGTGGGATGGTGGCTCAGAAGCTCCTCCCTCTGGGCTGGGAGCGGTGGGAGGGATGGTGGCCTGGAAGCCCCTTCCTCTGGGCCAGGAGCAGCAGGACAGAAGGTGGCCCAAAAGCCCTTTCCTGTGGGCTGGGAGCAGCGGGAGGGATGGTGACCGGGAAGTCCCTTCCTCTGGACCAGGAGCAGTGGGACCACAGCTCAGATGCCCCTACCTCTAGGCTGGGAACAGTGGGACTCAGTACCTTGGTCTGGTGGTCTGGTGCCCTCTGCGTCTTTGTAGTGTGGAACCAAGTGGCTGCCTGTCTGCAGCGGGGTGATTCGGTGTCTTCTGCATGACTCAGGACCTCGGTAGGGTGTGCACAGACCTTCCTGTGTGCAGCGGGCTCGCTTTGTTTTATTTTTGGTACCAGGGATCAAACTTGGTTCCTTGCACTTGCGAGGCAGGCGGCAGAACCACTGAGCTAAATCCCTGGCCCTTGTGATATACTTTGCTATATCTCCCTATATATATATTTTTTTGATACCAAGGATCAAACTCAGGTCCTTGTGCTTTCAAGGCAGGCCACTGAGGTAAATCCCTGGCCCTCCCTATGTATTTTTAATTTAAACTTTAACTGGTTGTATTTTTTTTTTTTTGGTACTGGGGATCCAACTCAGGACCTTGTGCTTTCGAGGCAGGTGCCTGAACCACTGAGCTAAATCACCGACCTTAAACTGGTTGTATTTTATGATATTCTTATTTGGCTTTAGGAACTTTGAACTGTTTAGAAAATTAAGGTAATTGGAAATTTTATTTTCCAAAGAGTTCTGAAAATATAGAGTTCTACATTCAGTTATTAAATTAAACCTGTAATTGAAATAAGCATCATAATAATACACAGGAGGAAAAGTCTGAATTTTGATCCATAAGTCAAAAGGACAGTTCAGGCAAAGATCTTAATATACTGCATCTACAGATACATTCTTCACCTAATCATAAAGAATCTTATCTCCTCATGAGAAAATCGAAAACTGATGAATCCTTAAGTTTTCTCGAATGGGGAAAACAATTTTGATTATTCCCTGTGAATCTTGATGTAAAATTACACACCATGATGTACTGGCTTAAGTTAAGGGAATGCTGAATATTATAGCAGCACAATTTTTTTTTCTTCTTTTTTTGGTACTGGGGATTGAACTCAGGACCTTGCACTTGCGAGGCAGGCACGGTGCCACTGAGCTAAATCCCTGGCCCGAATGTTTAATATTATAAAGGAGGGAGAGTTTATAGCTTATAACTCAAAAAGAGGAGCAAGATAAATTTAAAAGCTTGAAAGATAAGAACAGGGTTTAAAAAAGAAAGAAACCGAGAACCTGTGAAAATAATAAGTAACATGGATAAGATAGCTTTGATAATTCAATAACAAGGAACAAAATTGGTGCCTTCAGCCAGAACTCATGGGTGCCAATCTTGATCTTATCTGTCGATGAGGAACTGATGCAGAATTTTGTCCCCAGCCTTTTGTGGCTTTCTCTGCCACCTTGTAGTAGTGAGGAAGCGCTCTCTCCTGGCGACTGACAGCCTCCACCAAGCAAGAGCTGTGCCAACCTGCTCTTCTGACATCAGGGCCCTCAGACTGAAAACAACAGAAAACAGTTGACCAAACATCTGTATAATTAAGACTTATAGCAAAGAGCGAGAGACTAAGAATGATTCTGGAGCAAAGAGATTTTTATTTTTTTGCAAATCATTAGTGGAATGAAGTCGAAAAATAAAAATAAATATTAGAAAAACTGAACTTTATTTGATAATTGATAATGGGATAATTTATTACATAAGTGGATAATATTGTAAGTTTTTTTAGAACTTATAGACGGTAAATATATGAATTTTTAGCATAAGAGAAAATGTTGTAGAATTAGAAATTTGAGTAGGAACACTATATTGTTAGAACTTGATTGGAAAACTTCAAGATAAACTCATGCTTTTAAGAAAATAAAAATAGTAAATTAAAAATACATACCTTTTGTTTCCAGGGAGCCACATCACTCCACAATGCATTGGGACTTCCTCATTCTGGTCTCATATTCTTTCCCACAAAAGAACCTTGGGAGAAATGGCAGATTCCACACTTTGAGCCGAAACTTTAAATTAGTCAGTCTAAACTGGGGATTAAAATAAAGCAGTGGCTGAGGTCAGCTGACACACAGCAAACCTGAAATGTCATGTGTCCAAAATGTTACACAAAATAGTGAAAGTACACCAAATAGTCTAAGAGAAATTGGGAAAAAAAGCGTATTTGCTAAGGTGTTTATTATATCAGTATTTTGTTGGTGTCACCAACTCAACTACTATATAGATGAGGAAAACAGAAACTAGCGACTGACTTTGTGTGTTGTGACTTGGAGACAGAAAACAAAGGCGGGGTGTAGCTCAGTGGTTGAGTATTTGAATGCAGGAAACCCTAGGTTCAATCCTTAAGACTTGAAGAGAGGCAGAGGAAGGGAAAAGGGGGAGAGGAAGGGGAGAGGTACATGAAATATCAAAATTCATTTGGGATATCTTTGATCAGACTCATGTATTAGGAGGGCCCATAAAATTGGTGCTTAGGGATTAAGGTGTAATGGAGCCTGCTTTCTGCCTGGTGGTCCATTTGTTTTATTTCTTCTTGCACACAGATCTTAAGTACACAGCAAAAATCCCATTGAATAAA